>NW_026865571.1:0-600000 GCF_026571515.1 Ruditapes philippinarum
TTTCTTTAACCAATGGTCTCTGAAGTCATCAGAAAAATCTGTATCTACTGTAAGGGATTCTAAAGGTTGGTCCAAATTTGCATGTAAATATCGTGCATATTCTGAAATAACAAATGTATCACAAATTACAATATATTCTTAACAAGAGCTGTCAATGGGACAGCATGCTTGACTATTTTTAGTGCTTGACAGTAAAACAAGTGTCTGGATAATGTAAAATTTTCTATTCTCAAAAAGGGACATAATTCTGTCAAAATTCATGTTTGAGTTATGGGCCTTGGGTAGTGACCTCCTAATATGCTCTCGAAAAAAGTGTGTGAAGTTTCAACCATTCCCTTAAGTACTTCTATATATACCAACTTGCATGCAAAAACTTAACAGAAGTGTGACGTCTGGGTGAGTACTACAGTTCTTCATATTTTTCAATAAGTCTAAAAATAAATTAATTATACATGTGATAAATACACATAACCAGGCTTTACAAGGAACAAAACAAAGAAAGTAACAAACTTGCATAACTTACCTCTGAGATAATGAGCTTTTAAAAAATCTGGACTAGCTTTTAACACTGGTCTATTCTGTACCATAACCTGTAACAAGAGTGCATGATATTGATAATATATAAACTTAGTACACAGTGTTGTATTTACCTAAAATTGATGTTATGTTTTTATTACATATGAACCATCTGAATTTGCTAATGGGCCTGACCTTTGGTGATAAAAAGAAGTAAGGCCTAAAAAAAAGAAATGTTGTGTTTCCGGTGGCCCGACCGACCCTATTTTTTAGCGCCGACCCAAAGTTTTTTATCGATGTACAAAAAAAAAAAAAAAATGGCGCCCGTACCGACCGTACCGAAGACGGGTTTTAGTATTGAGAGTCGACAACGATGTGAGGCACAGACGATTCGGGTTCCAATTACGTATTAACGCGCACCGGCTAATATGGCGGCACAACAAGCAGCCGAAGTGTCACTGCTGGCGATTTTCTTTAAAAATACGATCATAGTTTGGCAAAACAGGAAATCAAATTAATAGACCACAGCAAAACAGCTCCGACCTACCGACCCTACTTTTTTTCGCCTCGCCACCAGAAACACATCAATTTTTTTTTTAGGCCTAACCCTCTACAGGTTCCAAAGTTTTTAAATGAGGTGTGTCACAGGAGTCTTAACTGCCCATTGTTGATTAGAATATCAAAATGCTGGCACACAGATAACTGAGATTGTATTTATTAAGCAGCCATCTGTATAAAGTCTGGTCAGAATGCACCAATGCTATCTCTGACCTGGCATTGGCAAGCCTACTAATGCCATTAATATTCAAATTTTATATGGCCGACATTATATCCAGTTTATACAAGAATGACGAAAACAGTAACAATTCCTTTTAAATTTGTTTATCATGATTTATTTATGATATGAATCCTGCGTCACATGTTGCAAACATACATTTCAAACTGAAACTGTTTCATGTAAATTTTTCTAGCTATGATAGCTTGTATATGATTCTGTATAAGGATAAGTGACGCAGAAATATCAGCAAATTTTGCAAATTGACCAAAATCGCTAAAATTTCCTTTAACGTAAATATCACAAAACCCGTTTTCAGTTTTCAAACTACACAGAGATTGGTGATTTGCAAATATTTCCACACAAGGAATGTCTCTAGTTTTAAATTTGCTAGCTTTTCGACATGCTGAAATATCCACCACAGTACTAAATGAAAGTGTAAAGTTAACAAATTGTTTCTTACTTTGGTTGCTGATTTAACACCATCATAAAATCTTCCTACTGCAGTAGCTGATAAGGCTTTCATGTAGGCACAATTAACATTATCTTTCTCCTCCTCTATACATTTCTAAAACATCAACAAAACAGTTTTAGTTATATTTCTTACTACTTTTCTGCCCTCTCTTATTAACAAATTGGTTATTTTAATTTGAATATGTTTGTTACAAGAAATATTATCGGTTGATTTACCTGTTAGAAGCCCCTTCCTTTGCTGAAAAAGGCTTAAAATGTCAAATATACAACATTAAAACTGGCTCTTTATTTGTTTGTTTGTCTTAAATCCACTACAAAGAAAATTTCAGTCCTAATAATCCCATAGAATGTTATAAGGACATTCAGTCAACATGTATATTTATGAATCATTTCAGACAACAGGCTTTGTCTTAGAAGAACAATAAACATTAAAGGCTCCATAACATTAAAGCAAAAATAACTTTCTCCTGCATCAATGTGTAGGATCAGCTTTTTTATGTCGCACCAATACAGTATAGGTCAATTGGCAACTTCATAGCTTTACTGGTGAAAGAAAAAGACATCAAGTGCTCCTCTCCTCTTTACATTACTATTTCTGGCATTAATGGGCACCCGAGTAGAACCACTGATGTTACATAAGCTATTAGAATCAGCTAATTTAACTGTTATGTAATCTAAAACTGTATCACACTAGAACTAATTTATTCCTCAAAATTTCATACTTATATACACTCATACCATACCTTGAAATCTTGGATAGATGTTTGTGGTTCCCCACTATGATATAAAAGATTTCCTCGTAACTGTAAACTCATCACATGATCTTTGTTAATACCTAGTGACTGGTTAAATTTACTTCTAGACATTCTTAAATTTCCAATTTCTCTGAAAAGTGAAATAAAGAGGAAACAAATAATACAATATGTTAACAAGCAAGGTTTAATGCAAGTGTAAAATGACTGTGAAGAAATAGTGTAACACCACAGCTGTGCACTGTGTACCTTAAGAAGAGCAAAATAAAATGATACCTTTACATCTGCACAAAGCCCTTCTGCATTTTATTTTTTCACTTATAATAATAGTCTATAATCAAATCATTCTTATTTGGGCAATATTTCGATCTTAGTTAACAAGGCAGAACCAACTGTATATATAATAGAATGATGCTTCTTTCCTCAACATAACAGCTATTTTGGACCACTAATTGGACTACTACACTGCATGATGTTAAATTTTTATTTTACCTAAAAGCTTGAGCAAGACTTGTGCAGGCATCAAGATGATCTGGATCTTTACTCAAAACTTCTTTAAACACTTCAATTGCATTCTGCAAACAAACAATTTTTTGGTATTTAACTCCATTCAAATTTTAAAGGATTTCAATAACATTTTAAGTTCCCAACAGTATCCAAACAGTTGACTGGTCAGACAGCATGGATGTTAAGGCTGGGTTAGTGTTATACTGGTGGCAAAAAAAAGCTTACTACTTTTGGTTCCAGCAGACTAGGGGTTAATTGCTATGTCAAGTGTGCCGAGAATTTTTTATGGCATACTTATAATGACTGAAAGTGAAGACAGAAAATAAAATATTTCACATTTCCATGGATTTTTCCTTTCCTTACTCAACATTTAAGAGAAATAGCAAGGGCAAACTCTTACATTAACAATATCAAATCATAAAAGTTTAGTTATAAGACTTATAGAGAAACTTACCCTAACTTTTCCGCGATAGTATTGAGAAAGTCCTAAATAAAACAAACTCTGTAAATCATTGCCATCACTATCAATATTCTTCTTAAAATCTTCCTCTGCAGCAAAATAATCCTGTAAAACAAAATTATATCATCAGTTAATCACATATGAACACTGTACAGGCAGAGATCTGTGACCTAAAATCAACCACTTTTGTAATTTTCATCTCAGCATACCTTTTACAATCATGTCAACCACTGGAATTCTAGCAGCAATGATGACTTGCTGTTGGCACCTGTGAATACCTAGGCCAGTCTGCATATATATATATATATATATATATATATATATATATATATAGGATATGACCTAGCTGCTGTTTTCTGGCAGCAGTATGGGATCAAATTTACCATAGACATTACCAAATTTGAACCAGAACAAGTCAGGTGAAGGTTAAAAGATTTTTATCACATGCTTTTCGGTGGTTTATAGAAATATATCAGTGTTATAAAACTGGTAATTTCACTGTTTGAAACAGTGAAATTACCACTTTGATAATTTCACTGTTTTGAATTTAAGGTAGTACACCCCTAATGGGCACTATAAGGAATTGTAAATTTGACAACATAGGACAGTTATATGCCTTAAATGCCACCTGTATGCAAAATTTAAACAAAATTTACCGTGTGGTTTATGAGTTATAGACATTTTTATGAACTAAAACTTTGCCATTAGAAGGGACTTTTTCAGAAATGAGGAAACTCTAAATAATCTATAATATCATCATTATGAAAAATGTTTTCCTTTTGCTCATTGTTAAGAAATAAATAATGACATTTAGGTAACAAATTAAACAAGCAAAATGATTGTTTTTAAACGAAATGTTTTTAATATGTATAAAAATGTAACCCTACCCCACCCACTTTTAACACTAATTTGACCATTTCCCTATGTAAAAAGCCTTATTTAAAATATCTCTAAAATTTTCCAAAATGAGGGGCTATTTTCAAAGTTTGCCTAAATTTTCTTTAATGTATATTGGTTGGTCTTGCAAAATATAAAATACTTTTACCGTTTAGTTTTTATTTTATTAAACTTTGAAAATATCTGGTATCATATTTGCTATTAAATTTGGCATTATTTAGTAAATAAATACCTACAATAATTATATAATTAAAATAAAACACTTTTTTCTTCCATAGGGGGTCTGAGAGATTAATAAAAAATGTTAAAAAGAAAAAAAAGAAAGAAAAAAAATTGCCCCTTCTGGGGTTTGAACCCACGCCCCCTCAGTTTCAATACACTTTACAGTGATTTTAGCCTATTTGAAATACTCTTCAAAGTGGAGACAGTGATTAGGGGTGTACTACCTTAAGCCCCTTACGTTGTTTTCAGTGAAATACCAGCGTGCACAATACTGGGTACCAACTTAATACGTGACGTCGTAAAATGACGTCACGTTGTATTATTATTTGGCGCGCTTTTCATTCCGTAATGTCTTTTTTAAAACGTTTCTTTGCATGTAATAAAAAGAAAATTTGTTTAGTTTAGTGTAAGATTGAAATATATTTCACCTTGTGAACACCAAAAGTTCATATTTCACTCGTGGCTGCGCCACTCGTGAAATATTCCTTTTGTTGCTCACTCGGTGAAATATATTCCGATCTTACACTGAACTAAACAAATATCCTCTATGACTTCATATGAGCTGGCGCACTTATATCATTTCTGCCTTTTATGCCATTATATTTACAAACAACATCTTCTAAAAAAATCTGCTCATTTCTTCAATGTAGAATTTAAATATGTGATCAAGTAAAAATGGCCTTATACCTATGGTTTCAATAAATGATTAAAGGTGAATATACACCAAATGTTCAAATTTAATAACCAATAGTGAGTACAATATTGACTTCATTAAAATAAGTGAGCTTTTGTAAGCTGTTACAAGAAATATATGACTTCAAACAAACAAAAATTATCAATACAAACTTGTAAAAGAAGGTAGACAACTCCTCTGGCAAACAATATTTTACTGCTGGACTTCAGCTCAATAACTTTAGTTAGATCATCTATTGCTTTGGTATAGTGCTGTAATGCTATGTATGCCTGAAATATATTGTATCATTTAATCATCTAGACGTAGAAGAATGGGTGTGACTGCATTTCTCTGTGACAATTATTCTACATTATTATACATTGAATCTTATGGTCATTTGTCTCTTACTGCTGATTCAGAAATCATTTGTGATAAGTAGTCTGCCACTTGACAGAGATGCTTTTTTCTGTATTTTACAACTGAATAAAGGCTGTTTCCCCTAGCCCAAAACAGGTATATTTTCCCATAAAAATGCTTATATTTTCCACTGAAATGCCCTGTGCACTTCTTCACCAGAACCATGACTTAACAGCAGCTGACTTATATCAGGTTATTGATAAATTTAATTGACTGAAAGACAGAAAGCTGTCCCTACAGATACATGTAGCCTCTATTATATAGCATGCATGTTAAATTGAATTAAAACTGAAAATTTTAAAAAAAAATGTGGGTAAATTCCATTCTCAGTTATTGAAATGTATTTTGATTCCAGATTTTCCCACTTTTCTGATATATTGTGCTATATTTTTTCCCTATTAGAAAGCCACAGGTTGTTTTGAAAATTAAAACAAGAGGGCCATGATGGCCCTGAGGTCGCTCACCTGTATATAGGCCCCCCAACCCCCACCCCCCCCAACGTTGCAGAGCCAATTTAACCCAAGGGCTTTTATTTGCACAAACTTGGTAGACACCCATAAGAAGACGTTTCATGCTAAACATTTAAGCTCTAGCTCATTGGGCTTTTTAAAAGAAGATTTTTTTAAAGTTTTTACTATACACATATAGTTAAAAACAATGACACCCCTTGGGCCGGGCCAGTTTTGACCCCAGGGCTTTTATTTGAACAAACTTTGTAGACACTTACTAGAAGATGTTTCATGCTTAATATCTAAACTCTAGCTATTTGGGTTTTTTCAAAGAAGATTTAAAGTTTTTGCTAAACACATATAAAGAAAATCAATGACCCCCGGGGCGGGGCCAATTTTGACCCCTGGGCTTGTATTTGAACAAACTTGGTAGACACCTATTAGAACATGTTTGATGCTCAATATCTTGGCCATAGCTCTTTGAGTTCTTTAAAAGAAGATATTTTAAGTTTTTACTATATGCATATAGGGAAAATCAATGACCCCCGGGGCGGGGCCAATTTTCACCCCAGGGCTTTTATTTGAACAAACTTGGTAGACACCCATTAGAACATGTTTCATGCTAAATATCTTAGCTCTAGCTCTTTGGGTTCTTTAAAAGAAGATTTTTTAAGTTTTTACTATATGCATATAGGGAAAATCAATGACCCCCCAGGGCGGGGCCAATTTTGACCCCAGGGCTTTTATTTGAACAAACTTGGTAGACACACACTAGAAGATGTTTCATGCCAAATATCTAAGCTCTAGCTCTTTGAGTTCTTTAAAAGAAGATTTTTAAGTTTTTACTATATGCATATAGGGAAAATCAATGACCCCCGGGGCGGGGCCAATTTTCACCCTAGGGCTTTTATTTGAACAAACTTAGTAGACACCCATTAGAAGATGTTTCATGCCAAATATCTAAGCTCTAGCTCTTTGAGTTCTTTAAAAGAAGATTTTTTAAGTTTTTACTATATGCATATAGGGAAAATCAATGACCCCCCGGGGCGGGGCCAATTTTCACCCCAGGGCTTTTATTTGAACAAACTTGGTAGACACCCATTAGAACATGTTTCATGCTAAATATCTTAGCTCTAGCTCTTTGGGTTCTTTAAAAGAAGATTTTTTAAGTTTTTACTATATGCATATAGGGAAAATCAATGACCCCCCGGGGCGGGGCCAATTTTGACCCCAGGGCTTTTATTTGAACAAACTTGATAGACACTCACTAGAAGATGTTTCATGCCAAATATCTAAGCTCTAGCTCTTATGGTTTTTTAAAAGAAGATATTTAAAGTTTTTTCTTTCGGTTGCCATGGCAACCAGAGTTTTGCATGGAATTAAATTCTTTGAACAATTTTTAAAGGTGACCACCAAAGGAACATTCCTGTGAAGTTTGGATGAAATTGGCTTAGTGGTTTATGAGGAGATGTCATTTAAAGTAAAAGTTTACGGACGGACGGCCGGACGACGGACGGACGGACGCCGGGCGAAAAGCGATCACAAAAGCTCACCCTGTCACTTTGTGACAGGTGAGCAAAAAAAATCACTGCTTGAGGAGAACTTGGTAATCACTTTGGTTATCCAGGAAAGCCGGTCAGGTGGATCAACCACCGAGATATTACCAGAAAAGAGTTAAAATCATCACATAAAAACACAGAAAGAAAAACAAGCAAACACAGAAAATAGTGATGCACTACATTGCATATGTCTGCACATAAAAACCATTTTTACCAAACAATAAAATCTTTAAAAAAAAACCTTCATTATTAATATATAAATATTGACACTGTTAGCAGACGAAGGATGGCTTACCTCTGCTCTTCTTTCATAGGCTTGTATAAATTTGTTATCTCTTTCTATTGTTTCTGTAAAGTCATCTATTGCTTTGTCAGCATTATTCTGGTCCTGTGTTAAAATGGAAATGAAATTTACATTATCAAAACAACAACAACAACAAAACCTAAAATACTAGCATACACACAAAAAAAAAAATGTACAATACAATAGCTATCATGTTACTTAGTGTCATCAATGGACCATGGTCCCATTCTAACACTGTTTGTTAATAACATTGCTTATTCCATTTTGACTGCTTTTGCTGAAGTTTATGTTACTCCAAAACTAATAGTAGTACTCGTATAATTGCTTTCTGGCTAAAGAAGACCTCGCAGAATTATTCTATGCATTATTTAAGGCACAAATGGACACCAGATTAAAACAGGAGACTGTCAGACTAGCTGGACAGCTTTCTGACATGAAAGAAGTTAAAATTCCCGTGCATGATTCCAACCCAAAACTATATAATGAAACATTGCAGTACTTTTTTTGGTTTATATAGAATTTATTTTAGTTTGATTGTGTAGGAAGTTATAAGCTTATTGACACTCCTTCGAATTTGGAACCAACCAGCACTGAGCAATGAGTGAAGTTTCTTGCTCAAGAAAACAACAACTTGCCCTTGCTAACATATTGACTTAAATATCTCATTTTAAAAGAAAATATCATAATAAAGTTATACTGTAAGATTACCTTTAAACCTTTTCGTGAATAAGCCACACCTCTCATGAAATAAGCAGCAAGTGTATTTGGTCTGTTACCTATTAGGCCATCATAGGTATCAATTGCTGCATCAATATTACCAGAGTTCAGTAACACAAGACCTAACCCTGAAATAAGAAACATATTTTATTAAAAATCATTTAAACAAAACATCTGTAAGTTTTAAATTAAGATTTCATTCCAAGATAAATCACAACAAAAGTGTAATCTATAGGGGACTGGAGGTCTTGGGTTTAGAAATTTTGTGTTTAGAATAAATCAAAAGGGGAATTTAGCCTGTCACCAATGATACTAATAATTCTATGTAGTATATATTTCATTTTGCAAAACACAGATTAAATTAGCATTTAAAGGGTTTCATGCTAAAATTAAACAAGAGCTGTCGGTAGGACAGCAACGCTCGACTATTCTTAGTGCTTGATAGTAAAAGAGCCTTGATAATGTAAAATTTTCTATGTTAACAAAAGGGCCAAATTTTCCTTTAAATCAATGTTACTGTTATAGGCTTTGAAGAGAGTCCTATTATGCTCTAAAATAAGAGTATAAAATTTCAACTTGTTTCAAAGCCAGATGTCAATAGTATATGAAAAAATCTGAGGTGGTATGCAAACTTTAACGTAAATTGTAAGTCAGAAAAGGGGTACAATTCTGTCAAAATACTTGATACAGTTATCTCCTCCTGTCTACAGGATAGGGTCATGATTGTGAACAAGTGTGCAAAGTTTCAAAGCCATATGTCAATTGACTTTGAAAATATTTGAGGTATTACAAAAACTTTAACATAAGTGGTTACGCCGACGCTCAGGTGACTACAATAGCTCTACTTATTCTTATCGAATAGTCGGGCTAAAAAATATAGTGAGGGGAACTTTTTCAAAAAATAGGAGAAAAACATATATTCAATGGTAAGAGGTATGGACACAAATTACAGGCTCATAAACATGAAATGAGGGCCCAGTATCTTTTGTATAAAATCCTACAAATCTCATACTTTTCTTTTTCATAATATTCAACATGGCACTAAAATAATCATATCATCTAATATAGACATAAATGAATTCTTAAAATAGTACAATTCAACTTTACCTAATGTTTTGTCAATGTCATCATCTCCAGTTGCAAAAGGGAGCACTTTTCTTTGAACCAAATCTTCTCCAAAATTCTAATGAAAACAAAGAAATAAATATATTCATATTAGTTACAAATGACATCTAAAATCTATGCCTTTTTCTTTCATCAAGTTATTCATAGGTTTCTAATCGAAGATTAAAAAATAATCATTTAATTATTTGGTAAATACAGTAGAACTTCTGTAAGTCGAAGTTGAACGGACTTGCGTAAAAACTTCGACACATCGGGACTTCGACTCATGAATCGCTGTCAATTCCATGACACAATTTTGACCCGCGACTAGTCCTAATTATAAGATCTATAACGAAACCTATTTCATGTTTTTCCATCATTAATCTGATATTTTCATTTTACAATGATAAATATAGCATGTTAAATAACGTTTTTCACGGCTAATTATTTGGATTACCCCTAGACGTATACAATAGAGTTACAAAAGGCGTAACAATACGAAAGGGCGATAACTAAACCAGGTTATAGTAAAAATTTTGTGTGTTATTCTCACGCGACACCGGGTCAAGGATGTTTTCAAATGAAAGTAGTTCCAAATACCACTACAGCAATTAAAATTGTAACGATTAAAGCATTTTATCACACATTTTATCGCAAACAAAGGCTGTTTGAACACACAGCTGTGTCACAATAGTTGAATGGAAATCGTCTTCACAACAAGATAAGGTGTGAAAAATGTCTCGACGGATCGAAGGTGTCAAATAATCGAACGACTTCGATTTACTTGTGGTAAATTGCACTAGATTTACTTGATACGGACAACGGAAAAACTTCGACACATCGAAAAATTTGACACATAAATTCTCGTCTCATAAATAGGTTTTTATAAGGAATATATAGGGAGAAAAGTTGGGACTTTCATTTTTTTTCAACACATCGAGGAAATCGACTAATCGAGGTTCGACTCAAAGAAGTTCTACTGTAAATTAACAAATTTTAGTTTCATATGATTAGTAGCTCAAAATGACATTAAATGAAACATTTTTATTTGTTATCACAAACTTGATTTCATAGAAGCCAAAGCTTGTTGCTGTCTCTTTTATATGGTCATGACTCATCAAGCACAACCATTACATATCCCTTACTTCTGCAATGTCATTTGCTTCAAATTCATATTTTGTATTCTTTTAGGTTATCTTGTAATATGATGTCCAATACCTCTGATATTTGGTAACAATGATCCAGTTCATGTTTCTGACATGTACTCAAATCTGAATGGAATGTACAGAGACCCAATGGCAAGTCATCTCTCACAGGATCTGAAAGATAATAATAATTAAAGTGCCTATCAAAATATGTCACAGAAATACGAAGACCTATGGATAATTTACTGAACAAACTTACATGAAGAAAGAAGGGCTGATCAGAACCAAGTGCCACACTGAGCAATTTATCAAGACCTTAAAAAGCCATTCCGAAGTTGTATGTTTATACGGGGAAGTCAAAGACCGGGCCCGCTAAGCGGGTCCGGGCTTTGGCTTGCCCGGCTATAGACTACACGTGTATATTTAAAAGAAAATCAAATAAAAAAACAATAAAAAAATATGTAAAATTATATACCTGTCAATGAAATTTTCAGTGTCAGTTCAAGTCGGGTGCCGCCATTTACAATGTAACTCAATGATAATAGGCGGGGTATTCCGATAACGGAACAAATCTCAACTTTTCGGATTAATAATAATCGCCGAGTGTTCCGAGTGTAAACGGAAGCGATCCATTAAATACCGAATGATACCTTTAAAACGGAAAGAATGAAAATATTTTTTTAACGGCTTCCCCGTTCACAGGCTTTGCCTAATTTCATATTAGCTTAGGTAATTTTCAACCATCTACTTTCTCTGCAAAACTTTCTCTTCAGAATAGTGTGACACATGGAGGTATCATCATTTTGAGCATGCAACCTATGCCGGTAGTGAAATGCTACAATAGTGAATCACTAAATGAAATTCTATTGCTAATTTACTTAAACATGTGGCCGCAAGTGGATAACGACTCGGACTAGTGATTGCTAGCTGCATTGGTTCAAACCCTGTCAGGGGCAAGTTGTTGTTTCCTTAAGCAAGAAACTTTACACTCATATCTCAGTACTGGTTGGTTCCAGGAATGGATTCAAGTGTGCCTATAAGCTTAAAGCTTCCTACACAATCGAACTAAAATAAATTTTGTATAAATCAATAAATCAAACTATGAGCATTTTCAATATAAAGTTGCTTTGCCAAGAAGTAAAAATATTTTAAAGCAACCTCATAAATTTTATAGGAATAGGCCCTTGCCTGATAAGAACAGATTAATTCTAAAAATTAATGAACGAGTTTATACATTCTCAAAATCAAAATTTTGTTCACCACAATCAGGAGAAAGTTCTTTCTCAGATATATAGAGGGTCAACTGTGACTTTAAAGCTGACAGTTCAGGTGCATTGTTGACAGCGGGGAATGCGCATAGAGAGCAAGCCTCCCCCTTTACTGATTCAAGTCTCTTCATCTCAAACGTCTGCGTCCTGCCATCTTCACTTTCCACTTTAACATTTGCAACTTCGCACATTAGTTCCACCTGTGATGTTAAAGCGAATGCATAGTTTAAAAGTATAAAAAGAGTTGTTAAGCGTTTGACCCGCGCCATGTCATCGTCTGTAACCGTTTTCTACCTCCGAGATAGAAGAGTATTCCCAGATAACCTCCCTTAGTAAAGGGAAATAATCAAGAGGCCCGTCCGCAAACGACTAAACTGCTCTGGGGTAGGGAGTATGGCTACTGGTTCCAGTGGTATACCGTCCTAGGAAAGAATGAGTATTTATAATAGTCTGAGGTTGCTGTGAATAACCTATAACATAAGGGATGGCCATGGCGTGATGTTCGGGAGAGGGGTGTCAAATATTCTTCTATGGGGACCCAGCAGTGTTGGGATAGTGTAAAAAAGTAGAAAAAAATATATACTGTATATATAATATATAGAAAGTAATTCTAGAAAAATATATACTGTATATATAATATATAGACTATATATTATGTATACAGTATATATATATTTTTTTCTAGAATTACTTTTCTAATGAAGCTAAATTTGTTTATATCCTACCGTGACCCAAATTCGGCGTTCTCCTAAATTCGGCGATGTTTTGTTTTTCGTCATTCACGCGAGATTTCAGAGGTGAAGGTCAATCATGTTTATTTCCCACGGTCAATTTTTACAACTCGAGTGATTTTTCTGCGCTAAAGATGGAGATACGGCAGGTAAACATTAAAAATTGTATGACATGGAGAAAAATGTGTGTTTTACCTGATTCAATTTCAAGTTTATCTATACCTTCCTTTATTTGATTGATATTGTTGCTTAAAATAATTTGACAGTCGTCGTCTGTTACCTTACTATTTTTACTGCCGATCTAGGTCAACATACTACGTCACACTCCCGCCAAAATGAAAAAGTACGGAAGCGTAAAAGAGACATCATATTAAAATTATTTTTTTTTTATTTCAGAAACATGATTCAAAAAGAGGTCCATATCGAACGGGCTATGACCAGACATCCATTGAGAATGCTTTTATTGAAGTAAAATTAAACAAAGTATCTATTCAAAGAGCAGCCAAGTCTTATGGTATCCCTGTATCAACTTTGAAGGACAGAGTATATGGTAATGTTCCTGTCCATAATGCAAAGTCTGGTCGAACCCAGCTGTTTTCAAAAGAGCAAGAATCTTTACTTGCTAATCATCTTAATACAATGGCTGAGATTGGGTATGGATATTCCCGAACAGAGACTATAAATCTGGCATCTGATTATGCTGTCCATTTGGGACTCAGAGACAGAGAACACCCACTAAGTTTGCGTTGGCTTTACAAATTTTTGAATAGATTTCCTGAACTGTCTGTCAAAAAGCCAAGAAGTCTTGAAGCAGCTAGAGCTAGAAGTGCTACAAGACAAGCTATCACAAATTACTTCAAAGAGCTGAATAAAATCATAGTTGATAATAATCTTCTTAAAAGACCTGAGGCCATATATAATGTGGATGAAAAGGGACTATCAACTAACCACAAACCCCCTAAAATTGTAACTGGTGCAGTATATAAAGCTCAAGCTGTAACTTCTGGTAAATCACAAACTGTAACTGTTATAGGCGGGGTAAATGCTATGGGGAATCAAGTGCCACCATTTTTCATATTTCCAGGCAAGAGAATGCTACCTGAATTACTGGAAGGGGCTTCTGCAGGGGCAACTGGAGTTGTTTCAGAATCAGGATGGTCCAACACTGATATATTCACCCAGTACATGAAAGAACATCTTGTAAAATACTTACCAGAACACAGTGCAACAGACCCAGTTCTTGTTCTATATGATGGACATAAGAGTCATATCTCATTAACACTTATTGATTGGGCAAAAGAAAATCATATAATCCTATTTGTTTTACCACCACACTGTAGTCATTTGCTACAGCCTTTAGATATCAGTTGCTTCGGACCCTTTGAAGTTTCGTGGAACTCAACATGCCACAACTACATGAGGGAATCTGGTGGAAGAGTAATAAGTAGGTATGATGTTTGTAAACTTGCATGCAAGGTATACTCAAGCACACTGACACCAGCAAATATCCAGGCAGCTTTCAAGAAGAGTGGTATATACCCTTTTAATCAAGATGTAGTGAATGATTCTGATATTGCACCATCTTTGAGTTTCCCTGCCAGAACAGTTGAAAAGCAATGCATGTCTTCTCCACCAGAAAAAGCCTCTAGTAAAGAGAATTCTGGTTCTTCTGTAAAATTCCTTGAATGCAGAGGTGGTGAAGTTTTGAAAAATGTTCAAACAGCTAAAATTAGAAACACATTAAGCAAAGTTGTTGGTGGCAAAGCTATAACAAATGAAGATGTTAGTGAAAAAATAAAAGATCACATTGAAAAGCAGACAAGCTCCAAAAAACGAAAATTCATCCCACCTCTAAAAGTAAAGGTACCTGAAACACAAAACATACCTGAAAAACAAAACAAAGGACAGTCAAAATTAAACAGTTCAAAATGCAAACAACCAAAAGTTAAATCAAAGCAACCTAGACTTGAACTTTCTGAAGATGTCTCTGATGAAGATTCTGAAACAGAAGAAGAAAAATGCAGTGTTTGTGGAAAATTTTTCCCAGACAAACAGATTTGTGATGAAATTAGAATTGTTCAGTGGGGTCAATGTGACAAATGTGACCTATGGGTTCACCTCAAATTCTGCTCCCCAGTGAAAGTGTTGCGCAGAGGTGACAGTTTTCTCTGTCCAACCTGTAGCCAGTCATAAATTAAAACAAACAAAAAACAATTTGTAAATATGTTATCAGTTTAAACAGTTTAAAATGTTCCAGTTAAATACTTTCTTGTCAGTTTGGAATTCAAGTAACATTTACATTATTATGACACTTTTAAGACACCATACTTAATGATATTTGTGATGATTTACTGCAACCAATCAAATCGCCGAATTTAGGTGACGTGTTCAGATCGAGGTAAGATTTTACATCCGCCATATTTGTTTATGTTTGGCAACTCTGAACGATAACATTGTTTGAAATTAACTTAAAGTAACTTTTAAATAGTTGTAGTAAAATTATATCAAGTATAATTATAGATTACTGTAGTTTATTGAAAATGCCATTGACATTTGTTCTTATATCGCCGAATTTGGGTTACACCGGGATATATCTGTGCTTTTTTACACTATCCCAACACAGTGCTGGGCCCCTGTAGGGATAACAACCAGACCATGGTGAATCTTATAGAAAAGGGATAACCTAGCATCTGTACCTCTGAAGGGAGTGAAACATGTCCGTGACGCTATCTAGAGGTCTGACCATAATCTAGCTTAATCCATCGGGCTGCTCTTCTTTGGACATTTTCGATTTGATCTATTTGTGTTTTGGTGTGGGGAGACCTTACTTCAGAACCATATTCAAGCTGGGGTAAGCAATAGACTGGTAAGCATTGGACTTAATGGATTTGGATTTAACCTTTATGTTTCTACGCAGGAATCCTAAGGTTTTGTTTGCTTTCTTGGATGTCCAGTCTATATATGGGCACCCCACGTGAGGTTGCGTTCATTGAACGCCGCCTTTCCTTGTTGATCTTGTTTATCATACTTTCTGATATATCCACGCCTAGGTATTTAGCTGAGGTAACCAATTCTAATTGAACTCCATGAAGGTATATTTTGTTGGGATAGGATGTTTCCTTTTTGCGACGTGGATAACTTGACACTTGGATGGGTTAAATTCCATATCCCACTCCAACTCCCACTCTTCTAACCGATTGACGGACCAAGTGGGAGACTCTATGTACATTTAATCAATGATGTTATATTTTTGATCCTTGAAGATCGTTCAGCACGACATTATTGTTGTGCTTGTGGTATTTTTAGTTTCAACTTTTCGGCATTTTCTAGTTGGGTGGTTCCAATATTCCTACTTGAATAATGTTGAATCACCCTTAGGATATGTTGCCTGCTTTTTAAATTTGTCTTTTGACGTCTTATCTGTGATACGCAGGCTTCATAACCTCTGATCCCCTTTCAAAATTCCATTTTATTTAGTTCCGCCCATTGTTTTCTCGTTTAGGGCACACGCTTTTTATTACTTGGGGACCTTACGCCGCTTTTCATGGAATGGCACGGAAGTGTCACATTGAAGGTTCCATGATAACCGCCGTATGACCACATCTGCGGATGTTTCTAAATTCAAAATTTTACTATTTCATGTTTAAATGTTGAATTCTGCTTAAGCCGGTGCTAGGGGGCGTGGACGGTAACTTGCACTTTTCAGTACCGTCCATGAACAGGCTCAATCAAACCGAGCCTGCAACATTTTCAATTTTGCCGTGTTGGGCTTTCTTTAGGGATTCTGTATTTATCTATTTGAAGATCACATCCGTGTTATTTGTGCCGTGTGGCGGCTGTAAAAAGTCTCCCCGTACATTTAATCAATGATGTTATATTTTTGATCCTTGACGATCGTTCAGCACGACATTATTGTTGTGCTTGTGGTATTTTTAGTTTCAACTTTTCGGTTTCGGCATTTTCTAGTTGGGTGGTTCCAATATTCCTACTTGAATAATGTTGAATCACCCTTAGGATATGTTGCCTGCTTTTTAAATTTGTCTTTTGACGTCTTATCTGTGATACGCAGGCTTCATAACCTCTGATCCCCCGTTCAAAATTCCTTTTTATTTAGTTCCGCCCATTGTTTTCTCGTTTAGGGCACACGCTTTTTATTACTTGGGGACCTTACGCCGCTTTTCATGGAATGGCACGGAAGTGTCACATTGAAGGTTCCTAGGGGGCGTGGACGATAACTTGCACTTTCCAGTACCGTCCATGAACAGGCTCAATCAAACCGAGCCTGCAACATTTTCAATTTTGCCGTGTTGGGCTTTCTTTAGGGATTCTGTATTTATCTATTCTATGATGGACAGTTCTTAAAGCCCTTTGAGATTGAATTGCCTTAATGTTCGTCTTCTGTCTTGCTTCGTCGGGCCCTTGTAGGTGATCTTCTTGTTGCTCTGCCTTCCTTTAAGACATTGAGTACTTTTGTTATGGTCATTGGGTTTTCTTTTGTATGTTTCTACATGAGCATTTCGATGTTTTACTTATTTCACCTTTTGTAACCATGACAACTGTTTGAATTTCACTTGGCGGGGATTCATTTTATTTACACTGTCTCGTTTATAGGAACAAGGTCGGGCTAAGTGTGAGGTTTGGTGCACCATTAAACTCCCCAGCAGTATTTATGCTGCTGACCGTTCCAAGGCAGCGCCCCTCTGTGTGCCTCAGATGTATGTCTATGTTGTGTCATACTGTTTTGGTGACACTTTTGTGTCCCTTGTTGTTTTCTCGTCTACGGCAAGTAATTTCCCCTTCGCCCCTAGTTTTTATTTATTTTATTTATTACCCCCCCCCCCCCTTCCCCGGGTCTCATTTCCCCTTCCCCTGTGCCCCTTGAGTTTATGGGCGTATTATTCAATCATTTGTTTTGTTTTTTTAGTTCCTTATCAGTTACATGTACTAATTATTTATTCTTATGTATGGTTTTAGTGGTTAGCCTGCCCATGCTCTTCCTTGTGTCCTGTCCTGTTTTTGTTTGGGGTCCTCCTGGGCTCCTTGCCACTGGCTCTTGTTACTGGGTCGGGTAGGGTTTGCGTTCATTGAACGCCGCCTTTCCTGGTTGATCTTGTTTATCATATATTAGGTCATTTTGGAGGGTGACTGGTTTGCAGATGTCAGAGCAATGTATGTAGCAGTGTCGTCTGCAAACAAGATTATGAGAAATGCATATCATATATGTCCGTGTTACCATATATGTATCCCCAGTATGACTAAATGATTCTGGATTGAGATTTTCTATCATCTGTTTTAATTTCATGTTTAGTTTATATAATAATTTGTATTTTTCTATTCTGTTTTCAGAGAAAGTTGACAAATATAAATCTTTGATAAGCTATGAGTCATAAGGATATATATAATATACGACATAGCACTTAAGTTCAAAAGGTCGGTGTAAAAATGAATTTAATAAATATAACGTGTATGAATGTTAGAAGAAAAAACATAAATTTATACAAGGTTTAAGTTATCCGACTGCATTTTTTCAAAAATCCCTTATATAGTGCCTTCATTTTATATTTCCCTAAGTGCCTTTAAATTCCTAAAGTAGTGATTTGTGTTTTTACATATTACGTTAAAGATGAAGATAAGATCCCCCGAAGCCGGAAGGGCCTCTTAATCTAGCTGACTTATTGATTTCATTTTTTGAAGAATAAGATCACAATAACTTCAATAAGGCTTTTTCATTGATTTTTTTTGTCCTTATATAATTATTGATTTCAGACCATTTATATAGTTTAGTTTACCATGAACATTGCGAAGTAAACACGTCTTAAGTAATCATTTTACATTAACTCTATATTTGCAATCTCTTAAACAAATACACTCTGTGTCCTCGTGTATTATTGATTTCAGAAGGTATTTGATAACTATGTTGAATGAAAGAAAACTGTACAATTTAGCTCGATTTCTGAAATGTAGCACTGATAGAATTTTGTTTTAAAATATGGAGATTCAGTAAGACATATCCTCTTTTTCAGGAATTCTGTTGAAGATTAGTTATAAAGAGACAACATAATAACTTAACTGGAGATTTATATTTTTCATATAACAGTTCGTAACCCATTAATTTTGTATTGTCTTTATGCAATGATTCACATGTCCAATGTCCAGTTTTTACATTCGACGTTTAAACAATCCCTCTATAGATTATGTAGCAACCAATTAAACTCCGAAAAAATAGTACGCCAATCACAGTTAAAAGGAATTACTATATATTAGTGTAGGTCTACATGTATTTGATATATAAAGTATGATTTACTAAAGTCCTCAACATGCAAAGTTGCGCAATGTTTTAATTCTTTTTCACGAAAAACATGTACTATACACCGGAATTGTGAATGTGTACAGCAAGCTAGATGTCAGGGTATGTAAATATTAATTATTAATACGCCCATGATGGTGTAAGACTGGAGATCTACTTTGCACGTAGAGTGACCATTACACTAGATAAACATAGTGATTACATAGTGACTGTATATCACCGAGTCCAATCGTTCACTATGTTTCCCAGGCGGAGAACGCATGAAGAGATCAATTTTACAGGTGGAAAACCGATACTGTGGTAAAAAAATTGTCTTCAATTTCTTTGAAAATGCATATTTCACAAAACTTTATAGCCTATTCTGATCTCGTATGATAACTTTATCCGACAGGCATCTCAAACTCGCCAAATCTTTGTTAACTTATTAGATCATTATCGACAACTGCACAAGAATAATCACAAAATTGGTAAAATCGCTCTTTGATAGCCAATAACTTGACATCCAAGCAAACTTCTAAACATTTGTTACGCTCTAAAGGTTCTTTATTAACATATCCTCATCCACCAAAAGCCTGTTCTATTTCTATTCCGTATTTTTGGAGTATAATATCGTTTAAGGGAATTTTCAAAATGAACGCATGAGCCGAACTTTTCATGTGGTTTCATAGGTTTGCAAAGTAAACGCATGAGCAGGTGGTATTTTTAAAACTCCGGTTTTTCCTAATTATCTAACAAATTTAACATATTCAAACTTTAAAAATTTCAAATTTTATTCCAAATAAGTGAGAGACACTTCTTTTTTTAAAAATTAAAATATACTTTGTACGCTGTATATATATATATATATATATATATATATATATATATATATATATATATATATATATATATATATATATATATACATGCTAATAAGCAAAAGTACGAGGTCTGTTGGGAAAGATCGTGTGAAATTGAAGTAATTCCTCGTTTTTAATATTTGCAAAAGCAGTGGTTAAGACGACAAAGAAAAGCATAATAGTTCCTCGAAAACTTGTAAACGATTGTAGCATTGATGTAATTTCTTGAATTTCTCCAATACATGTTATTTTGTACAATTATTTCTTCCCTGTTTTTATAGTATGAGCATATGAAAATATATTATACACGAATCACGTTTAAATATTCAACATTCGATATAAATTTCCCTTTTTAAACGACGAATTACAAGTTTTTAGAATATGTTTATGTAAGCCCAGTAAATCTTGGTAGTGTATGGTGCTATATGCCGTCCAATGCAAAGCAATTGGTAAAGGTACAAATAATTAATAACCAAATTAAAGCCATTTTAATGCGAAATTTATGTAGCATGTCGACATGCTTATGATTGGTAAAAAATAATAATTGCACTGTGCAAATTGTCTTGTATACTTAATATATACGGAATTGCTGTTGTACTTGTTAAACAAATAAAAAAATTGCGTAGAAGAGAGCTGATCCATTTCACCTAAGAACACAAAAATTATCACTTAGAATGAAGTGTATTTTTATCAATATTACAGAATATGGAAGAATACGACGCCATAATACCCGTGGAGGAACAACCTCTTATTGAATAACTTAAACAAATGAATATTGTTTAATACATAAAACGGAGAGATAACTAAGTCTTGTCATTTTGAATAAAATCAACAACTGACGACATTAAGCTGATTTACATAATAATCTTACATGACACTTTGGAATAGTCCTTGATTTTTGCACGCATTGTAAATGATTGTTTTACAAAATATGTACTTTGATAACTAAATCATGAATCCTGAATAATTGTATACAATTACTATCATACATGCATAATATTAAACAACAAATACAACGAAGGACAAATGACAAATAATAGCGTATGTATACTCTTTTAAAGTCCCTAGACCTCGAAACTTTAATAGTCTAATATAATAAACCTGATACTCAAATAAAGAATTACCAATATTACAAATCTTACATAGATATTATCGAATTTAACAAGTTCTGTAAATAAAGGGAGGTAATTAGAAACACACTTTGCCTATTCTTCATTAAAATAAACAGTGTATTATTTCTAAAAGAAAAACTTATAATGAACCTAAAAAATATGTGTTATTTCAACATTTTCTTGTATGTTCATTTTGTTGTAAGGAAGGTGATATATATTCTTGCTTAAAGATCCTGTATGTTATAAATAAGGATGTAACATCCTTGCGAAATATAAAGTCAGTTCTTATGAAAAACATATACTTAAGAAGTTGACATTATTAAACACATTATATGATATTTCTTGAGGAAAAAAGGTTGTGAAATTTTTATTTGAATGCAAAACTGATTTTTTTTACCAAAAACAGATTTCTAATTATCTCCTTTTATTATCGGAAATTTTAAATTTTGGCAATATCCTTATCAAAAAGGGTTTCTGTAACTTTTAACATTGTTAATTCTTTATTTAAGCCAAAGATTTTTCATATAAGAACATAAAATTTTGAGTCACAGGATCTTTAAGTGTATGTTACATCTTTAATTATTACATACAGGAAATTTAAGTCCCATCAACCGATGATGTTGTATTTTGCAAATATTTTACTCAAAGTTTTAGCAATCAGGATTTATTATATTTTCACAGAATCGAACAGACCTTCATCTATTGCTTATAAGCAATTCGTCATAAGGTATGAAAATAGGGACTTCTGTTTGCTCAAACATTTGAAACGAAAATTTTGGAATTTAAAGGTTCTGTGATCGATAACATGTGAGATATCCATGAAAACTGGAGTATCCAAAAATTCCGCCTGCTCATGCGTTCATTTTGCAATCTGATGAAACCACATGAAAAGTTCGGCTCATGCGTTCATTTTGAAAATTCGCTTAAACAATATTATACTCCAAAAATACGGAATAGAAAAAGAACAGGCTTTTGGTGGATGAGGATATGTTAATAAAGAACCTTTAGAGCGATACAAATGTTTAGAAGTTTGCTTGGATGTCAAGTTATTGGCTATCAAAGAGCGATTTTACCAATTTTGTGACTTTTCTTGCGCAGTTGTCGATAATGATCTAATAAGTTAACAAAGATTTGGCGAGTTTGAGATGCCTGTCGGATAAAGTAATCATACGAGATCAGAATAGGCTATAAAGTTATGTGAAATATGCATTTTCAAAGAAATTGAAGACAATTTTTTTACCACAGTATCGGTTTTCCACCTGTAAAATTGATCTCTTCATGCGTTCTCCGCCTGGGAAACATAGTGAACGATTGGACTCGGTGGTATATGCTATATACATGTATGAACACCGTGTGTGGCTAGAGGCTTAGTCTTAGCGTTCTATATATTGACAGTTATTTCAGTTTTAGAAAAAAATTTGTTTAAAAACTTGGGACTTAAAGACGGTCACTATAGCTGTCGATGCAAAATGCATTATTTATTTGTTGCATATTGGGTGTTTCTTGTCGGATATGTGTGCCTTGAACATGCACCAAGTGTGTCAACCAAACTTGGAGTTATAAATGGAGTTTTTAGTGAAGTATCATTTAAAAATGAAGCATATACAGTAAAGAGATTCTTAGGAGTACCATACGCCAAGCCGCCTGTTGGAGAACTTAGATTTAATTAAGAAACCGGAAGCCGCTGGGAAATTATTACCGGATCCATTTCCAGCTGACAAATTCGGATCACCATGCGCCCAAATTGACATTATGGGTGAAAAGTTTTCAGAAAATACTAATACAGAAGATTGTTTATTCTTAAACATCTATGTCCCGGACCAGAAACCAGAAAGCACGACAGGTCATGCAGTCATGGTATTCATCCACGGCGGAGGCTACAATCTTGGCACGGGAAATCGGTACATTGCCGATCGTTTGGCGTCCGTTGGTAACGTTATTGTCATCACGATCAACTACAGGCTCTGGATATGGGGTTTTCTTGATTTCAATGATGAAAGGGCGCAAGGAAATATGGGATTATGGGACCAACCAATGGCATTTAGATGGGTACAAGAACACATTAGTTCTTTCGGAGGAGATAAGGGTGACGATATTTGGAAAATCTGCCGGGGCAGTAAGTGTCGGGTTACACTCCTTACATCCGGAAAATAAAGGACTGTTTACAAATGTTATTTCTGAGAGTGGTTCACCATCGTTCACGCATGTCTTCCAAACTGACAATAACATTCAAGCTGCAACATTTCTTGCTGAGTTACTCAACTGTTCTACAGACAATCCAGATCCAGTGTATGAATGTATTAAAAACAGTGACAGTGCAGCAATGCTAGATGCTTTTAAAAGCGCTTTAAACGATCCGGCTAAGTTATGGCAAATTGTTTTCACCCCAACGGTTGATAACGACTTTGTCAAGCAGCCACCATTAGACTTAATAAATCTTGCTAAAACCACTGTTCCACCTGAAGTAGAATTTCTTAGATCTTTGAATTTGATAAACGGATTGAATGGGGCAGAGGGCGCCATGTGGCTTTTTATGGTGGAAGGACCGAAGGATAACTACGATGATTTACTGCTGTCAAAAGAAGACATGGATAACAGGATTATCCCGACAGTTCTCCCAACAGCTCCTGAATTGCTAAAGTCACTCGTTAGATCGAGGTATACAGACTGGAGGAATCCGAATGATCCCAAATTGGTACGAAAACAATTCGTCAAACTGTTAGGTGACCTTTATTTTAACGTTCCGGGAATAGAATTCAGTCGTCTGCATGCTAATGGATCAAATCCAGGGAGTTACATGTACAGGTTTACTCCTCTCGTGGAGCAACACTTTGTTAGAACACCAGCATGGTCGGAGTCTGCAAATCATGCAGACGAACTTGGACCCGTGTTTGGCTATAACTTTGACTATGAATGGGCAGCCGACATGAAAGGATATACACCACCTGACTGGGAATTGAACATGTCCGAGCGTATGATGGTGTCGTGGACAAATTTTGCGAAAACTGGGTAGGTCTATTAATTCTGTTATAGAAACCTAAACAAGAAATATGCAATTCAATGTGAATATTTTTCATTCTTTTCAAATAGTCAAGTCAACCTGAGTTATTGTTATTATATTTTGTTATTATTAACTGATAACCAGATGATGAAATGAAATTTTATTGAAGAAAAAAGGTTTGCATACTTTTTGAAAGAAACTCATTCTGTCTTACTTTACTTGAAGGTATAAATATGAAAATTAGCACTTTTGAAATGAAGTTTTTTAAGATGCATGTGTAGAGAACTAAAATTCAATACTAAACAAATGCTTATATTTTAGAAATCCGAACAGGGAAGGGGAAACACAATGGCCTAAATATAGCATCGATGATGAATATTATTTAAATATAGATAAAGAAGACACCGTAGGTCAATTTTTACACGCAGCCGATATGAACTTTTGGCGGGAAATTGAGCTAAAGTCAGCTAAGGTTAAAGGGACTCCACTGATTATTTTTGACATGACAGAAATACCATTTGAAACAGGATGAATAACTTGTGTACAAAATTTCAGATCATTCGCTTTATCTGTTTTCTAGAATAAAATATATTGTGCAAAATGACACAAAAAAAGGAAAAGCGTTTTAATGATTTTTTCTCGCATCGGGAAATGTTGGTTTTATTTTTAATTTTCATTGCTTAGTATAATTATGTTGTTGTTGTTGTTGTTGTTGTTTTTCATTATCTTTTGCCGCTTCATTTGCAGGATATCTTAAATGTAGGAAGGAGCCAATCCTTGTATTGATTTAAATACTACTTATGCAATATAATACGTGCATCAATAATTTTAAATACGTTTGTCTAATCAAAGTAATAACCATAGGGGCAAATCTGGTATTTTAATATTTAGGAACTTTCCAAAATGAGATAATAAGACGATTTTCTTTCCACTCTCTCCATGCGTTCTCCACCTTCGATCTGTGTTGAACGATTGGACTCGGTGAAACCTACCAACCAAACAAACAAAAAATATTTTTTTCTTATAGATCTACAAACTCATTAATTTCAAACGCCCGTTCGAAATGATATCCAGAATGCATGACGTGGCAATAATGATACATGTTATCGTACAAATAACACACAAATTTGACGGAATTGATTTGTAAATTGGTGCACATGATGTTCTCCAATTCTTTAATATTTAAACGGAGACAATGGTATACATACATTTATTTTTAGAATACGCTCTAGATCTCAAACTTAATTAACTATCTATAATATGGTGGCGAAAAACTTATCATTCGAAACTGCCTCGGCTATTATCTATAATAACCTCGGAAACAATACGGATTGAAAGTAGTTCTACCACGTGGTTTACAGATGTAAACAGAAACAAAGATAATGTAAAACGAATGTATATATTTGACATCTAATGTCTGTTCCGGTACTCTTATGCTTGAAAATATGTCTGACAACAATTTGTAATTTAAATATGCCCACCGATGTTCAATTTTAAAACAAATCCGACTAAATGTCAACAGGTTTGTTTTTTGTACTTTCGGTTTCTACGGCCATATTAATAAATATATAAAATAATGTATTGTTTGCTTTTTTGCCAATGAATTCACTTATTTTAGGTGAACTTTTACTACATATATTGGAAAAAAGCTTGTCAACAACTCCCGGGATTAAATTACTATTTGTTTACATGTTTAGTTTCTTAGCGTAGGTTAGACCGGGATACCGCATCCGTTCTGTGTATTCATACTATTGTGTTCGAGGTCCTTATCCGAAGACTGACGGAAAGGGCCGAGTAGTTGCGATTGAAAACGTATATAACTTTCTATAAGTCTATGCGTATTTATGCCTATAACTTGATTTTTCTAATTTGTTGTATTGTAAAGTGGTTTAATATAATGTATAAGTCCTAAAATGAAATATGACAGTCTAGATTTATATAATGATATTTTTACGTGTAAATTATACGATACATTGACGTTAATTTTAACGGGAAACATATAGCCAACGTGACGTCATTTCCGATAACAAATCAAACAAAATGGCCGCGTAATAATGTATTTTTTAATTAAACATGTGAACATTGTATAAAATATGGCCCTGTTAGCCTTAAAATTCAGCGAAGAGAAGCGCAGAAATCTTGCAATATTTATTGCAATATCACACTGGATGTGCATGCTACCAGCTTCCGTTTGTTTGCTTTTAGGAATATTAATTTACATAGATATATCGAACAAAATTTCGTTCATTGAAGACCACATTGGCAATGTGGTACCATTCTTTATTGCATTTTCAGGATTTTTTGGACTATTTTGTCACATATTTTGTGGGACAGTGGCATTTTCTAATAGAACATCTGTGAAGCAGGATAAATGGAAGAAATTATTGCTGCCTGCATTAATCGCAACTGTTTTGCTCTTTCTTTTGGAACTCATCACTGGTATAATGTGTATAGTGCATTTCCAAGGTATGAAAGATTCCTTCATTACTGGCATAAAACGTGCAATGTCTTCCTACAAGGATCGCGTAACGGTCAAAGCAGAAGTTGACACGATGCAGATTTCATTTGAATGTTGCGGTATAAGGTCATATAAAGATTGGTTCTATGTCACATGGATGCAGCCAGAGTTTGTTAGTTCGAAAAAGTCGCATGCAAGGTAATAGCAAAAAGATTCGTTTGATAATATCATGATATCATAATTAAAAATTTCTTTATAGCGAGACAAACGCACTTTACCGGCCGTAAATTCCTTTAGCTAGCAATCTCTAATCTGGGCTATTCATTTTTGTTTATCATTTTATTGCTTATCTACTTCATATCATGGACTACTGTCCCTGAACCCCCGTTTTACTCTCACTAAATCTACTTGTTTCAATAAAAAAATGGCCGCCATATTTTTATTTCAGACATGCGCAATAAGCACCTCTACCGGTAAAATAAATGTTATCAAAGTCGTCCAGCTTGATTGCGTAATGAGCATGTAACTTCGTTATGATTTTTTATCTTATTTGTCTAAAAAAATAATGCAGTATTAGATATTTGCCATAAGGACATTTATAAATGATTACTATTCGCAATACAAAATTCACTTACTGGCCAGCTTACAACAGAGACCTATCCTGCCAAAATCTTTAAAACTCGTAATTTTACGAAAATAAGTTACCATTCATCGAACTAAAATATGTAAAATAAAATGTAAATTACATCATCGTTTTTCAAAGAAACTTATTCGGTACACTTCCACAAAACGTATTCAAAAATAATTTCATGTTTTTGGGTTATTGATAAATTATTGTTGTACTTAATAGTTAAACATGAGAAAGTAATGCAAAAAAACGTGTTGTGTAATACATATATACAGGTGTAACTTTAGTTTCTATTTCTTTAGAATAGATTCCAGTGACATAATTATAGACGATGTGCCATTCAGCTGCTGCACCTCTCACGTGCTCCGCCCGTGCATTAATCATCACGTGCATGACAACGCTCTTCACTTTAATTATGACTACCACGACAGTACTACATTATACAAGCACGGGTGCACGAACAAGCTGGTAGGGTTTTATGGGAACCTTATATTGAAACGGACTGGAGCGCTGATGCTATTCTTGTCAGATATCCAGGTACCTGAACTTACTTCAACATTTACCATCTTTCTTTAAATAGTGTTTATTTACACAAGTCAATAAAAACTCCGAAATGCATTAATACTACCTTTAATATATTATATCTCATCGGACTGAGAATAGCACAAACATATGATTTTCAATGTATTTCTTGTATATTTCTTTGTTATATTTTATTTATATTTCTATTTTAAGTGCTCATGTTTATCTATGTAAATAATTAAAATTTTATGTTTTTAGGTTTTGTAACACCGCACTTTGGGGTCAAACGCACTTTGGGGTCCAACCCCAAAGTGCGTTAAACTTCGCACCGCACTTTGGGGTCCAACGCACTTTGGGGTCAAAATCGAGAAATTGACCCCAAAGTGCGTTAATATGCTACATATCAACGCACTTTGGGTTCAAGAGGTCTAAAGGTGTCATCTGAGTTCTGCTTAAATACTGAGTACTGACTTATTTTCTATCTGCGATATTGGAATATTTGGATGGAGTTCAAGATGGCGGTCAATACTTTATGATGCTTAAGTGATAAAAGTTTCATTAATTTTACCACTTGAAATATCTAAAAATTGTGTTCATATAACAAAATTACGATGGCATAAAAGTGACATTTGCATTTTTTTGTTTTTAGTTTTGTATACATATTTTATTTTAGTTTTGCATACATATTTTTCAGTTTTGCATACATATTTTTTTAGTCTTGCATTCATATTTTTTTTTGTTTTTCGTACATGTTTAATTTTTGTTTTTCATACATATTTTAGCCAGTCAAAACAGCCTTCAAATCTCATAACAGCCCATAGTTGAGTATAAAACTAGCACAGTGGTTTGGTCACATTTCGGCCCATTTTTGGAATCAGCCCAGTCGTTTTCGGCCGGGCAAGTCTGGTTTCGGCCGACCCTTTTCGGCCCATTTTTTTATATTATATGTATTTTATATAATTATTGTTTTTATGATTATACTATTATATTAGTGTCTATTTGGAAAGGGCTGTTGATTGGTGATCAGTTATTATTCTATGAATATGCACCACTCAACCCCACCCCCTGAGAATTGAGAATTATAAAACTTAGGTGAATTCTTTAGCACATCCAGATAATGTGCAGAACTTATATGCCAGGTGTGCCGGCTCAAGATCGGGGTCACACCTACAGGTCAAGGATAAAGACTTGGGTTCCATGTCCGCTCCTTATCTCCGAAACCCCATGAAGGATTTTAAGGCACCTTGTGACAAATGTTAACCACATCGAGACCATATGCAAAACCTTTCTTTGTGTTACCGCGGACTATATATATACTATTTTTTTGATACCTCCAAAAATGAAAACGTTGGTACAAATGTATTTGCAAATGGCAAATGGCATGTAATTTACAGACGGCGAAGTGTTTGAAAATGGTGTTTTACAAATGGTGTAATTATCCAAACCTCTACTTTGCAAATGGCGTCATGTAAGAATATGTACGAAAAAACAAAAATAAAATATGTACAAAAAAAACTAAAATAAAATATGTATGCAAACTAAAAAAGAATATGTATGCAAAACTAAAAAAAGGTATATATTCAAAACTAAAAAAAATATGTACGACAAACAAACAAAAAATATGTACAAAAAACAAAACAAAAAGTATCAAAAAAATACAAATGTCACTTTTATGCCACCGTTCAAAATACTCTAGAACAGAAATTGTGTATTCCTAGAATTAAAAGATACTGCTAAAATATTCCGTTCTGTCGGTCATTTACTTGATAACTTTTGGTGCCATATTGAGCCCCATTTTAAATATGTTGGGAATGAAATAAAATTCAGTTAATATTTTTTCCAAAGAACTATAAATAAATTATATTGCAATGTTCTGGTGAAACATCAAGTTTTTCGATCGGACTATAAATAGTGATTTTTACAAATACATTATTAAGCTTATCAACAAAACTTAAGGGTTTTTTGTAAGCTCCGTAACAACTGTTCGCCAGAGGCTTTTTTATGGAAAATCTTACATACTTCTTTAGAAAGAGCAAACATGAATTTTATAATGTTACAATAATGGTATCAGAAAAATGTAAGATGCTTGTTACCTGAATAAAGTAGCGATAAATGTGAAATTATTTGTCATAAAAGAAGTCAAAACACTGTAGTATTTGACTTCCATATAAAATACTAATTCACTATAACTGTACTCATCATTGCCAAAAAGCAACAGATGAAAAATATGGTTCAGGTAATTGGCTAATGTGTATTTTTTTAATAATATAGAAGAACATCAAAATAAAAAAGCTTTTAAGAAAAACAAATAAAAGCATAATGGGCCTTTAAAACATTATTTTTAACCCTGGGGGGTAGATACCCCACAATTCCCTCTATATCCCCAGTGAGAATTTTACATTATTCCGCTCTTAATGTGCGACTACTTAAACAGTTGATATAGTTAGAGTCCATCCGAGGGTAAAATACAAGAATCGTTCAGATAATTCTACAAGCAAACCACTTTGTATGTTAATAGTCTGATATCTTACCCATCAAATTTCATCGAGACCCCAAGCTCAAAATCAATGTGGTTCCCAAAATTCAAAATGGCCGCCAAGATGGCGGCTGAATTTTCTTAAATATTCACATATTCTTTTTTCTATGTTTAAACTACCAAACTAGGATATTCTAATCTCTTTTGTTGAATATAAATATTGAACATAGAATGTTTTTTGTAAAATTCTTGATTTTTTATAAAAAAGAATTACATACAAAATTTTAAGCCATTTTTTAGTTGAAAAAAATATAAAAAAAATGATTTTTTATAACAAAAACAAAGTTTCAATTTTCCTTGTGCTTCAAATGAGCCTTCAAGTATATCAAACAACCATTAGTAAACTAGATTATAGTGTATTTTGCCATTTTAACAAAAGTTTGCTACACCTATCTCTATTTTCTTGTCTTCCTGGACGCGAATAGTGGGTGGGGTAAACAGACAAAAACTAATGACAAAAACTACTTTTGTTAACACAATAACTATATACATATATCTACATACTAATAGTGAAAATACATGACTAACAAACACAGTTTGAAACCCTACTGATGCTTGGTGACATTGCAGATTTATTTATGTAAGTACAATTTTTCATTGTTACATATTTTCAAATAAGATAAAACATAGCCACCCCACCCCATCCCCCCACCCTTTCATTGGTACCTGTGACATCATTTTCTAAAGTTAATCAAATTTTATTTGAGGTTTTGTTGCATTGTTACTATAGTTCAATTGTTTTTTTTAATATTCTGGCTTTATATGAAGACCACTATAGTTTTCAATGCAATATTTTTGCTATACAGTAATATTAAAATCTTAGTTGTTTCCCTTTGTTACAAATACGCCATGAAATGTGCAGAAGAATACAAAATCTGAATGACAAACTAACATTATGTGATTGTTTCCCAATTTATTAAACCCTTGTAAGTTTGGTAAACAAACCATGTCAACCTTTTTTAAAGATTTAAATACAGTTTATCCCTATATATTTATCCCTAAAGGCTTACATCATCATTGCTTTGAACTTGCATAAAAGTCGGATGAAGATAGTTCGGATGCATTTTTTTTCATTATCAATACAACATTTTTTTTTCAATAAACTCAATTTGAATTTAAATCAGGGATGTCTGTGTTAACAACAAATAATGGCAAATTCTTTTTATTCCAGGATTTGAGCTTTGATGTGTGTCACATACTAACCAAATCTAACAAGATGTAACCTTGCAAATACTAACATTATTTACTAATACCATGTCATCGAAAAAGTTAAATTTGGTCCCCGTTGAAAGAAGTTGTTTACTCCCGTGCCAATCAGCAAGTTCTAAGGAAATTGACATAGACTGGGAAAAATGCATCCTGTGTCAACAGGAATCTGAAGATGCACTAGTTTGTCCGTTAATGAGTACAAAGAAAAATACAGATACACCTGTTGGTTATAAAACTATAGCTCATGATATTGAACGATTTGTTAAATCAGACATTTGCCCATTTAGACTTCACAGTTCACTTACAGATGATGAAGAGATTGTTGTAAACTTACTTACTCAAAATAGTGCTAAATGGCACAAACTATGTAGAAATAAAATAGATTGTTACAAATATGATAGAGCCATAAAGCGTCAAGCATCTAGCTGCGCTTCTGGTGGAATACCTAAAAATTAACACGTTTAAGTAGTGGTGATGCTGCTGCCAAAATAGTTTATTTGTGTTTGTTTTGCAACAGTAACAATGGAAAATTGCGTAAGGTGTCCACACTAGAAATTGATCAGAAAATACGAACATGCGCTCTTGAAGTTCATGAAACGGTGCTTCAAGCAAAATTAAGTGCTGGAGATCTGATATCACAGGAAGCACAATGTCATTTAGAATGTTTATCTGCCCTGTATTACAAAGCATCTTCTATGAAGAAAGGATCTTCTGCAAATACTGATTATTCACAGGCACACGGAATAGCTTTTGGTGAACTTGTGGCTTACATAGAAGAAACACAAAAAGTTACTGACTTTAAAGATATTCCCATCTTAAAACTGTTCGATCTAGCGAAATCATACAGTGTCTTGTATTACAAATGACATAACTTATAAAAAGGTCAATTCACCATATGTGAAAGAGCGTATTCACACAAGACTTCCATTTCTCGAGGCACATCGACATGGTAAGGAAGTTTTGCTGGTTCACAGGGAAAACATTGGTGAAATGATCAAAAGTGCATCTGAATATTCATATGATGAAGAGGGTATGTTGCTGACTAAAGCTGCAAATATAGTGCGAAGGGATATTCTTAAGAATGCAACAAAACCATTTCAGGGTGAATTTAATCAAACAGTGACGATTCCCCAGTCACTAGTAACTCTTATTGCGACAATATTAGCCGGTTCAAGCATAGTTAATAAAGCAGATGATACATTGTTACAATCACAGAAAGTCACGAGTGTTTCTCAAATCATTGTTTATAATGTATCTGAAAGTAAAAATGCCCTTTCAAGTACATCTCATCATCTGAAAACAAGAGAAACTCATTTACCAGTTTATTTGGGACTACTGATACATGCCGAAACGAGGAAGAGATCAATTATTGATAAATTCCATGCTCTAGGTGTTTGTATATCATACAAAAGACTGCTTGAAATTTCCACTAATATTGGCAATTATGTATCTGAGTGTTATGAGTCTGAGGGTATAGTGTGTCCACATTCATTGAAAATTGGTCTCTTCACTACATCTGCAGTCGACAATATTGACCACAATCCAACGTCTGTTACTGCAAAAGGGTCCTTCCATGGAACGGGTATATCAATATTTCAACACACCGAACATGATAAGCCCGGTATAAAGCGGCGTCTACATCCCTGGAATGAAATGAACTCCTCCTCAAAGTTCAAAATTAAAGAGCTTCCTGACTATTACTGCAGAGTTCCAAATGTTTCTGCAAAGCTGAAGGCAGATTGTCCTGAGCCGTGTGAGCCATTGACTACTCACAGTGACATTGAAAATGCTCTTGCCATAGAAAACAGGTACGCTAACGTAGATCTTCATAAATTAATGCAGTCAGCTTAACAGACATAAGCATGCCTCCAGATTAAAGCTGATTTTTATGAAAATTTATAAAATGTAATAAAAAGTAAAGTATTTTCCAGTGAACAAAGAAAGTAATATATACATTGATATGATACTTAAAATCTACCAATATAGGCCTAATTGCGTTATTCGCGCATTTAAAATATGATGATGTATAATCAGAAACAGTCATTTATTGCGTATCACATGTAATTTTTTTCCCGAATTGTGAATATTTTAATCTCTCTTAAGATCTAAATTCTTTTTTTTTTAAAGATGATTTTCTTGAAATGTTTAAGCTCATCTAGAGAAAGGCAGCTTTAACTTTTATTTAGTATTTTAACAATCTTACTGTCAGTTTGATTAAGAATCTCTGATTAAAATACTCACTGGCAAAAAAAAGATATTCAACCATATCAAAAAGTTATTTTTGATAAAATAATATATTAAACTCAAATGATTTTAACTGTTGATACTTTGAACATGCATTGTAAGCAGTAATGTGCTGTCTTTTTTAAAATACTTAAGATAATACAGATTTAAAAGGATTCAAAGAAATACACTGTTTGATTATTTTCATTTATCTATCTGTCTTCAGTTGGTTAGACCATGTCAATTCTGTTGTAAAAGAAGATACAGAAGATAATAATATGTCATGGCCAGCGTTCCATGCAAATCGCATTGCGGAAACTTGTTCACCAATCAATCCTGGCATCAGTGCACTACTTCCACTATTCCCTGATCAAGCCAAGTCTGCTGCAATGATTCGCCATTCTATGACAGTTGTACAGAAAACAGTTCATTACTTAAATCCAGGTCAGATTCCTGTCATTGCAGCTGATCAGCCTTTATTTGCTTTAGCTAAGCAAATACAGTGGACATGGCCAAATGAATTTGATGAGGAGATGTTTGTCGTTATGTTTGGAGGCTTACACATCGAACTAGCTGCCCTGAAAACTATCGGAGACCTGCTTGAAGATAGTGGTTGGAGTTCAGCACTCACACAGGCCAATATTGCTACTCCTGGTAGTGCAGATGCATTTGTGAAGGCAACCAATATAGCAAGAACTAGGCATGCACACCAGATTACAGCAGCTGCCCTATATATGCTTCTAAAACAGCCATATAATGAGTATCTTGAATCATCCAGAGAACAAATTGGTCCTGAAATGTGTCTTGAAATTTGGAGTGAAATGCGAAAGCAGGAAAACCCAATGTTCTTATTTTGGTCGTTAATTTTGAAACTAGAGCTGATCATTTTTACTTTTGTTAGGTCACTTAGAGAAGGAAATTTTAATCTTTACATAAATTCTTTAAAGGCGTTGGTTCCCTGGTTCTTTGCCCTTGACCACAATCATTATGCCAGATGGATTCCAATACATATCAAGGACATGCTCCTTCTTAGCAAAACCGCACCTGAGGTTGCTTCAGAGTTTGAAAAAGGGCACTTCTGTCTGAAGAAAACAGAGAGTAGATTTTCCTCAATACCGCTTGATCATGCCCATGAGCAAAATAATAAGTTGATTAAAGATGACGGCGGCGCAGTTGGCTTGACAGAGAATCCAACGCAACTTCTACGTTGGATGCTGTGTGGTCCTGAAATAGCAAGGTTAGTTCATGAGTTTGAAGACCTAACAATCACCCCTACTACTGAAAACAGTTTTAAACACCACGAGCAAACAAAAAGCGTGCAGGCTACTTTTAGGCAACAAGTGAATGACCTTGTTTCTGTTATTCAAAACTTAGGGAATCCATTTTCAGAGTATTCTAAAGATTTGCTTGTTCTAGATACAAGAGATATTGTAGATTCCGGCGTATCAGACAGCATTCGAAGTATGAGTACTTTAGGTAAACAGCAGTATGAGACATATGTGCATGAAAGACTTGAAACCAAGTCCAAATCAGTGATGGACACAATAAAACAGAACAAATTACCTTTATTTAGCAGACCTAAAAAACGCAAACTTACAAGGCAAAAACTTGAAGTCTCATCCTTAAAAGAGAACTGTGCCCTTTTCTCACGCCTGTATGTGTCCTGCCAGGTTAGAAATGGTGACCTTAGTGAATTTTTCTCACATGAAAATAGCAGCTATCCACCATCTTTGTCCATGTTTGGAGATTTACGCTCTGGGAAAAAATCAGATTTGCTGATGTGTTTGGAAAATTACTGCAATGTAACAGCTTATGAAAAACCTGTTGTTGATGCACTACTGATTGATGGTGCGGCTATCATCAACATGCTGAAACCTCAAGAATCTAAAACATTTGCCGATTACGCTGAACATGTGTTTCTCCCATACCTTCAGATACTACTAAGTCATGTCCGTAGGGTTGATGTTATTTGGGATAGATATGTTCAAAACAGCCTAAAAGAAGGAGCAAGACAGAAACGTGGTGTTGGAGTGCGCCGAAGAGTGTCACCCGAGACAATGATTCCATCCAACTGGGAATCATTTCTTAGACATGATGACAACAAGTCTGAGTTATTTGAATTTTTAGCCACTAGGATTAGTAACTTAAGTATAACAGATGAAAAGTATGTTATATCAACAAAGGGTGTTGATGTAATAGCAACATCTGAAATTAGTAATGTATCATCCATTGCTCCTTATTCACATGAGGAAGCTGACACAAGGCTCATTCTTCATACAGCTCATGTTGGAAAGTCTGGAATAAAAAGCGCAATGATTAAAACAGTTGACACTGATGTAGTTATTCTTGCTGTGGGGATGTTCCAGGAGTGTGAAGTTGATAAATTGTGGGTTGAATTTGGCACCGGAAGAACCCTTCGATATATTCCAATTCATACACTAGTTGAAAAAATTGGTCAAGACAAAGCAAAGGCCTTACCAGGGTTCCATGCATTTACTGGCTGCGACCAGGTATCAGCATTTAGTGGCAGAGGGAAGCAGACAGCATGGAAAACTTTAGAATCTATGCCTGAATCAATACAGACATTCAAGACTTTAGGGAGCATGCCAAGTGACACTGACATTGCTGAAAACATGACAACTGTTGAACGATTTGTTGTTCTTTTGTATGATCGGTCAAGCGAATGCCAAACAACAAATGATGCTCGACAGGAACTTTTCACACATAAAGGCCGCTCCATTGATTCTATTCCACCAACATCAGCGGCTCTCTATCAGCACACACGACGTGCTGTGTATCAAGCAGGTTATTGCTGGGGACAATCTCTTAATCCCTCGCCAACACTGCCCTCTCCATCTGAGTACGGCTGGACAAAAAAAGCTGATGAGATGTGTCCTTGGCAGCCTCTGTGGACAAATTTGTTGCCAGCAGCAAAATCGTGCATGGAACTATTAAAGTGTAGCTGTAACAAGGAGAAGGGCTGTCGCGGAAGATGTAAATGTGTAAAAGCTGACCTGCCCTGCACAGCGTTATGTAAATGTAACGGCTGCTGTGACAGGCTATGAAATGTTAAAAAGTTTGTTAAATATCATTAATTGATCTTAAAATGTTACATTGTATTTTGTTGAATATACGTATTAAACCGAGAAACTGACCCTATTTATAGTTGAAATTTGTCATTTTATTGACGTTTATAGTAAAAATTTGTCATAAAATTGTCTCTTCTTGAACAAGTCTTTAGTGGTCACAGTATAAAATATTGATTATTAACTATTAAGATTAATCTTTTAAACTTGGTTTTATTCAGGGTACTAAGGTTAAGTCCAAAATGTCGTAAAATTTGTGAATGAGTCATTAAATGCAAAACCATAAAAATCCTACACTTGTGACCATTTAACCGCAATTTCTTTAGTCAAAAATTATGTACAACTCTTCCTTTTGTTTAAAACACATAAGAATAATATTTTAATCTAGGTTTTGCATTATATTTAAAGCTAATGTATATATACTTAAGGATATTTCAAAATACCGGATTTTGGCGGCCATCTTGGCGGCCATTTTGAATTTTGGCCGCCATTTTGATTTTTAGGCTGGGGTCTCGATCCATATCAGCTACAAAGACATCAAACTAGAATAATCCAAAGTGGTTTGCTTGTAGAATGAATAGAACGATTATATGTACTTTGACTCTAACTAATATCTTTAGTATTGCCTGTACGGACTACTACTTAAAGCCGCATCTACACCTAGTCAAGTTTCTTATATGTCACATTTAGCTAAATAAATGGCTCTTTCAACATATTATTAGGCACATTTTTTACTGAATTGTCTTACTAAGATTTCCCAGAATTTATCCCTTTGTCTATGCTAAGACTATCATATTTCTATAAAATGTGTAAATAAATTAATGAAAGGTGTACATTCTTTTAAAATAAATGGAACATTTGAGAAAAAAATATTTTAAGCTTAATAATTGATACAAATTCTTTATTTGGTGATTTATTTGGTGAAAGTTCTTCACTTACTTATCAAGACCATTTAAATCCCTATTGATTCTACTATAATTCAGGGCACATGTTTGTGTCTATTTAATACCCTGACTTTTTGTTTACCATTGGCTTTGACTACAATATATTATTTAAAACATAATGAACATTAATTTTCTATGACCCCAAAGTGCGGTCGTTTGCCTGATGTTAAAAAATGCATATGTACCTGTTTAACGCACTTTGGGGTCGAAATTGGACCCCAAAGTGCGTAACGCACTCTGGGGTCGGACCCCAAAGTACGTAACGCACTTTGGGGTCGGACCCCAAAGTGCGTTTGACCCTAAAGTGCGGTGTTACAAGGCTTATAAACCTTAGTTGTGTTCCTTTAAAGGGAGACACAGTCAAAATTTTCATTTCTTCCTTTTAAATGTTTCATTCATTATTCTGTAAATGTACTAAAAATCAATACACTATAGGCAGTCACAGGAACAAAACTTTTCTCCTTATAAAGAATAAAATGGTGGTTTCCTAACTTGATCCATGTGGGTTAGGTTAGAGCGTTAATATTTCACAATAGTTGTCACAGTGAACTCTGAAAACGTTAACATGTCAAATGAATGACTTAGACTTGTTTCAATCATATAATATCCACAATATATGTTATTGTAACTTCAAGTCACATGCTACTCGGTGATTCAGTTGGCGTCTAAATTTCGTTCAAAATATTAAGAGGATATTTTTTTATTTAAAAAAAAAAATAACCTTTTTATTTAATCTCATTATCAAAGAAAATGGTTACGAACCCCCTTGCTTGCTACGCAACTGCAATTGTACAGCGCGCAGTAATAAAATTATTGTCTTGTTTTGCGCGCGATATTTAGCGCTACATTGTGACGTCACGTAAACAACTCTTTAAACGTCTGTACAGCGTTAATGACTGAATTAAAGATATTGGTGTTCGGATTTATTTTCTTAGTTAGACCATTTTCTATCATTCTAGATAGTTTTCAAAACAAAATTCAACAAAAAGTTGTTTTGTATTTTCAGATTTTGCAAACAGAATGTCAAAAGAAGTCCGTTAAAATAAATATGAGTTTTGACTCCGCCTACTTTCATATTTATATTTCATATTTATTTTTAAAAAATATGAAATATATTTGACTGATATAGCACCATATTTCATGGGTAAAATTAAATAATAAGAGGATAATTTTTCGTTTGAGTTAAATATGGAATATATTTTCACGAAACATGATAAAATGCCACATATTTTCACGAGCCGGGACGGCGAGTGAAAATATGTGGCATTTTATCATGTTGAGTGAAAATATATACCATATTTCACGAAAAACGAAAAAATAACCTTTTTATTTAATCTCATTATCAAAGAAAATGGTTACGAACCCCCTTGCTTGCTACGCAACTGCAATTGTACAGCGCGCAGTAATAAAATTATTGTCTTGTTTTGCGCGCGATATTTAGCGCTACATTGTGACGTCACGTAAACAACTCTTTAAACGTCTGTACAGCGTTAATGACTGAATTAAAGATATTGGTGTTCGGATTTATTTTCTTAGTTAGACCATTTTCTATCATTCTAGATAGTTTTCAAAACAAAATTCAACAAAAAGTTGTTTTGTATTTTCAGATTTTGCAAACAGAATGTCAAAAGAAGTCCGTTAAAATAAATATGAGTTTTGACTCCGCCTACTTTCATATTTATATTTCATATTTATTTTTAAAAAATATGAAATATATTTGACTGATATAGCACCATATTTCATGGGTAAAATTAAATAAATAGATATATTTACGCTTCGAACTCAATATACATGTACAGTGTATATAGAATTTAAACAGAAATTCATGCTGGGACTTTAAAAATGTCGTTTTTACGTGATTTGAGTACATAAGATCATTTTGATATTTGAGCCGCGTCATGACAAAACCAACCTAATGGGTTTGCGACCAGCATGAATCCAGACCAGCCTGCGCATCCGCGCAGTCTGGTCAGGATCCATGCTGTTCGCTATCAGTTTCTCTACTTGTAAATTACAAGTTGTAATAGGGTTTATAAATAATCAGTTTTTTTGTAATAGGGTTTGTAAGCGAACAGCATGGATCCTGATCAGACTGCGTGGATGCGCAGACTGGTCTTGATCCATGCTGGTCGCAAACGCACTATGTTGGTTTTGTCGTGACGCGGCTCATTTGTGTCTTTAATTTGCCTGAGTATCCCTTTAAACAACATCAACTTTGTTGAACTATATCACAACCGGATGATATACTTAAAGTATAATATTGAGACATTTGCTTTTCATTTAAGTTCATGGTGATGATATGCACACGGTTTTTGCAGACATCTATAGTTTCAATGACGTCACAGGATAGAGGAAAAGGAGCATCCACCGGATATCTATTTACTGCTCCAAAAGAAGCTTCCGGTATATTTCGTTTAAGATAAATACACACAATAGTTATTCATGAAGTTAACATTTGTTATATTTTCGAAAGAGAACTTTTTATAAATGTTTACGAAAAATATTAAAATGATACTTTTCCGTTTAAGTGAAATACGAAATTATTTTTTCTCGAGACTTTATAAGCGTTCATATATTTTAAAGTTTAAGGATTTAGAAAAAATGTTGGGCAAAAATCCAATGTTATCTAGAGAACTTAGCTCTTTATAAAAGATTCATTTAGTTACTAACAATAATAAATGTTTTGAATTTTCCTCAGTAAATCTTAAACAGAATCGTCCAGAATAATAATAAATTTGCAAAAGATATATTTATTTACCAACATTTAAATTGTTTTTATTTTTTCTAAAGAAATGTGTAACAAAGTCGTCTAAGTTCATTGGGCAATGGACAAGTAAGATTAAACGGTCATTTATTCTTTGACCATTTGTTTCAAACTGAGAACTTCGTTTTCTGTAAATAAAAAGAGATAATGACCAATTTGTACAAAAACCGTAAAGAATTTAAAAATTATAAGATTTATTTATATTTTTAATTCAGATTTCGACGTCAAAACAATTTGCAATAAATTGTCATTGGACTCATCTGTTAACAACACTGATGAGGCAAACATCAGTGGGAGTGCGAGCACACATTCTGGTGTAAAACGAGATAGAAATACGGACAAAGTTTATAATTTCGATCAAGAGTTTGAATTAGATGATCCTGTAGATCGTGTTATAAAATTTAAAAAGAGTAGGGCGGATGCTAAAAAACAAAGACTGAGACTTCAAAGACACCGCAGCAACAGAAAACCAACTCCGAAAACTGAAAATTCTATTTCTACAACAGAGTATAGTGCAACGACAGATATAGCGAAGAATGTGTTCAATGACAATTTTCCCAGCCTTGACAGAAAACCAACTTCGAAATATAATAGTTCATTTCCGACATTAAGTGACCATAATGCAAAAACTTCAACACCGTTAAAAGCGTATGGTTCGGTTCGCAAGATAGCCGAAGAAATAGGCCCAGTAATGATGCGGTCATTTACTAGATACTCAGATATTGAGCTTGTAAGACTGGTACACCAAAAAGCTTCCGGCAAATAGAAAACTGTCTACGAGCAAAGGAATATACATTAATAAAAATGATTTTTGTATCAGAAAATGTATTTATTCTTTCTTGCTTATTACGAAAGTAAGGTCATTTTTTCACACTTAATCCCTGTCCTATTGCCATTCAAAGAGGGAAACCATTCTCTGTAATTGTGGACGCCTGAACCTCTCCTTTTCATGTCGAGCAATGATATGTAAATGTCACGACAAAACCAACATAATGGATTTGCGACCAGCATGGATCCAGACCAGCCTGCGCATCCGCGCATTCTGATCAGGATCCATGCTGTTCGCTATCAGTTTCTCTACTTGTAGTAACCGTTAATCAACCGAAATCACTGTAATGACGTAATAAAATTAGAATATTGAGTTATTTTATTATCAACATTAATTGTACGCATTTGCTAGCAGTGATGTATTTAAGTCATTTAATATAATTAATAAAACAGTCAAAATTGTTGATACATTCCTACCATATGATACAAATCACTTTATTGAAGCTACCTCAAATTATGAAAGAAAATAAAATGTGTCGATGCAAAGCCCAAACCTGAGCAGGATGTAGCAAAAAAGCTTTGATTGTAAGGTTAAACAGGTCCACGGTTTATACAGAACGTATTTTTAAACTTTCCTGTGACTTAATTTGTTTATCAACAAAGCGCTTTGTAAATAAGTATATATTCTTCGACATAGAACAATTATTTCGGTATATGTATTTATATAGATATTCTGACAATATTTATTTTCTGTAGAATATATGCGTGAAATTGAGCTAAATCTCTAAATTTTGCATCTTTTGTAGGGCATTTTGAAAAAAAACTGCTAGCTTCTAAAAGTATTAAATTCATGTAAAACTTGTCAGGGGAGTTTAACTTTGTTCATTGTTCATTGTTTCATTTCTAACTGGGCTGAAATTGACATTAGTCTGTAATTGAAAATGGCAGATTTCAGTTAAAACTAGGTAAATTTGTCAGAAATCTTTCCCCAAATTTAAAACTTGCCATTCATATACACATTTTATTATTAAAGATTAAGGTCTAATAATTTGGTTCACTGTTACACCTCACTTTGGGGTCCAACGCACTTTGGGGTACAATTTCGACCCCAAAGTGCGTTAAACAGGTACATATGTATTTTTTAACATCAGACAAACGACCGCACTTTGGGGTCATAAAAAATTAATTTTCATTATGTTTTAGATAATATATTATAGTCAAAGCCAATAGTAAACAAAAATCAAGGTTCATGCATTAAATAGACGCAAAACATGTGCCCTGAATTATAGTAGAATCCATAGGGATTTAAATGATCTTGATCAGTAAGTGAAGAACTTTCATCAAATAAAGAATTTGTATCAATTAATGAGCTCAAAATGTATTTTTTCTCAAACTTTCCATTTATTTTAAAAGATTATCTCCATTGTTTTTAGATTATTGCATCATTTTCCCGTTTTTTATTTATACAGATAGTCTTAGCATAGACAAAGGTAAAAAATGTGCCTGATTATATGTTGAAAGAGTAATTTATTTAGCTTATCTAAATGTGACATTATAAGGAACTGGACTAGGTGTAGATGCGGCTTCAAGTACTAGTCCGTACATACAGGCTACAGTACTAGAAATATCATAAACTATTTAAGTAGTCACACATTAAGAGGGTAGCTTCATAATAATGTAAAGTTCTCAGTGGGGGTCTACAGGGGGTAGTGGGGTATCGATCCCCCAAGGGTTAAAATAACATTTTAAAGGCCCATTAAGCTTTTATTTGTTTTTCTTAAAAGCTTTTTTATTTTGATGTTCTTCTATAATATCCAAAATTACTCACTGGCCAATTATCTAAACCATCTTTTTCATCTGTTTGTTTTGGCAATGATGAGTACAGTTATAGTGAATTAGTATGAAGTCAAATATTTCATTGTTTTAACTACTTTTATGACAAATAATTTCACATTGTAACAAGTATCTTACGTTTCTCTGATCGAGAAACTTACGTTTCTCTGATCGAGAAACTTGATATTTCACCAGAACATTGCAATAGAGTATATTGATAGTTCTCTGGAAAAAATATATATGAACTGCATTTTATTTCATTCCCATCATATATAAAATGGGGCTCAATATAGCACTAAAGGTTATCAAGTAAATGACTGACAGAACGGGATATTTTTCGCAGCATCTTTTAATTTTAGGAATACATCAGTACTTTGTTATATAAACACAATTTTTAGATATTTCAAGTGGTAAAATTAATGAAACTGGCTATAATAATGGCTATAAATGTGAATAACACGGGCTGTTTTTTTTTCAAAAAAAGGCGGACAAATCCTGTTGGTATGTAATCTTGAAAAATCATAGTATAGGTACAAAAGTAATACCTTTAGAAGCGGAATTTATTTTGGAAAAAATGATATATACTACAAGTTATTTGGAGTGTATGTAAGACCGTAAGTTATGATTAAACTGTGTTATTTAGTACCAGGAATACATGTTAACATATTAGACAGTGCTAATTGTGAGATATTCTACATGTATATGTATATAGATTTATAATCTAACAACTTTTTCCTTGAATCGCTTTGGTGTATTTCAGCAATAACAAATTGAAAATGCATTTGTATTCAAGATACTTAAAGGAGACACAGCCAAAATTTTTATTTCTTCGTTTTGATTTTTTCATAGATTATTCAGTAAATATCCTCAAAATAAATGCACTATAGGTAGTCACAAGAACAAAACTTTTCTCCTTTAAAAGAAGAAAATGGTGGTTTCTTAACTTGACCCACGTGGTTCAGGCTAGATTGTTAAGATTTTACAATAGTTGTCACAGTGAACTCGTTAAAACTCGAGAAACGTTAAAGAACATATCAAATAAATGACTTAGACTTGTTTCAATCATACAATTGCCACACTTTCTGCTTTTGTAACTTCCAGGGTTTGTTCAAGTCAAATGGCTTGTTTTTAAACTCCTCGGTGATTTTGTCGGCGTCTATATTTCGTTCGATATATCTAGATATATTTACGCTTCAAACCTAAACTATATAGAATTTATACAGAAATTCATGCTGGAACTTAAAAAAAATGTCATTTTAGTGTGATTTGAGTACATTAAATCATTTTAATATTTTTGTCATTTATTTGCCCGAGTATCCTTATAAAAAGAGACCAGTCCCCGTTTTTTTTAGGAAAAGTTGGCAACGTCTTTATCAGATCCGCTCATCTAATTATGGCTGACGTCGGATTTTACGCGAAATATCTCGATGTAATTTGACGTCATATCCGCAATCGATGAAACAAAATGGATCTTTTAAGAAAAAATGTTAACCAACATGATATTTAACAACAAAGGGCTTTGCTTTTGAGATGGATTGTCATGGCAGGACCAGTTATTAAATTTACGGAACGAAAGCGTGAAAAGTTTGCAAAATTTGTTGGATTTACGCAGTGGGTTTGCATTTTACCATCTTTTATGTGTCTGGTGTTAGCATTATATGTACAGTTAGTGATAGAAGCTAAAATAAATTTCATTGAAGACTACAACGGCACGATACTTCCTGGATTCCTTCTATTTTGTGGATTTTTCGGATTGTTTTCGCACATTTTATGTGGTAAAGTAGCTTATACCAACAGGTTACCTGAAAAAAGGGAGAAATGGATGAAATTTTTGCTTCCTGCGCTAATTGTAACATTCGTCATATTCTTAGCTGAATTAATTTCTGGAGTAATGTGTTTTGCGCATATTCAAAATTTGGAGGAATCATTTCAATCCGGCATTAAGGCTGCGATGTCTGCTTACAAGGATGATGCGACAACTAAGGAGGAACTTGACATATTGCAGTTCGAGTATGAATGTTGTGGTAGCAAGGATTATATGGATTGGTTTTCTGTTGCCTGGATTCATCCCGACTTCAGGAGTACAAAGTCACGAACAAGGTATACATGTATTTTTATGAAAACAGTGCATTTGTTTCCAAATACCGTAGGTGTATGTGTAGGCAAGATTTTAGTTTATGTAATATTCGACTTAAAAGTAGCCTTATATTGAATTATAAAATATCTATCTATCGATCGATCGATCGATCTCTATCGATCGATCTATAAAATATAAAATGACAAATGATCTTAATTGGCAAACCCTTGAACAGCGTCGAAACATCATTGCTTTAACCTACTTGTATAAAATCCAAAACAACATTGTTTTTGTTGACCACCAACACCTTACTCAAACTACTCGAGGACACAATATCATCAAAATTCTTTCTTTCCTAGGAGATACGTCTTTGGAATAGCCTTCCTGTCTAGCCCCAGTTTAAACATCTTTACTGAGAGGCTTGACCCATTCTATGAATTCTAAATCGCACACTATGTCTTTTAAATTAATAGTCTTGTAGAACTTTTATTTTTTTAACTTTTTAAATTTGCATATCAATAATTTCTTTTATTAACAAATCAGAATTTATTGTTAAGCAGTATGATGAATATGTAGATGTACATGCAACAAAATATCGACATTAATTGTAACAATATAGAAAAAATATCGAGATGAATCAGTACTGTAAACAAACAGTCGCCAATAAAATATATAAATAAAATAGTTTACATAAATATATTATAATTAACTATAGAAAATGATAATAATTATGCTGAGCGCTATTGGCTGAAACAAAGTTTTTGCCCATAAAGACAGTGTGTTTTATTAAGATTACATGATCTTTACTCATTATTCAGCGACTTAAACAAGACGGTACTTGACAGCGTCCCATTTAGCTGTTGTAATCCACAAACTTTGCGCCCGTGCATTCAACATCACGTGCACGACAATAACCTACACTTCAACTACGACTATCGAAAGGAAACAACACTGTATAGCAACGGATGTACGGAAAAACTGATGTCGTTTTACAAACATTCAGTTCTGATGGTAGCTGGTGGACTGGTTTTTATCCTGTCAAGTATAGAGGTAGGTACCAAACGTTTATCCTGTCAAGTATAGAGGTAGGTACCAAACATTTTTCTTATATATACTAACAGGATATTTTTAATAACAAATATAATATATAATTGACTGATATAGCACCATATTTCAGAGGCAACATTAAATAATAAGAGTTAAATATATGGAATTTTATCATGTGAAGTGGTAATGATATCCATATTAAAAAAAAAGAAACACACACCTTTTTATTTAATTTTGCTACGCAGTTGCAATTGTACAGCGCGCAGCAATACATTAATTAAAATTAGGTGCGGGACACAGTTAGAATCCAATACACAATTCATTACAGTCATCTTGAACTTTCTTTTAAAAACATAACCAGACAATTTCCGATGGTGAAATGCATTGCTGAAGCTACTGTCTGCAACAGAGAAACATCTGAGAAAGAAGTTCAAAAGAGAAATAGAGGATATTCAAGTTTTTTCTATAAATGCAATATTGCCGCTGGATAACAATTGTATATTAATGTTTATTTCACGTGAATAATTTGTATAAAGAACTGCATGTTCGTCTTTTTTTAAACATGAATTGCATGTGACTTTTCTTTACAGTTTGAGCTGATTATATGTATGCGGTTACTTCAAACGGCAGTGGCGTCATCGCTAGAGTCCTATGATCAAGAAGGTCCATCATATGGGTATCTGTTCGGTAATCCGCAGAAAACAGGTAAATAAAAAAATAGAATCTACTATCCTTTTTTAAATTCTTAATTCGACAAACCTATTTGAGCTAAACTTTGATTAGAACTGAAATTGCAAGTTGGAGTTTGAGACGATATTTGTTTTGAGTGAATATATTATATACACATGTATCTCACAGAGAAGTGGGGAAAATTGTAACATTGTGAAAACAATAAGCGCGGGAAACATAAACTTGTTAATAAGATGACGTCAGACGATCAACGTTGCGGGAACAAAAATACAATTTTAGTGCTTATATATGAATCATTCTTGCATATTAGACAGAGCCGCGTTACCGCGGTAAACAGTTACCCTCGAGCTAGATATTCTGGTCTGTACCAACAGCCCCGGTATAAGATATTTAACAAATAATACATGGCCTTAAGGGCAATATGCAAGTTTACGGACTGATTGGTCAGACTGAGGAAGGTATATGACCCGAAGCGCAGCTGAGGGACATATACCTTCCGAGGTCTGTCCAACACACAGGCGCTAGTCACATAATCAAATATTTTACATAATCGGTCTATATATGTATATAAAGATATATCTTTATATACATATATAGACCGATTATGTAAAATATTTGATTATGTGACTAGCGCCTGTGGTCCAACATGTCCGTAAACTTGCATTTAGCCCGAAAGGCCATGTTTTATTGTCCCCCGCCTTTTCGAAGAAAAAAGGGGGATATAGTAATAGGCTCCGTCCGTCCGTCACACTTTCGTGTCCGGTCAATAACTTTGTCATTCATCAAAGGAATCTGAAATAACTTGGCACAAATGTTTGTTATAATAAGACGATGTGTCATGCGCATCAACCAGACCCCTTCCTCCAGGGTCAAGGTCGCACTTGCTCATTCAACGTCAACATTGTCCATTTGATGGTATACTTTGTGTCCGGTCCATAAATTTTTCATGGATCAAAGGATTTTGTAAATACTTGCCACAAATAGTCACTATAATAAGACAATGTGTCGTGCGCAACACCTGCATCCCTACCTCCAAGTTCAAGGTCACACTTAGAGGTCAAAAGTTAACATAGTCTGTTTTAGGGTATATTTATTGTCTGATCTAGAACTTCTTCGGTTTTTGAAATAACTAGGCACAAATAGTCACAATAAATAAGACAATATGTCAGGTACAACACCTGCACCCCTACCTCCAAGGTCAGGGTCACACTTAGAGGTCAAAGGTTAACAGTCTGTTATATGGTATATTTTGTGTTCAGTCCATAACCTTTTCATAGATCAAGGGATTTTAAAAATACTTTGCACAAATAATCACATTAATAAGATGATATGTCAGGCGCAAAACATGGGTCCCTACCTCAAAGGTCACACTTAGAGGTCAAAGATTGACATAGTCTGTTATAGGGTATATTTTTATGTCCGATCTATAACTTCTTCATAGTTCAAGGGATTTTGAAAATACTTGGCACAAATAGTAATAATAATAAGACGATATGTCATGCACAACACATGCACCCCTACCTCCAAGGTCAAGGTCACACTTAGAGGTCAAAGGTTAACATGATAGATTTTTAAATTCTGTGTTTCATTTTACTAGTTTTCTTTAATAAATTTATTGTTGCACTTGCAGATCTAGCATTGAAATAATTTTGGACTGAAAGTCCTGAGATTCATACCTCAATCTTTTGAAATAGCACAATTTTATGCTTCATATAAAACTTCCCCGAGGCGGGGGACGTTGGTAACTCTGTTACAAATTCTTATTTGTTATATTATACCGAATCTAAATCATTTTATCCCTTTTGTTGCTGACATTTTAACTATAATTTGCTTTCAAATAATAATTTATTTGTTAAGTGTGTGAAATATCTCAAACCCTAGTCGGATTTATTATTATTATTTTCAAGCGATACAGAAAAAAAATCATGCTCTTCTTTTGTTATTCATTTTTTGTTAATCAAATTGAACAGGCAAAAAAACCCGAAATTTAAGATTTTAAATGACGTCATCCAGGCAATATAAGAATTATGGACCGCCCCGGTCTTAATGCGGTTTATGTACCGGGTGGTGGCATACTAAATATAGAAAGACGTATGCAAATGAAATGTAATATATAGAGGATATTGAATGAGTGTAAGTTCAATACTGAATTTATTGCACGAGTTGAATAAAATTATATTATGCGAGCCTCTGGCGAGCATACTATTATTTCATTCCACGAGTGCAATAAATTCAGTAATGAACTTACACGAATTTAATATTCTACTTATCACACACCCAAAATAAAGATCGTTTAAAGTGAAATAAGAGTCATTTTTCATTGACGCGCCTATAGTATAACGCTAACATTTAGCGCGTCTTTACACTATGTTTGCATAACGCTAATGACGTCACGTCAAAATATATGCTCTGCCGTGCAATACCCTATTTACGGAGTCGCAAAATCGGCACGGATGTTTGATAAATAAGATTTATCACGTACACGTGCCGCTTTTGCGAATCCGTAAAAATGGTATTGCACGGCCGTGCATATATTTTGACGTTATGTCATTTGCGTTATACAAACCTACGTAATTGTTAGTTACATTATAAGCGCGTCAATGATAATACGATTTTTTTCGCTTTCAACGGTAAATTTATTGTGGGTATATGATAAATAGATAGAGAATATTCAAGTTTTTCTATAAATACAGTATTTATTTTCATCGAGTTGTATGAAAATAAATATTTCATGAGTGGCGGTAGCCACGAGTGAAATATTATAATTTTCATACTACAAGATGAAAATAAATCCTTGAAAACTTGATTTTTCTGTTTATTATATACATAGAGGATATTTGTTAAGTTCAGTGTAAGGTCGGAATATATTTCACCGAGTGAGCACCAAAAGGTATATTGAGCGAAATGTGAACTTTTGGTGTTCACGAGGTGAAATATATTTCGATCTTACACTAAACTAAACAAATTTTCTTTTTATTACATGCAATCAAACGTTAAAAAGGACATTTTTACCTATTAATACACTTGTTACTATATATAGTAACAAATTGCCTATGATTTCAACTGATTATGAGTGTCACGTGACCTATTATGAGTTTGCGGCCCGGGGCCGAGAACTAGTTATCAGCCCGCAGAACATGTGCACGTGCACAAACTGAAACAATGACGTCATATTTTACGTCATGAAACAGTTAACTGTAAAAGTGAAAGTAGACTGACAGCACATCGTATTTAGTACAAACACATTTTTGTTACTGTTGAAATTTGAAGAAATAATACGACAAATTCAATCCGAAAAAAAAAGAAAATAAAACTTGCTTCTTTGAACACACAAACAGTAAACATCTCCGTACAGAACACAAGAATTTCAACCAAAGAACTTCAAAGTAGATTTCTATTTGTTGTTGTTGTTTTTTTTTCTTTTTTAAAAATGCTACTATTAGATCTACCAAGTGTCAGAGTAGGGCCGGAAGGTGATAATCGGCCCTGAATGAATAATGGCCCTCGGGCTAAAGCCCTCGGGTCCATTATTCATTTTGCGGGCCGATTATCACCTTCCTGCCCTCTCCTGCCGTGTATTAACCTCTTATTAATACACTTGTTACTATATATAGTAACAAAATCGCCTATGATTTCAACTGATTATGAGTGTCACGTGACCTATTATGAGTTTGCGGCCCGGGGCCGAGAACTAGTTATCAGCCCGCAGAACATGTGCACGTGCACAAACTGAAACACTGACGTCATATTTTACGTCATCAAACAGTTAACTGTAAAAGTGAAAGTAGGTTGTCAGCACGAATCGCTTTATTTCTATTATGAGAGCTTAAGCGTATTTAGTACAAACACAATTTTGTTACTATTGAAAATTGAAGAAATAATACGACAAATTCATTCCGAAAAAAATGAAAATAAAACTTGCTTCTTGATTCTACTGCTTTGAACACACAAACAGTAGATTCTAAACGTCTCTGTACAGAACAGTAGAAGAGTAGACAAGAATTTCAACGAAAGAACTTCAAAGTATTTGTTGTTGTTGTTTTTTTTTTTTTTTTTTTTTTTTTTAAAGATGCTACTTTTATATAGATCTACCAAGTGTATTAAAGACATTAATACACGTCAGAGTAGGGCCGGAAGGTGATAATCGGCCCTGAATGAATAATGGCCCTCGGGCTAAAGCCCTCGGGTCCATTATTCATTTTGCGGGCCGATTATCACCCTCCGGCCCTCTCCTGCCGTGTATTAACCTCTTAATAATAAATGAATAGCGCGCCAAATAATTATACAACGTGACGTCATTTACGACGTCACGTTATTAAGTTGGTTTCCAGTACTGTGTACGCTGGTATTTCACTGAAACAACGTGAGGGGCTTAAATTCAAAACAAATTGATAATTTCACTGTTTCAAACAGTGAAATTATCAGTTTTAATTCACTGATATATTTCTATAAACCATCGAAAAGCATGTAATAAATTTTTCTCTTCTTTTTTTTAACATCTCATTTTTGTATATTGGCTGAATATTTAGCAGAAAGTAGTCCGGCAAGACACCAGTGAAAATACGGCAAATGAAAATACGCATTTTATTTCATCAACATTTCTCAATATTTCATTGATATAAAATAAATAGAGGATTTCTGGTGTTCACGAATGAAATATTTTAATCTTACATGCAAAACAAATAAATTATGCTATTTAAGTGATTTTAAGTATTTTTTTACTGATTTTGTCGCGTAACATCGCGCATTCTCCTTTGTGGCGTCATCACATCATGACGTCACATCATCAATTTTGAAATATAGTTCTGTTAAACTTTCTTTATTTCATGCTTTCCAGTGTTTTATTGTAATATATCAGATGATTATATTCTGAAAAACCACTAGTGAAATTTATAAAATATAATTTTCACTGTAGCCGGACTATATCTGAATGCGGATGAAAAGAAAATCATAACTAAATGGAATAACAGGCAAAAATAAATGCCGTCGTACGTAAATTTTGCTTCTTTAGGAAAAGTAAGTCGAACTCACCATAAATCATGTTAAAAATGTAACAAAATTAGAGAAATTTAACAGAACTGTATTTCAAAATTGATGACGTGACGTCATGATATGATGACGTCACAAAAGAGAATGCGCGACGTTACGCGGTAAAATCAGTAAAAAAAATACTTAAAATCACTTAAAAAACATTAAATAAATAGAAAATTTATTTGTTTTACATATAAGATTGAAATATATTTCATTCGTGAGCACCAGCTATTATATTTTCACTCGTGGCTACGCCACTCGTGAAAATATTGCATCTGGTGTTCACTCAGTGAAATTATATTTCAATCTTACATGCAAAACAAACAAATATCCTCTATATATTTTTTTTTTACATTTTTAACATGATGTATGATGACATGACTTTCTTTTCCTAAAGAAGCAAAATTTACGTAATGCGGCTTCTTTTTCTGCCTGTTATTCCATTTAGTTATGATTTTCTTTTCATCCGCATTCAGATATAGTCCGGCTACAGTGAAAATTATATTTTATAAATTTCACTAGTGGTTTATCAGAATATAATCATCTGATATATGACAGTAAAACACTGGAAAGCATTAAATAAAAAAATATATTCGTGTAGGTTCATTTCTGCATTTATTGAACGAGTTGAATAAAAATATATTGTTCGAGCCTTTGACTTACACTAATTAAACATCCTCTATATAAGCAACAACACATTAATCAATTAATATGCAAACTTACTTTATTTAATTACGTCATAAAAATAATGTTAATACTATTAATACATTTATTATTTTTATCATGTTTGTGAAACTTTAGGCGCAGATTCAACTGGAGGAACGACGCTGCTTGATACGACAGGGGAGACCACTACAGCGGATATCACGTTTAGTATGGAGGACGGAGAGTTTGACGAAGAACGTTACGTTAATTTGGATCCAGTTTACGAAAACGTTGGGCAGTTCGAAGTTGGAGCTGACGATGAACATATCTATAACGAAGGAGCTGTTGAAGGTTATCTTGCCGGAAAGTTTGCTCGATCAAAGGAAAGGTTTGAGCATCTTCAGGAAGGCGGATATGAGGCTCTACATCCAGCATACATGGCTCCAGGCATCCCTGTTGCCCCGCCGCCGCCACCGCTTCCTAATGTTAATTTCAACAGATCACCAACAAATCTTCATGAAGTCCGGTCTAACTATGGAAGTTATTTGGCCATGGATTTTTCGAATTCGTCATGGGCAAAATATCTCCCCGCGACAGAGAAAGTACCAAAAAGATATAGAAAACACAACAAAGTTCGCGTAAAAAGGCATCCGTTTCCGAGCCCTAAACGTATGTCAAGCAGTCCAAAAGATACATCCGTTATAAATATGCGCCAAAGTAAATCACCATCTATATCTGGATCAGGTACTAGACAAAGGCATACAGAACCTGAACGCAGACGACTTTTAGATAGCAGTCCGCCTGATTTGCTATATAGATCTCCAAATAGATATCCAAATAGAGAGGAACATTTGCAAGAGCCACGACGTTCCCTTTTTGAACCTCATTGTTCATATAAACACAGTGCCACTCAAATCTCTCCTAACAAGATCCTACCTTACGACCGGAATTCCAACATTTTCCCGAGCATGTTTAATTCCGTATATGGAAAACGAAAGTCTCCGCAAAAGAAGTCTCCAGATCGGCGCATTTCTCCTCAGAAAACAAGCTTCAAGTCCGGCGTTTCTTATAAATGTAATCATGCATATGATTAGAGTATATGAACCGTGTCATGACAAAACCAACATAATGGGTTTGCGACCAGCATGGATCCAGACCAGCCTGCGCATCCGCGCAGTTTGATCAGGATCCATGCTTTTCGCTTACAAACCCTATAACAAGTAGAGAAACTGATAGCGAACAGCATTGATCCTGATCAGACTGCTCGGATGCGCAGGCTGGTCTGGATCCATGCTGGTCGCAAACCCATTATGTTGGTTTTGTCGTGACACGGCTCAATTATATTAAAGTGATATATTTTATGCCTTATATAAAAAATAATATTTATAGTGTCCAGAATATGACATTTTGTAGTACAAATATTGATAAAAATGCAAGAGTATTTTGAGTGGAAAGCGTCATTTGTATGAATATATCCGACTTTATGATCTGCTACATATATTTTACTGTGTTCTAACACGTGTATTTAGGACATTCTAACGTGCATGCTTACGGTCGGAATAAGACATAATAATGGGACATGTCAACGCAAAAATGCATTGCACGTAAATTAAATTGTTCAAATCTGTCATAGTATATTTGATATCTTTTTACAAAGGCCAAGGAAGGATTTAAAAACTAGCACAGAAAATTTTCTTAAACTTTGCACGACTTAAGAGAATCAGTTTTTAAACTACCCTGGAAAGTGTTGTTTTTTTCTCTCTGTCTCTCTCTCATGTATAGATTACTCAATGCTACATGACAAGCAACACCTTATTTGATTTTACATGTATATACATGTATGTGTTTCTTAGTTTACTCCCCACCATGGGGCAAAATTTCGACAAATTTTATTCTATGGTTGCTTATGTCAAATGTTAGAAATATTCTTGGAGAAATGCCCCCTTTTGAAGAAAAATGCAGTATGTTTAGTCATTGAAGCATTGCAACATATATTTCCTAATTGAATAGTTTTAAACTTAGCATAGAAATTGAAAATGAAGATTGAAATAAAATGAAATACCGGTTTGCTTGATTTTAAAAGTTATCTGCTCCTGAATGTGACCAAAGTAAAGAAACTCACTTTTATCGGCAGATAGCTCAAAGAATCCCTATTTTTCCGAAACAATTTGTTTTAATCATGACTCTCTTTAATCATGCTTAGTTTGAGAAAAAAAATAATTGCTAGTTTAAAGTTTGTAAAAATATTATAGTAACATTTCCTATACGGGGCATTTTACCTTAGAAATTATTGGCTTAACAAATTCTGTGTATAAAGTTGGAAATCAAACAGTAGTGTCTTTACTATTTGTTTCCGTCTTGTTTTTTGAAAAATAAAACATGTATGGTCCTTCTTTTTTTTTAATTGCAATGCAAAATTTCTTTCAGCTCACATACATTATGAGTTAAACATTCGCTGACGGAAAAGAACACGCACAAATCTGAAATGTTTCACAAAGCAAAAATCCGTACATGTTTCTATTTCTTTACCTTATTGCAAAATATTTGCAAAACAAAATTCTTACATCTTATCAATACAAATAAAACTAATTATGCATGCATTACCGTATTTTCATACAAGTGTGGTCCAAAGGTCGTCTGCGTGGAGTACACATATCTAAATTTTATCTATTGCGAACAAGTATCATAGATAATTTCTAAAATTGCATGCAGATGGCTGGTCGTATGATATACTCTAAAGCACCGGATAGGACGAATATAAATCCTTCACAGAAGTTGATTGCTGTGTTTTTTCGTGATTCGGCGCGCAAATGTTGCATTAGACAGCTTTACGTTTATGGCTCATAAACTACATGGAGTGCCAGAAATTAGATTTTATAAGAAATTATCAAGTAATAAGGATGCAATTAAAATGTCAATCTCTTTAAAAGGTATCGTATTATCGCAAACTGTGATAATTTTACATTAGAAATTAATGTCTGGGGCAAATTGGATTGAAACCGTATACGTGCGGAACACACGAATAGCAGATATAACGGGTGTTCCGTGAAATGTGAAACCAATTAAAGACCCGTATATGCCCAGTATCTTTCTCTTCCCTAGTAAAGATACAAACAATCTGGAACTATTTACTGCGAAACAATGAGAAATCAAACGTCAAATTAACAGGAATGACTGTGTAAAATGTAATTTCAACCTAGTTTGTGGTGAATTATCTCCGTAACTTTCATCTTCGTCACACATGGCCTTGCTGATAAACCTCCTACATAAATATATAGGTTTTTTGCTTGTAGATTTATGTATTGAATTAATGGGAATGTCACGTTCTTTATCTCATTACTGGTCAATTCAATACGGTGCATTTCTATTATATTCAAACTCAGCCAAATGTTTCATTAGGAACATTATTATATTTAGCCATAAATGTATCTATGTCTCTAGTTACATGCATCATTTAACCAGAAAGAATAACCCCGGCCCAAAATCATTTTGAACTAAAAAATATTTATTTCCAGTACTCATAGTTCTCATACCAATTTATTTTCTCTAAACTTGTATCTTTGAGCACGAATAAACCAAAATGTCAAACTAGATATGAATGCAGGCGTTTTCAACTTGTCCTGTTATCAATATTAGCATCTTCATAGTTTTTTCGCAATTCCAAAGATAGACAGTAACTTGCTAAAGAGACAGGCCAGGCTGCTCACCCGTGCATTCTGAGTGCAAGGCTCTTTACTATTGGTAGCTATATTTTTGTATCGAAATTAATTCATCTTCAAATGTTCTAAATTAAAAGCAGGACAAATGTATTTCACAAATCAAGCAGGTTAAAAATTAAAAACGTTTCAATTATGCATTAGTGTCAGATCTTTACCGATTCCCAACAGTCCTCGGGACCGTTCAATGATGTGATGAAATGTCGCCCCAGGAGGAAGCATAAAGCGCGGGTTCTGTTTGTATAAGAGTGCCCGGATGGGAATTTAACGCCGGGTCTGAGATGCCTCTATGTCAGAAATGTTAGCATGCCAGGAATTATAACGGTATGTATAGCGCGATTGTACATTGGTACAGAATCACATCTTTAAATTTGACAATAAAAAGTCTTTTATAAATAAATTTAATGAAACCAGAGACTCTATGTCTCTGATCAAACTAGCAAAATTAGAAATTTTGAAGCATCATAATGAATTCAATTATTTCGATCATAGTGTATGCATGCTTTGGCAGAATTAATTAGTAAGTAAAGATAAAAGTAGTATTGAAAAAAACAAAACATATTAACTTTTAAATACTACTTTTATCTTAGTACAGTTATTTAAAATCCGTTCGTCGGAGACATTTTCGTCTTGATAATATGGTGTTAATAAAAATAAATGTATATTAGATTGAAATTGAAATTTATAAAATTCATGTATGCATAATATTATTTTCACACCAATACAGCAATACGAAAAGTATAATTGCTGCACAACACTTAAAGTGATCATACCAAATTGTCAATTTGAATTTTTTTTCCATTAGCCCTAGATCTACTTTTTCGTCCAATGAGAAAACGTAAATTTGAGAAATTCTGACAGTCTGTTTCGCATAAAATGTCTTCAATAGCGTTCATTTAACCGTCCATTTAAACGTTGTGTTGAGTCTACCCGTGCAATCATGCATACGAAAAGCGTTAACGTTAATAAGAAAAAAAAACAAAAAAAAACAATAAACGTCTTAAAACAGCTACAGTGGCTTCCACGTCTCTTTTTTGAGCATTTTCTTGATTTTTTTTTCTTATTAGAATCTTGATATTACTCAAACGAAAACATAACGAAAATAGATATATCATCTTATTATGTTTCCTTTATCATGCCCTAAATACGGCCATCGCATATATGGTCAAAATCATAGAATAACATAATATTAAATGTACGGAAATTTCTGTTCGAAAATACTGTAGAAAGTACCTTTTTTCATCAATACTAAATGTACAATGCAATTATTTATCTTCCTACATTCGCTTATTTTTTAAAACACGTAGAAATCCTTCTCTGAGAGAAAAAGAAAACGCAAAAAAAAAAACCACCAAAAAACGAAATCTGATAAGAAATAACCATAAAGATAACTCAAAATTCATAATCTTAAAACGTTTAAAGAAAACTTATTTTAAAAAAAAGTTATTTCTAAAACACCTGGAAAAAGCGGTTAAGGCTTATCGGGTCCATTAATTTATATGAACTGTCAGCGTAGTAAATATAACACGATTCAAAACTTAATATTTTCAGACTTTATTGAAGTCCACAGCTGTCCACAGTTTCAAGAACGCTATGAAAATGTGGTATATAAACATTAAATATGTACCTAGAACAGATAATGTCAGTATATTGAAGTAAAGCAAAACAATTTCATTGATAAATTAATATTTTCCTGTCATAAAAAATGCGCGAAGTGATGAGATATAAATGTAACACTACTTGGAAATTGCATTTATTTTCTTGTCAAATTGATTGACGGATTTTATAGAGTTGACGTACTTGCAATTTTCATTTCCGTAGAGTTTTATTTTACAAATGAACTTGATGATTACATGTATTTGTAAAACTGTCATGCGAAAAATAAACACGCTAAAAAATGACGTTTAAACACATTAAACATACCAAAATTGTTATAATTATAGACTTTAGGACTGGCAAATTATTTGGAAAAGTCCGCATTATTAGAAAGCCTAATAATTATATGGGTTAGTGTTTGTTAGTCAACATTGATAAGCACCATCTAATATGAAATAATGTACCTGTATATGCTAAAAAATCATTTCGATTTACAACTGTTAATAACTCCCCATACCAGGGTCAATCCACAACAAAATATTAAAATCGTGTTACCGAGGTTACATTATTCATTCTATTTTCAAAATATTGTAAATTTAAGCAGTTAATTCTTAGACTTTAATTAAATGACCTTGTTTAAAATATTAATCGTAGCTTATTTTGAGTGCAGTTCGTCGAAATATTTATTTTTTATGGAACTAATAGTACCACCAAAACAATCATAAATCGAAAAGATGTTCGTGAAATGTTTTCGTATCTATTTTGACTTTTTACAGCGAATCCACAGTGCCTAATTAAAGTGCTGCGGCCCCTCCTACTTTTGATAAGAAAACCTCCCAGTTCACGGCGGGGATATAATTATTCCTGTGTTTCACGCTTCTCACCTCATAAAATCCTAATGATATATCTGATGGACCAATCAGAGGGCTTATTAACACTAATAGTTTATACAAAGCAACATCTGTGTGGTAACAAAATTCCACCAGTATTCGTCTTGTCAAAATCTTCTAGTCAAAATTAATTGGAATCAGTTTCAGAAATACGATTTACATAGTCTGTAGACAGGTCGTGGAATCCAAGAAAATTTTAATCCGAAAAAGTGAGTTTCTTTACAGAAATTTTAGAAAGTTGATTAAATAAACCAATCTTTTAATCTTATTAAAAAAAAGAAAGAATAACATGTGTATGGAAATATAACTGATTTTCTATTGGAATTTTACTATTTGTGACTGTGAGCCGACCAAAATATTCATGAATTATAAAATGTTCTTAAGCACATGCTCCGGGTGCGTCGAGGTACCAACCCCGATTTACTACTGGAACCCGTATGTTGCACATGCGTATTCAAAAAGTTCAGCGTTTCAAATTGCAAATATTTTACAATTGTCGCAAAATACAGCCGACGTTTCAAAACATGACAAAAGAACGACTGCGGAAAACTTGCAACAGCGTCGTCAGGAAGCCAGGCAAAACTATTTGTACGAACGAAAAAAGGAGGACATAGAAACACGGAGAGATTTTCAGAGATTTGACGACTCTCTCTCTAGCCGCGTTTTAGACTTTTCAAGAAAGAAGGGTGATAAATGCACATTGCCATCTGCGCTCGAACCTCTTCAAGCATTGTGCAGCGAAGGGCCTCGTGGCTACAGAAGTTCATCTCCGAATACAACAAAAGGCTCGAACTGTACACAGGCATCGCCTACACCAACACGGGAACTTAAATTCGGTATCAGTCAAATATTGTCGGAGGACTTCGGAAAAGAAAAAACAGATAAAGGTATGTAAACAGAATATGCCCTAATTATTATCATATTTTCATATGTTGACAAACACATATTTAAGCCGAATACATTTTGACAGTAAAAATATGTATGTTGATTTTTTTATTACATATACAATGAAGTGGTGTTCTTCGTTTATATCATTGAATGTTTGCGGTGTCTATGTTGAAAGAATTGAGCTACATTAATGTCATTTTATGTGACATTGTTTCTTTAAATACATTTTTCTAAAACTATCGAATAATAATCAAACCCATATTCTAACTAAGATCTATGGCTTCTTCTACTTTTTTGTAAGAGTATGAAGTTTGTGTTAGACATGACGACAATATACCAATTGACATAAATTACTTCCCCGATGGTTTTCAACCTTTTTTTATGAGCATATAAAAACGGAAATATAATGAAATTTTCTCTTGCATTATCTATTCGTATACGTTCTGCAGTGCACTATACCGAATTGGAAACAAGTACATTATTGTTGTTCAGAATTGCAATTACACATTATATCATTTCAGAAAAGATTAACCATGATAAATATATTACCAGTATTTGAATATCATTGTTCTTCGTGATATTTTTTCTTCTTTGGCTTAACAGAAATGAAAGTATCACAAACAGTCCACGGACTAAGATCTGAACGTGCTGATGATTGCAGTATATTTAAGATGCCGAACATAACAAAACCGCGCCAAATGTATGACTTTTTTTAAAACGACATAATGCCATACAGAATTTAAATCATAATAAACTAAAACACATTAACTTATAAAATTCACCACTCAGTGACCAAAACATCATTTTGATGAAAAATGAATATTATTCAAATTGGACCTATCAAAGTAAAGAAGATAATTTGTTGTTAATCTAAAAATAAATACATGTATGACATGCAATTCTTGCACATTGGCTACATTTGCAGCCAATGTAGTTCTCAGCCTGAATAACCTTTCTGAGTAAAAATAAATGTGAAAAAAAGAAAATTTTTAGTAGGAAACAAAATTATAGTTAGTAAAAGTAAAAGAAAATCCGCATTTAAGACTATATAATAACAGTATCTAAATATATATTTTGATAAAGAACGATTACGAACTTCCACTATGATGCAGCTGGTTTTTCCCCTTATAAGTCTTCGGCTTCCTTTTCAATCCTGTTGTATCATAATTGTATATGTTGTCATTATATGAAATAAATACTCTTTAAACGTATATAAATATCCATTCTGAGTAACGTTAGGTTAATGTAACCGTTGTTGGTCCGAATGGGGTAATATAAATTATTGCTATTTATTTGAAAAATGTCCGGCCAGACAAAACTTAAAACTTGTCCGTCATTTTTAAATATTGTACAAACAATAGCTATGATCTCATCATATTGTGATGGATTGAATAATGTGATTTAGGTTTTGGTCCTAAAATATATTATACGAGCTGTAATATGTGTAAAATTTTCATTATATTTGTTAGATTTTGTAACATTATGTGATATTCCCATATTTTACTTTTTGCATTATACAAATGTAAAACATGTATATATTGTATCAGAACCAAATTCAACAAAAAAGCATTCAGTGAAAAATATTTGAATAAAAATGTTTAAATGCAATAAACATTTTGTATATCAATATTTCTTAGTACATTTTACTGTTGATAATTTTGACTGCACAGTCGCTTCATATTTTTAGTATGAAATGCATTATTGTTATCTCTTTAAATTGCAGAAAATTCTCCAGGCTATACTGAGACTGAGGATACTGTATACCGTCCTCGACGATGTGAATGCACGTATGATGGCTGTAACTTGTACCGAGAACATTCACGGTACCCAGCTCACGCGCTGTCCGCCGTGCACGCGCTTCAACCTCCCAAATATCCTACCTCACCACTCGGAACTGACGTCTTACCTGGTATGTTTTTTTTACCAATCTATTGATTTGTTGAATTGATCTCTTTCTTTTACAAAATGTATGATCCTGCATCAAATTTATGTTTATAGTTTCTGCACAATTTAAAGGCACATTATGCCAACTTTAATGCCACATTATACCCCAGAAACGAATAAATTTTTACTTCTTTAGAAAAGGCAAACATGAATTTTATGTAACATTTAAATAATAGTGTTTTATAGCATGTAAGATGCTTGTTACCTGAAAAAGTGGTGCTAAATATGAAATAAGTTGTCATAATTTTAAGTAGCAAAATGTAATCAAAGTAGAATTTTGACTTTCATTAAAATGCTAAATCCCTATAACTGAACTAATTGTGAAAAAACAATACAAAAAAAGCTTGTTTAGGTAATTGGCCAGTGCGTAACTTTTCTGAAACTGTAAAGAAACAACGTCAAAGATAAAAAACTTTCGAGAAATAAACATTAAAGCATTTCTGGGACACAATGGTCCTTTAAGAAGCTAGATATCTTGTATATCATGGGCATGTATATTTATGTACAAGAAGGGGTAAAAAATATCATACTTCAGTCTATAACACACTTTAATAAATATATTGCCCATTAATTATTAATTTAATCATTTTATTATTATATTGTTGTGGTTCTAAAAAATAATTCTTGTTTGCTGACAGGGGTCTCAAATATGTTTTTTGCAAGGACATAAAATTAGATTGCAATTTGAACTTTAAATTAAATACCAAATCCAAAAAGCGAAGTACAATGTCCAACAGTAAAAAAAATCAGTTTTATACAAGAAAACAACTTTTTTTTCAAACATGCAGCGACAATGCTATAACATTTGTATTTTGGATACATGTATGACGTAAGGGTAGTCAAAATATTTAGACGAAAACCACGGATTTGAAGTGGTCAAATTCCGTAAAGCCTAATTTTTATTGGGTGAATTAAATATAGAATTCAGCAGACATACTTCTACAAAAATAAAAAAAAATCTTTGCACAATAAAGGTTATGGTTTGTTTATAATTATATAAAATATGCATGTATAAGAGTAAGAAAATTAGCAAATATTGTTATATGCTCATTTTTTCCTTTTCTAAAGATTGACTGTTATAATGGGGATTGACCAACAGTAACTGTTTTTAATGGAAAAATGTAAAGGATAAATTTAAATCTATAAAAAACATCTGCCCCACTCTTTTAATTAATTGAAAGTTACAGGTATTTTCCAATGGATATTTACAGAAAATCCCATGGACCACACTGCACCGTAAATCATAAAATTGAAATGAATTATGGCACCATGTAAATTTATTTTGACTTTCACCTGTTCACTCAAAATATACCCTTTAATGGGCATTATATCGCTTTAATTTTAACACATTTTAGATGAACATGAATTATAAGCGTTGACTATAACCCTTTTCAGGAAATCCTCATACAATTGACATTTCTCCAACACATTATTGGCTAATTAGGCCTAAAACTGTATCATTTTTAAAGCTCTTTTCATTTGGTGTCCCGGTACAGTTTCAAGAAATGTTATTCATAATAGTGAGACATCTTATTTCTTTTCTCCATTTTGGCAATTAGTACACTTATAGTGAATTAGTATTTTGTATGGAGGCCAAAATACAACTTTGTTCATGTTGATATCATCACAGATCATTTCACATTCAGCGCTATTTCTTTGGGATGATAAAATCTCACATGTTCTAATTCCATTATTACATTTTAAAACACGTTTGTTCATTCTACAGAAAGAAATAAAATATTCATTTGTGAGGAATAATGTTTCTTTAAATATATACATTGTATTGTAATATATATGTTACTCAGCATGATTTTATATCCGAAAGTATATAGCAGACTAGTTTTTAAATGTTCCGCCAAAAACAAGTGGAGTTAATATTAAGAGTTTAAACGACATCATCAAAAAAGTACTTTAAAAAAAATAAATTTATTTTCATAAGGCAATATTACAATAACTTATCTACGAGTATGCATCAATTATTTCATTGCTATTTCTTTACATAAAAAGAAACATGAGAAATATCTGAACGAGTTTTTTTATTATTCTTTTACATAGGCCTGCTTTTATACATTAAGAGATGTGATCTCCTGAAATAAACATGTAACTTCGAATCAAAAGAGATATTCTCCGGCTTCAAGTCCAACTCATCAGTCCCCAGTCCCGTGTTTATTGTCCTTCAGATTTCTTCAATATTCCATAAGGCCATATGGTCCATGAGGAAATACACGATCCTGTTGCATGAAAGGTTTCGAACAGCAGCATGGACATGAAACACCACATAGATATCAAAAGTATTCCTAAACCCATGCCGCCATATCAACCCATAACTTCATCCGTTCCTTTGCTGCAATTCCTCGATAAATAATGTTGCGCAGTACCTCGTACATCGTTCTTTGACGAATCCATTTTCAGCATTTTCTTATTTAAACATGTATTCAATAATTTTCTACTTACAAGAATTCCTTTTAGCTTGTAAATCTCTATATAGTATACACGTAACACTACCTACCCTTATCTTGCATAACTCTCCAAAACAAGCCATCCAGGCTTATCAGTCTACAGTCGTGCATGATCCATATGTCAAATCGGCCTCAATTATATCATAAATATCCATTCCTGAAAGCTTTTATTTATCGGATTTTATCGCCATAAAACCCAAAACCTCAGGAACTAAAATGTTTCTTGGTCGAACACTGTAAAAGATGCCGTACGTTCATTTATATTTTCAATAAATTTCAGGCCCATATTCTGTGTTGAATACAGAGGTCAACGTTGGCCCACAATCAAAGAGGAAACGCTCGTGGTCACGTGCAGTGTTCTCAAATCTACAAAGGAAAGGTTTAGAGAAAAGATTTGAGGTACAGAAGTATGTCACCAAACCTGACAGACGACAACTTGCAGCTATGCTTGGTCTTACAGACGCACAGGTAAAACAATTTTACTTTCACTAGTGTTAACTTTCACATTTTCTTGGAACCAATTTCATGGAAACATATTTTTCAAAAATACTAACATTAAATGTAATAATTTGAATCTATATATTTAACTTTATTTTTCCCATTTCTATCATTACTTCGGAATAACTATAAGTAAATGACTGTTGACCAATATTGAGAAATATTTGGAGAAGAACCTAGGGATAAGCATTATATCAAACATCTGACATTTTATGCTCATTTAACTTAATATAACTGTTATATTCTTCGTGTTCTTGCTTCGCGTAGTTTAACATAAACTAGCCTTTTTCTTGCATTGAAATTCAAAATAAAACACGCGATCGGATGATGAATTCACATTCTTCACAAGATTCATGACAAATCATAAAGGATTTTTTCCCTCTAATTCACGATTTAAAATATTTTTCAACAGTTATTTTTATCTTATTTCTATCTTATAATGAGACCATATTTCAAAGTAATTTATGGCCATTTAAACAAAAAGAACATCAAAACTAAACTATCTATATTCAATGTCTAAAATTAAACAGATCTAAGGATTAACAATGTTTCTGCACCTTAAAATTAATTGCCCGAATAGTGAAAATCCAAATCAAATTTTAATTCAATTCTATTTCTTGGAAAGATGGATACTTGGGACTTAACATGATCATATTTTGTTAAAACTTTAATTTATAATTTATGATCATTCGAAATATTTTAAAGGTGAAGGTCTGGTTCCAAAATCGACGAATGAAATGGCGGCATGCTCAGCAGCAAATTAACGCGGAAGAAGAGTCAAACGACAATGTGGCAGACGACAAAATGCTTATATCCGATGAAGACCGGAACAACCCAAAAATTGTTCAAATGGCGGTTGGAAATGACAGTAATTTAGGAACTCATGAAGAAATTCTGGTTTCGGAAGATCTATCATCAGACGATGACGACGACGAAAATGAAAACATTTCTGTTACAGACATTAAAGAGGATATTTCTGTGAACACATGTCACCAAATGAACGTGGAAAATGGACTGTAGTATTCATGTATGTGTGGTGTTAATTCTTATAAAAACTATATCCTTCCGATTAGAAAATGATCTTATTAGTAATTGAGCATATAACAGCATTATACCAATGAACTTTTAACAATGAAAGCAAAGTAATGATTTACTTAGTGATGTTGTAAAAGCTTGTCATATATGATGAAAAAGAAGGGTGATAAATTTATTCTACATGTCAATTATAAGAAAATAAAAGTAGAGATATAGCAGTATTGTAATTATTTCTACCGTTAAACAATAATGGCGTTAATAGCAAAAACGAGCCATTGAGCATGTTACTTGTAAATGTAGCCAGAAAATCATCGTGTTCAATAAAGCTGAATGCAAATAGGAGAGAATTGTCCGGTTTTCACCAAATGCAGTTTATTTTACTTTTCAGTCATTTTTCAGCACAAAAATCCTTACTAAAATCATTATCATGTGTACAATGCAAATAGTAATTTTGTTAGGTAAAATGAAAGGTAAAATTGTCGCATAAAAAAGTGGCCGGAACAACAGAGATCGGTGCCTAACTTTGTTTTGTTATTCCTAAATGACAAAAATATGATCATTTTGACAAAAAAAAAAAACAAAAACGAATTTCTTATGTCTGAAATTTTTCATGGACTATAATAATTAGTATGACCCCGTTTTTGGACAACTTGACAGAGGAATTAACGATAACTGGTTTGTGATTAAACAAATGTAATGAATTGATATTCATTTATCCATTAAGTGCATGGGCCTGCTGGTAAGATAATCGCTCAATAATGTACATTTAAATGGGTCTCTGCGGGTCCACTCCTGACATAAAATCCCCAATATTATAATCATGGTGTTTATATAGCCAATACATGGCAGGTTCTGGTAAACGGTGACCAAACAATAAAAACTTGATGGTCATTACTCACAACATGTGGCTATGGCATTTACATGCAGATACAACACAAATAATTAGACTAGAATTACATAGATATTATTACACAACAAACCTTGAAATTGAAATAAGTTGGGTCGGGAACAGAGCATCATTTAGTCACAACAGATATCTTCATATAATGCATACACTATAATCTTGTCACAGTGAACAACGAGTAACATTGATTACAACACCGTGAGGTATAAATTATGTCAAGTGATCAATGACCATGCCAAAATCGCTTTAGCTTCTTCAATTATCAAATTTGATCCCTTGACATATATACATGTACGTGCTAAAAGGAAAATACAGTTTCTTTAAAACATTTTATCATATCCCTTTTCTTAAGGTGTATATTCAATTCACTGTTAAAACTCCTTTAACAAACAATGAAAATTTAAAAATTGACTATGTTTATGATAAAATAGAAAAGGGTTGAAGTATGATAAAAAGAACATAGAAATACTATTCATTTTCATTAATATTTTGACAAAATGTGATTTTCTTTTAAGTAAATATGCATTCACCGGGATACTTTATTCATTTTTATTATGTTAAATATCTTAACCTATAAATGACAGAAAAGTTAAAATTTGGTTATATGATTCTTTAAAATAATGCTGCGTCAGTTTGACAGACTCTGGAACTTCCTCTTGAAAGATTTCATGTTCCGACCAGCAACTTGTCCCCTTTCCGGAAATGAACGGAAAGTAACACGTAAATATGCAAAAGTATGGCGGAGTATTTACCGATAAGAAACGTTAGCACCGGTCTAATTAATAATATTCAAAAACAGCGGATCAGTCACGAATATCTTAAGAAGCTGATAAAATAAAAGACGGATCGCATAGAAGACAAATCACCCAGCTAATTGCTGGAGAATATCAGAACTTGAGAGTGAAGGCATTTAGCTATCACATCTGAGGAGTGAATTCACTTTGAAATCATGTAGTCACTTATCTATAGGGGAAACCATGACGATGGAAATATACTGCACGGGAAATATGGGGAAACAACAATCAAATAATGATAAATAAAAATATAAATAAATAAATACAAGAAAAAAAGTCAAACACTAAATTATTGCAAATATTATACATATGTTTGCGTGTTGGCGGAATTACTTGCATCTTTTACATCCATTTTTCCAAAAACAATCTTCGATTGTCTTATTGGTATTATCATGTACAAGATTTTTTTAACGTCATATTTACGCCAAAGTCATGGCAAATTCATATACCTTGCAATGTACACATATTAAACTAATGACATGGGAATAAAGTTAATAATATGAAACAAGTTGCTTATTGTTGATGGTGGGATCTGAAATTACAAACATTTGAGCACTACGTGTCCACGTTCACGGATTTAGTAACGCGACGTTAGCCGGAACCTATTTTTCGGACGTCACAAAATCGGAATCGTTGTCTTCCCGAACCAGCTCGTTCTTCATTCGCTATTTCAAATAAACAGAGATTTTCTCGTATGATCCGTATCTATTCACACAGGAAAATATTAACACAACAAAACTTGAACGGGGTGCAAGAGGTCGGAACAATTTAATAACTTATGATACACCTTCTCTGTGATCAGTTTTCAAAATGAGGAATTTCCCATGTAAATGTGCACATAAATACTCATATCTCATACTTATCTAGTAAATGCATAAAGTATATGATAACTGAATGGGTTTGTTTTGGCTAAACATATTACGTAATTTGTCAAGTTCTATTGATGCTCGGCTAAATAATCACCATGGCTGATGTGGCACGGATGTTTCGTACAGCGTGTGATTTTTGAAATTTTAACACCTGGCAGGCTCTAGCATACTTCATTCATTCAAGAAAATACATGTGCGTAAAATTCCACATTTTTGATAAATCGTCGTAAATATAACGTTAACGAAACTCGATCCCGAATCATCACAAAATCAAATGGTGTTCTGGCTCGACAACAGCAGGCCACATTTAAGTACTACCATTTGACAAAACTAGAAAACATCAGAAAAAGTTAATGAAAAAGTTAATGAAAGAGTTAATGTAATTTAAATAGTCACAGATATAGTTCATGAAAGAAATTATACATGCATTTATCATGAAAACATCAATGACTATCAGTGTTTGTTGTATTTCTTTGGCGAGAATGCCATGTAACGTGTGTGATGCATTATTACATAGCCCGATGTCAAACACTTTAGTTATGTTTATATATAAATAGTTAAAAATGAACTAATTATCTTGAATATTGAAAGAGCCATTTTCTCTGACCAATTAATCTGCAACATCATCCGTCGGTTAAAATAGTCAAATATTATAAGTGAGCAAAATACACGCCTATGGATTAATCTAATGTCTAACCTATATCAATTACTTACTATAATTTATCAAATCTACTTTCTGGATTAGGGAAGAAATAATTACATGTACAGATAAAAACAGAAAACGCATAAATTTTACAAACTTTAAATACTTTCTAAGTTTACCTCCAGGACGAAAACATTTGTATGGGACAAGATTCCATCTGAGGCGAAAGTTGGACACTTAAATACAAATAAAACGCCATCCAATTAGTTTCTAATCTTGCATTAAGACAATTGATCCGTCTTTAAGTATTTCCAAATCGTGATATATCGGATATTTTAGAATCATGATAATTATTGACACAGATCGGCACCATCAAAGAAACTGGAGACATGGAACAGACTAAACAACGAGGATGGAACATTAATTATGTCGTAATTAATTGATAAAACCCCCCATTATGATAGCGACATGAACATAGCTATCTTTACCGATTTTACATGTTGGAAACAAATCGCATGCTCATGAAAGATCCGAAACGATAATAAAAAGATCTGAGAAAACTTGAATAATATCTTGATTAAAGCGATGTCATAAATCCGCGGACTGTTAAAAGAAAGCATTTATTTAAGTCTTCTTAAATTGATCATATTGATTAAGGGCTCTCTTCATATCTCTTCATTTATTGTAATAAATTAATTTTACCAACGTTCTGTATGAATTTAAAATACTATTTCCTTTGAAATTCGACAAAATTAATTTTGAATTGGTATAGATATAAAATTTAAAAAGCAATTACATGTACCATAAAAAGTGTTTATTTCTAAATACCCATCCGTCAATACGGGATTATAAATATTAAATTACTTTAATTTTTTTTCCTTAAAACTACTGCCACATTTGAAAGCATTTTCATAGACCCCAACCTCCAGGTGTAGTTTCTCTAAACGTAGGTCTTTTAACCTTTTCAACTTGTAATTTAGTGATCTTCTGAGCAAGTGCGCAGGACGTCATGTTTTCGCGGTAGAATTCTAAAGTTCAATTTTTCAACTTCACATGGATAAACACAGTGGTGTTCAAAGTTCGTCCTTGAAATCGATCACGTGACATCTTGTTTCAATATTTTGGCCGCAAATTAATATTGAAATTATGAAAGTCAAAAGGTGCCACATACGTTTTTGCACGCTGTGGTAGTTAAAAGGATAGGGGAAATATTCTGACATTTATACAACATAATCAGTCCAATATTAATAGATAATTCATTATCCGACAAATACCAATAAAAGGTTTTGAAAATAAATATATTTAAACGTATTAAAACATAATAAAAGATTTCATAGAATAGATACGTTTATGATTTAACAATTAAAAATGTCACACGACGTATGATCAAAACTCGCCATTCCTCTTTCGACGGCACGGCGCATTCGGATATTTTTTAGTATTAATCTGGAAACACGTTTTTTTTGCATTTACTTAATGTAAGTTGACGTTTGAATTTTACTTTAGTAAAGGCAAAAATATGGTCATTTCATCAAGGTCAAAGCAAGAGAGCATTTTTTAATCTTTAGATAATTCACAAGCTGCCGTTTGTAAATACGAGATAACTAAACTGACCATTGACAGGATAGGTCAAAGGTTATGTCAGCAGCATGTGCAATGCATTTAATTACACTGCAATAACCGCTCCTAAAGCACGCACCTCCAGACTGACGTCAACTTGCGTTACACTGGAGGAGTTAATAGTGACAACTTAGTAGAATTAAAAAAGCAATATAATATAATTATCCTGATGAAGTTGTTTCACCATGAACCTAATGTTTGTGTAAATGAAAGTGGAACCGATTATTTGTGGGATTTTAATATTCAAAATACAAAAAAAATGAGCTACCAACAGCATAAAGCCTAGATGTATAGGCTGGTCTGGCTCTATATAAACCATTGGCAAATGCAAAATTGCGCTCAAATATAAATCACTTATATACGAGACCGTTGGTGACATTTCAACTTAAATTTTTTTTAAGTTTTGACTTTCATGAATTCACGATTTCAACATCGTGATGTAACGATTTTAACTTCATGAATTCACAATTTCAATTTCATGAAGTCACGCTGTCAACAAACAGAATTCAAGATTTCAACTTCATGAATTCAACATTTCAACTTATTTATGTTTTATGAATTCATGAAGTTGAATTCAGGATCTTAAAATCTTGAAGTTCAAAACATGAATTCATGGAGTTGAAATCGTGAAAATCGTATGTTAAATCCGTGAATTCATGAAGTTAATTGTGAATTCGAGAAGATGAACCCGAGAATTCAAGTTGAAATGTCTCCACCGATTTTTCGTACTTAATCAAATTCTGACTGTAAACTTTCTATACGCCCCAAAAGACCTATCTGGGTCATGAAAAGCATGACCCCCCCCCCCCCTCAAAAAAGGAAAAAAAATGTAACAACCTCAAGAGATAACGTCGAGAGTATTGACGAAACTCTTAGACTTCGCGCTAAAAGTCGGAGTGCCACGAAACCTTCAGTACTTCCAAAGGTGTTCCTATTTGTTTGGGTCGGCATCTAATTCATATGAAATTCCATGTACATAAATGCGACAAATAGTCCGCCATATATATTATCTAGGTATTTTAGTTCAAGATCATTGATATTGTCAATAGCGGCGAACAAATTTTAAAAGAGAACACAATTTGAAGTAATGTTCTGTTTTAACTGCTAGTGCGATATAAGGCAACCATGTCAATGGTGCGATAGAAAATTTCTATTTAAGATTTGTAATAGAATAAGATAGGCATGTGCAATGTATCTTAATGCACTATAAAGAATAAAGTTATATTTAAATATTATAAAGTCACAAAACTTAAGTGGATCTTTAGCAATTCAGATTTATTGTGGAATAGTCTTGATATTGAATTTTCAGCGCCTGAATAGCCTTCAAGTTTGGAAATAATGGATAAGAAAAAATTGTACATTGCATGTTTTGAAAACCCAAACAATCTCCTTCAACGCTATGTCTAAGTAAATATTACTTACCTGTTAATTTATAAAAGTATTTAAGTAAAAATGCTTGCAACAGCTCTTTCCGATTAACAACGCATAAAGAATTTACCAGACATGTGTACCATTAAGCAAACAGTTCTATCTCGGAAGAATCTATTTGCATTTTTCGGAATAAAACACATCATTTCTATTGTGGAAATATGGCATCTTTCGCCAGTTTGTACACGCAGTCCCCGCGTTAATGGCCCGTAATCACCAAGAAAACGTTTAACGCGCCGGCATATCATCAAAATGATACTCTTCACATGGCGATAAAATAAACTTTGTAACTAACTGAATAAATTGCTAATTCTACTCTGGGATTTTATTGCCGGCAGGATGGGGTGCGTCTTTCCACACTCCCGATACAGTATGGTATCTAATTTGATTTTGGAGACGGCGATTTGCCTGTAAATAGATAATAATCTCCCGGCTGATTATTGAAAATACGTAATGAAGGGTTGTGGTGGAAGGAATTGTTTATACGTACTCGGTAAGTAATTATCTATTAAGTGGTTGATGTTTAGCTTATCAGTAATTAGATTGTGACGAGTCTTTAATCGATTATGCGAGGAATGAAATAAAATAAAAGTTCCAAGAAGATGAAAAAATCTTGAAACAATTCTCGTTTCATTTGATATATTGTTGTGTTACTGAAATATGATTTTATTTCAGTATGGTACAAAGATGTTCACCATATGACTTGAAAATCATCATACTTTCTGGAATCCTCAATTCCTTTATTTCCGGAAGTCTCAGTTATGGAAAATAAACACACTTAATTCAATCATTTCAGTCAAATTAAGGATATCCATAAATATGAATCCACGTAACATATTGAAATTATTTTTAAATATCATCAAATCAGCGGAGTTTTAAAATATATAAATTGTACGTTTTTGTAAAGCTATACTTCTAAAAAAATCAAATCATTGTTAACATGCCTAAGACTCCCTTGAGAGGAAAATATTAAAACTTAAAAATACAGATATATGAACACGACATTCAATATTGTTTTAAAATTAAATATTGTTTTAAACGTTGTATCACTTTCACTGTAAAAGTTTCTTCTCACTAATTTTTTTTAGTTCGTATAACAATAATAAGACATGTTATAATTATGCAACAACGTGGATGGGCCTTTCCGTTTGGGATACATTTCGAAATAAATACGGGCATACTTATTAAATGTATTGTTTTCAAGTATCTAATACATCTTGGTTTCAATAATGACCCTCTCCCCGGGCTTCGAAAACATTAGCACTAATATGCGACTAATTCATTAATTTGATCGTTTGCAATATATATGAAAGTATTTGAAAACTGAATTACATAATACCAATCAATTATTTTCTAGTGTCAACTCCCTTGATGTTATTGACTATGTTAGACGCACAAAATAGTTCAAGGTAATAAAATTTTGTTTAATGTAGACCTGCGGTGAAATTTATACAAAATTATTCTGAAATGGATCGTATTACCACCATATTGCGCAAGACTCGCGTTCCAAACAAAACCGCCCGGTTTATTTATGATTAAGTATGATTATATAATAAAACTAGATCACGTTTCTTCAGCCCACCGTAAAGTAGAAATAGAATTAATATTCCAGTACCAACCGAATTTTCTTTTCGCGTTTCTGTGCGTCACATTTAAACAACTCATATTTCAAAGTCTCTGGCTTGCCAATAACACAGTGACATACATTTTTACATCTCTTTAAAAAAATGCTTTTTTAATGTGTATAACTATCTATCTATTACAAACACAGGAATAATATGCTTTCATATCTGATATCATCCCCCACCGCTACGCCCCCTCCCCCCGTCCCAGTTACAACCCCAAAAATATTATTAAAAGTCAATATACATATTTAGTATTCATAACAACAATAATATGACACTATTACACAATTTTCATTATACCTCTATAGTATTAGTCACAGGCAATCGGTGCGTGGCTTGGATAGTATACATGTACATGACCACGCCCACTTATTTTTTTATAATTTTTTTTTTCAGTAATAAAATATTTTTTTATTCAAAATGTTTTTAAAATATCTTATTTTCAATAAATCAACAAAGAAAATTTGTTTTTAAAAAATTTCATCCATATATACTATTAATATAGTAAAGGTAGAAAGGTTCGCCAGCGGACCTATCACCAGGCCTTATGTTACCTCCCAGATCTTTGTTATTTTTCAACCAATTTTCACCAAATAAAGTGCAATCTACGCAGAAATGATTTCTCTTTCAAAAAATGTACAATATTAGAACAGTTGGTACGACAAAAGATGGAATTTTAAAGCGAAAATGCACTTTTTGTCTAGGTCGGCCATCGCTTGACCGAGCCGAAAGTAGACGATTTTGAACATAAATCGATCTTTTTCTTAATAAAAAACTAATGTCAGTGCATGCAAACAGTTGAAACAGAAAGGGCAGCTATAATACTATCGCTTACCGGTTCAAAGTTAATCCAAAACGTCTGTAGGTACGCACTTTCGGTAGTTATTTGCACTAACTTTTTAAATTCCCTGACATTACATGTATACAAATGCTGACCCGGATGTACCTGATGCGTACCTCTTTTCGCATAATAAAAATAGAGCGAAGCTGGGTACCAGCGGGAACCGAGCATGCGTACCTTGAATATCCGGATCAGAATTTGTATACATGTACAATGTCAGGGAAATTTAAAAAGTTAGTGCAAATAACTACTGAAAGTGCGTACCTGCAGACGTTTTGGATTTACTTTGGACCGGTAAGCGATAGTATTATAGCTGCCTTTTCTGTTTCAACTGTTTGCATGCACTGACATTAGTTTTTTATTAAGAAAAAGATCGATTTATGTTCAAAATCGTCTACTTTCGGCTCGGTCAAGCGATGGCCGACCTAGACAAAAAGTGCATTTTCGCTTTAAAATTCCATCTTTTGTCGTACCAACTGTTCTAATATTGTACATTTTTTGAAAGAGAAATCATTTCTGCGTAGATTGCACTTTATTTGGTGAAAATTGGTTTACAATTAACAAAGATCTGGGAGGTAACATAAGGCCTGGTGGTAGGTCCGCTGGCGAACCTTTCTACCTTTACTATATTAATAGTATATATGGATGAAATTTTTTAAAAACAAATTTTCTTTGTTGATTTATTGAAAATAAGATATTTTAAAAACATTTTGAATAAAAAAATATTTTATTACTGAAAAAAAAAATTATAAAAAAATAAGTGGGCGTGGTCATGTACATGTATACTATCCAAGCCACGCACCGATTGCCTGTGGTATTAGTTATACTAATATATAACTAATACTATAGAGGTATAATGAAAATTGTGTAATAGTGTCATTTTATTGTTGTTATGAATACTAAATACATGTATGTATATTGACTTTAAATATATACTGGGTTGTAACTAGGACAGAAGGGAATGGGAAGGGGGCTGCGGCAGGGGATGATACTTGTAAAGGTATATATAGATGTAACTGTGTTATTGGAAAGTAGCGGTAGGGGATAATATCAGATCAAAGTATCTTATCCCTGTGATTGCAAACATATTTTTGCATCAACTGGTCCAAGTGACATAATTAATGCAAAACACTTAGTCTCTTACAATGTTCAATAGTATGTTCTTATCAAAAACAATCTATTTTTAGATCTATTAAATATCTTGTAGGTTACCAGGGGTTCGTTTCAGCTCGGATTTAATTTTATTAGTACACGGGGATAGAGCCGTGGTGGCCAATCAAGACACTCAGATGCTCTGCCTTACATGTGACACAGTGTATCATTATTGTGAACATATGAAAACAAATTAATATTTTCCATAGTGATAGTCCAATTAAATGCTCGTTGATGGTTGCGTCAAGAGCTTCGGTATTCATATTTAATTTCAAGGGAAAAAATATGACGATGGGGTGCTAAATGTCTTACAGGGGAACCAGTATACTGTAGACGGTGCCTTTGAAAACTTATGATATTTGGAAAAATGTAAACGTTCAATTCAAGTAAAAGAGTATAAGAATCTTACACCGGCTGCCGGTACAGACCGGAATATCTAGCTCGAGGGTAACTGTTTACAGCGGTAACGAGGCTCTGCCGAGTTTCCGCTAAACAGTTACCCGAGAGCTAGTTATTTCCGTATGTACCAATAACCGGTGTTTGATTCTTTTTCTTGCACATTACATGTCAATTATTTTCGGAACAGAAATTATAAAAACTGATATTCTCATTACGCACTTTTTTCTTATAGTAGCGTATGAACATACAACTTCATTCATAACGAAAAAATGACGTCATCCTAAGAACGCGATTCATTCATAAAAGGCGCGCGTCAATGACGTCATTTAAAGCACGCGACTTGAACAGGGATTCTGTTTTTATCTATTTTATGATCACATCCGTGTTATTTGTGCCGTGTGGCGGCTGTAAAACGTCTCCCGTACATTTAATCAATGATGTTATATTTTCGATCCTTGAGGATCGTTCAGCACGACATTATTGTTGTGCTTGTGGTATTTTTAGTTTCAAGTTTTCGGCATTTTCTAGTTGGGTGGTTCCAATATTCCTACTTGAATAATGTTGAATCACCCTTAGGATATGTTGCCTGCTTTTTAAATTTGTCTTTTGACGTCTTATCTGTGATACGCAGGCTTCATAACCTCTGATCCCCTTTCAAAATTCCATTTTATTTAGTTCCGCCCATTGTTTTCTCGTTTAGGGCACACGCTTTTTATTACTTGGGGACCATACGCCGCTTTTTATGGAACGGCACGGAAGTGTCACATTGAAGGTTCCATGATAACCGCCGTATGAACACATCTGCGGATGTTTCTAATTTCAAAATTTTACTATTTCATGTTTAAATGTTGAATTCTGCTTAAGCCGGTGCTAGGGGGCGTGGACGGTAACTTGCACTTTCCAGTACCGTCCGTGAACAGGCTTAATCAAACCGAGCCTGCAACATTTTCAATTTTGCCGTGTTGGGCTTTCTTTAGGGATTCTGTATTCATCTATTTTATCTTACATGAGGGGTGTAAGACAGAGTTTTCCAGCAGCACCGGTATAAACGGTTGATTATCCTGTCTGAGATGCAAGAGGATATAATCTGTTACCCATGTACACGAGGAGTACACTAAAAAGGTAAGGTCCTGTCTGTGTGTATGACCTATTCATCATTTCTCATTTCCAAATATTATAAATTAATGTTTTTTATCTCGTTAAATTTCTACATAAGACTAAACTGATGCAATAAACATGTGCGGCAATTGTCCAAGAGGTATTTTTGGATGGCACTGTATGTATATGACAAGCAAAATCTTTGTCCAAGCTTTATTTTTTCAGATGGAGTATTCCATAACAAGACTTATTGCTGCTGTCAACATTTTCCATATAACAAAATAATAAATTACTGTTATGCACCGATACATGTTCCATTTGCTGTGCACCGACACATTTTCATCAGCTGACAGATACATTTTCATCAGCTGTGCACCGATACATGTTAATCAGCTGTATCGATACATGTTCATCAACTGTGCACCTATACATGTTCATCAGCTGTGCACCTATACATGTTCATCAACTGTGCACCTATACATGTTCATCAGCTGCTATTATGTAAAGTCATTATCGTATATCTATATTGAATATTCACAAAGTCAATCAGTTTCCAAGTTGTTTACAGTGTTTCTACAGCAGCTGTTCTCATCGATTGAATATTTTAAGTTTTAACATTTGGGATGGCATACATCCATGGAAGAAGAATGTACATTTGGCTCAAAAGTTTCTGCAAAAACGTCCACAAAAGAACTTGTGCTATTTAATTCAAATTGCATTTTAATGTAACAACTTTACAAAATAACTGCAATTCTTTGCTTCTCCAATCTAAGTGTATTGTAAATAATATCCAACATTTTTGCAACACCTTCATTATTCAGCCACTGACTACCCCAAGCATACTCGACATTTGTCTCATGTTTTATGTTCTGTTTTTTTTTAAAATTTGTTTCATTTTCCGAAAGACCTTGCCATAAGTTCTGGCGTACAATGAAAGCATTAAACACATAATAGTTTGTGTGTAAATAATTCAGCAAGACCAACAGCTCTTTGTCGGCGGACAAGTCTGTGCTAGCCATTAAAATCGTTTTTATCGTTGAAATGTAAACAGTATCCGTATATATATAGCCGTTGACATCAAACTGTTTGCGTACAATGATACAGCGAAAACAAAATTGTTGAGACTCAGTATTTCTAAATACATGTGGTATTTAGGCGAGTTGCACAGACACCATTGGGCGTTCAGCAAAGAAACCGTTTGTGCTTCCATCAGCTGATGTTGTATACACAATAAATTAAATGCACTGTCATAAAATTTTTAATTAACATAATTGTTGTTCGTTACATTTTGCTCACTTAAGCTATTATCAAACATTTAAATCTTTTATTATATCTTGCCAGTTTTGTTTTAAACATTTATTAGCATGCTAGAACAGGTGCACGTAATTGTTTGTAAATGGTTTCCGTATTATTTCTCTCCTCCAATGCAAAACTGCATCTGTTATTGAGGACATCAAAAGAGTAATGTTATGTTGTTTCTACGTTCATACCGTGAAGATATCTACAACTTGGAGAAACCTTGTTGCGGACTTTCATCAAAATAGCTACCGACATGAGCTAAAGTAATGCACTACGGTCGCGTAACGTCGTGAAGATCCGGAGAAAGGAAACAAGTCCAAATATGCATAATGGTCAAATAGTTTTCAAAACCTTTTGTATGTTTCCGCCGAATAATCCAATTACACATGCTTTGTTATCTTTACATTAACTTACTTGTGTGCAGGAACACAGACGTGTTGGGTTTAATCTAATAACTGCAATAGACAACAAAATCGGGACATTGGGCTGTAGAATTCAGAAGGGACTTGCTGACTTTTGCGCTAAAGGGATGCAGAGCAATTTCAAAATGTTAACATACTCGTCCATTATGTACAAAGAATTACCGACATAGTCCTCTACAACTAAGACGGCTGCCGACCATCCTGATACACCTCCATGAAAAACTTGTTTAACCACCCTGCGGATATGTTGCTTGCTTTTTAAATTTAACTTTTTTAACGTCTTGTCTGTAATACGTAGGCTTCACAATCTTCCATTCTTTTTTTTTTCAAATATATAATTTGAAGTTAAATGCCTTTTAAGACCATACGCCGCTTTTCGTAGAATGACTAACGCGTAATATTGAAGATTCTGTTAACGACCGTGTTAACATAATGCGGATGTTTCTTCAGCTACAATGGGCATATTTTGTGTAGGTATTTCAAATATTGATATAAACAATAATAATGCATCGATTGGATAGTCTTATTTTTTTGAAAGAAAAAACAAACGGATATTGATAGAAATATCTTTTTTTAAGAAAAAAACAAACGGACATACGGATAGAAATATGGTATTTTGTTTTACAACAATTTTTCATCTGTTATATACAGATATGTAAAATCAGATCATGTATCATGCATCACATTTCCAACAACATCCATATGTTTTTCTTTCGTGGCTGGTTGTCATGTAAGATACTAAATACTATTAACATATTTATGTTTGGTATTACAGATTCTCCGTTATAGAATAACTCACTTTTACTCATACTTTCTAAATGTCCCTAAACAGGCTCAATGCAACATTTTTCCATTCTGAGGTTTTGGGTGTTGTTTTTTTTACTGTTTCCATTTTTATGGCCATTTTTCTTCCAAACATGCATGTATTGCCACGGGTAGCAACAAACTGCGTTGACTTGTCGATCGATATTTAAGCGAACGATGATTTAACTTACGAGATACGGCAATGGAAGAATAAACAATAAACTTCGATGAAAAAGGAGGATGATAAACGGACCGCTGTCAAATGTGTCCGCATGACTGGTGTTTTTCTACTCGGTTGGTTCCAGTATTCCTCACTTAAATACTGTTGAATCACCCTTAGGATATGTTGCATGCTTTCTTATTTTGTCTTTTTGATAGCTTATCTGTAATATGCAGGCTTAATGACCTCTGATCCCCTTTCAAAAGTATATTTTACTTCGGTCTTGTTAAGGGCACACGCATTTTTTTTTACTTGCGGACCATATGCCACTTTTCATGGCATTTAAGGTTCCATGATAATTACCATATGAACACATCTGCGGATGTTTCAAAATTTTACCAGTTCAAGTTAAACGTAGAATTCTGCTTAAGCTGGTGCTAGGGACCTTGGACGGTAACTTGCAATTTCCAGTAGCGTCCATGAACAGCTTAAGACAAACCAAGCCTGCAACATTTTCAATTTTGCGTGTTAAACTTTCTTTAGGGATTCTGTTTTCAACTATTTTGATGAGAAGCAAACAATGTTTATTAGGACAGTACCAAAATCCCTTCGATTTTGGAACCGATTTATAGTACAATTAAATTGCCGAGATATTTCATGAAAAGCTTCACATCTAAATTCTGGTGTACGCGTCCGCATGGATATCTGACGGCGTTCTTGCTTGTATTTTCGGATTAATACAATAACGACGACTGAATCAAAGTATTTAAGACATCGGCGGGTATCAAAGCGGCTAAAGATTGAAAAAATTGGAAGCAATAAATAATAAAACATATTGTTTACTTTGCCCAAGAGCTATCTACCATTTTCCGTGCTTTTTAAATTCACCCATGTATTTCATCTCAATGATGTTATATTTTTCTAGACTTTCAGGATCATTGGTTCTAATACTAAGTATTGAATACTGAATTCTGCTCAAGTATGTAGCAGGGGCCTCGGAAGTCGTCCCGTCATTTATGTTGTACTAACAGATTTGACTAAACCGAATCTGCAATTTTTACTTTTCTATTTTTGTTCTGATTTGTCTATGTGGATCTTTGAAGATTTTACTATAAAATTGAAAAACATTTTGAAAACTGAAAATTTTTTCACCTTTTTTAAGGATCCCTTTAGTAATGCCGTTTCGCATTCGTACCTTTCGCGAATATTGCAAGAAGCGCGCGCAACAAAACGCGTAAAGCACACCAAACATCAATATAACGCCGACTCCATGAACAATAGCACAATGTTGCCAATGACATAGGTCGGATTCTGTTATGGTATAGATGATGATCATGTTATTTCTTTGTCTGAATAGCATGTCTAGAAAAGCCAAAGTTGCGTTATAAAAATATAAAGTTGGTGAAAGAACTAACCTATTAATGCCTTAGTGTATTAATGATAGAAGACTTCGGGCTATAGCCTCAGAACAGCCAATGCTGCATAATAAAAATATATATTTGGTGAAAGTACTCAGTATCTCAGTGTATTAATGATAGAAAACTTCGGGCTAAAGCATGTGAAATAAGATCAAATAAGCCAGAGGGATTTTTAATGTTTTTGAGACTGTACCCCGTCTGAATTTCTATTTACAATGGTAAAATATATTCATAACGCATGATTCATTTCATGAATACAAAATGCAAACGTTATTTCACAGTAAAGTTCAATATATAAATTTTCCGGATCAATTGAGATGTCAAATACATATATACTGTAAAACAATTTGCATTTGCATAAAAAATAAGCTCATTTCAGCTCTAGCAAAATATACGACACTACTTCTGCAATACATAAAATCTCCACATTTCGAAACAAGACAGCAATATTTTTTTTATACGACAAGAGTGTAAAACAATACCGGATATAACTTCCTATATGCATGCAGACCGGCTTAGTACCTAAACCGCGAACAATAAATAGTTTTGAAATTTTGCGGACCGCCACGCGCTTGAAGTCTAATGTTATCGACTCAAGACGAATTTCAATGGACCTTTTTCCACACAACTTTATTTCTTTCTTTAAAAATTAAAAGTTATACAGAGAAAATAACAACTGATTCAAAACAGATAGTTTGGCCATAAAAGCAATAACAAAGGCAATGCGGAAGCGAGTAAACAATTCATGAACTTGCTAATTTCAAGTACCTGTACATGAAGAAAGTAAAAAAAAATCAGGGACTGTAACAACCATACATAACCACTCTATAATTTTATTCAACAACAGTACGACATCTATAATATTGTAAAAAGCATACAATGTACATGATAAAAACGTTTGGATGCAATTAACTCAAACACCTGTAATTTATTGTTAAAATCATAATAGACGATACTAATTTTGTGGCACTTTCAAATTATTACTATGCCATGTCAAGAAGTTATTTGCGATGTAGATAAAGTATTACATTATTCCTTACAAGGAAGGAGCAATATTTTGTACATTAAATTGATAAGCAAAACAATTCAAGGGAATTCATACTATGAACAACTTATATTTTCACTGCACCTGTAAAATGTAGCAGAATAAGCTTGTTTATTTAATACATTTTCAATACAGATACTGGACTGTTTAGTATAAGTCAATTCAAGAAACAACTCAACAATCTTTTCTTTAATCAAATTAAAATATCCAAAAATTGTTCTTCAAAAAATCATTTTTTAATAAATCTGCAAATGTTATTACATTGATTCTGAAAGTGTATGTATCACTTAATTTCTCTTTATTATCACTGCTAATAGAAACAGTTGAAATACTTACTAGAACAGAATATATTGCATGTAAACTAAAATTTAAGAGACACGATTCATTTGAAATTAACAAAACAAATAAAAGAGAACCAAAATGCTTACATTCTACTTTTACCTACTTATTGCTTCCCTACAATACTAGTGTTCATCACCTACTTTAGACACCATACAAAATCAAATTGAAATGTTATACATGTACACAATTATATCGCCATGAACACACACACAATATTTATATTTGTTGTATATAAATGGGCCATTCTCTCTTTTAATTTAGGCGCATCCTCTGACAATTTTAATATTTTCGAAACACTTTATACACAGTCAAAACATAGACATTTCATCTTTGTCAACATTGTCCCTTTCACGGTCTTGGACCAACACAGTCATACCACACCACAAGCATCATCTTATCTTCCTATCTAAAAATATATACAAAAACAATTATAAGTAAACTGTCTATCAAATTGAGATATACTGTAAAGAAAAAAGAAATTTATTAATTAATAAAATGTATGTCAGTCATGTAATAAACATATATATAAAACACATACTAGTACCTTGATGTTTTCTCGGAAAACCTAAGAAAAGAATACAATGATTGAACTAGGGTGTACAAAATGCTTTTTACCTATAATATGGGAGATAGTGGCAAACCCCTATCATTAAAGAGGTCGGGCATATGATGATGCATTAGGAATTGAACTAATACAATATTTCGTTTCCCTGTGGCAACCAAATTATATATATATAAAAGAAACGGTTTTTTATTACTTTGCTCTCCAGCCAATTACACATTACACACATGCTGAACAATATATCTCAAATGTTGTATAAACAAAAATGTCTATTTTGCTGGAAATTCATTTGTTTCGGGGTGGTCCTTATAAAACTACATATAACTGTCTAATTGTCTGGATAAGTAATCACCCTTAACAAGGGTGTCACCCACGCATATCAAGTAACTAAACTGCGCATAATGCAATAAAGATAAAATCAATTAAACATGAAACAATAGAGCTTTATGAAGCTAATTGTTTATGAATGATTTCCTGAATGCCTGCTTTACACTAGAGATAAACAAGTCTATGACATAATCATTGTCTATGAGAAACAAACGCTAATTAATCGAACACCTGCAAGAAAATATCATTCTCGTTATCTATAATATCGTGAAAAAAGGGTATGCTTTATCCAAAAAAAAGATTGAATGGAAATTAAATTGTCTCCAAACTGACGATTGGATGTTGCTAAAATTGTGCTGCGCCAATATTTTCTTGGCTTAAGATTTTAATACCCAGAATCTACTGCCATTCACAAATAAAGGCGTCACAAAAAGATAAACATGCGAAAATCGCTAAAACAGTTAACTTTGTATATTAACATTAAATCTGTAAATTTTGAACTATGATAACAACAAAGCGTACACATATAGCACTAATTAACTTAGAAATACTTTCATACCATTTACGAAAATAATATATTAATGAATATTGATAAAGACTCTTCTGTAAACCATATTTTCTTTGTATATGTATACTTTATATGCTGAAATAATTGTATACTGTTTGATGCTGAATGAACTATATTGTTTTGTATTGCAATAATGGTGGGTTCAAAGCTATATATCTTTGACAACTTGTTAATAAGTAAGTCTGCTTATATGCAGGGCCGGCAAAATCTGATTTTGACTTATTTGTCCGTTTTTAAGTGAAGCATTTTTAAACTTGTACGTATGATATTTACATAGTTAATTCTTGAAAATTTTCACTTGTCCGCACAGGCTGTGTACAACTTTTGGTCTCTTTTACTAATGTTGTAGTTGTAAATTTGTTTGTTCTTTTTGTTTTGTGCTGTAGTCTAGCCAGATACTTACAAATATATGTGTCTGTGTTATCATTTGTCATCGTTAGCAAATCTCTTCAAAATGTATAATCAAACATAAGAAAATAATTAAAGGTGCCATTATTGTTTTGTTGTTATGTTGTGAGAGTATGTACACTGCATGTATTTTGTTTGTCTCTGCATACAAACATGAAGGGGAACATAACAATCTATCCGTATTAAGAACTAATGTTGACTTTTAGCCTAGCAATTTAAATCGCTAAAGTTTAAACCAAGACAAATTGTTAAGAAGATGAATCAAAGTTCCAAACAAATCTAAACTTCAAGAAAATATTCAAACTGAGGGGAAACATGCACACTGAATATTATTCTAATGCTTCAAAGATCAAACACTAATTACCTTCTGAAAATAAAGACCTCTTCAGCACTGGTTGATTAAGGTTGAAAAACTAACTCACGTTTCAGCAATATCAAACGTAACTTCTGCTTAAATCATGTTCATAATCTCATTAAATGTTACAAAAAATTCTGTAATTCATGAGTTATAATCAAAGAAGTTATTATTTTTAGAAAGTATATTTCTGTGCTTGTATCAGCGATTCTGTATTCTTTGCGATGGGGGAAAATATTTAACAGGTAATAAGGGGCATGATTTATCATGTTCTTGTATAGACCAGGCTATAAATTGCCCGATGATTGCTATACGATTTCCACATTATTTGTCTGTTTCTACTTTACCAGATTAAACAAACTTTCTAGGAGCAAATAAATCAGCTACTGTTTCAAACAGATTAGACCGGCAATTTGTTCATGAATCTCGACTGATTATCAACACCTTGAATATGTAGGTAAATTGTATATATCATGCGATCTTTAAATGCTTTCAAAGAAAATAACCAGATTTGTAATTGGATTATCGCTATAGTAGCAAATTACATTTCAAATTGTTTATTTTACCAGCAGGAAAAACGAGTTCCCCATGTTTTTTGGAGTTTTTTTTTTAAACTTTAAGCTTGGTTATTCTATAATCTAATTTTTACATAATGGGTTATATGCATGTTCTTGAATGAAGGTATGTATTGTGTTAAACTGTAAATATTTTTTATAAGATAAGGATATTTTGTATCATCTTACGAAATTTCCTCGAGTAATAACTGGATTCTTTAAGTGTTTATAAACACTAAGTAAAACTTCTTAATTAATACAATGAAAAACAGCCAGCGAGCGGAGCATGACATATCTAAAATGAATATAACTTCGAAATGGGCAAAGATAGGTACACTTTCCTAGTTTTTCTTTGCTTATTTGATTTTCTGTATAAGGGGCTGAGGAGGGAACAAAGCCGATGGAATGGCTTGCACAACTGCAATGGCTATCTATCAAAAACTGGATATAATAATTCATTGTAATATGGACAGTTATTATCACAGTCAATTTACACAAAATGCTTTACAATACAAAATCCTAACAACTTTCCAACAAGTAATATAAAACATGAATAAAATTGTATAAATCAGTGTCATGAAATAATCATCTCAAAAGCTTAAGCTGTGTATGATAAAAAAAGTTCTTCCGGTTGGACGAAAAGGAAATGCTTATACTAGGACTTTAATCAAGGTCCATAAATCTATTTTAAATTACCACATTCCATACAAATTATCAACAGATATTAATAACTTTTCCTCCCCAACTGTCAAATAAAGCTTTATTGGGCATCTATCTTAGAAATAAGACACTCTCCACTGAGATATGTATGAAAGAATACAGCTTTTCCCCTCTAAATTCCAGAACATTTTTAACTTTAAAAATATACATTTCTCACTTGATTAATGGTAATATTTATACCACTATCTCCAGGTCTGATGTAATAAACAAAATTACCTCTAATCAGGGTGTCTACACCATAAAAACTATATTTCATGTCTCCCTAATAAGCTATCTTGCGCACAAATCACATAAATAGCACACAATATGCCTACAAATAACAGGCAATATGTATCAAGTGATGTAAATAAGGCTTTTCAATGAGAGAGAATGGGTTTTCTCTGTGTATCCTGGGTGGGCAGAAGTGGCGGGGAGATAAATGTTACATCATAGATAACCTATGACATGACAAGTGCTTGTAAACATCTACACTGATCTATTGCAAAGTTAGTCTACCGTGGTTGCAATTTCTAATATATTATACACAACTTCGGTTAATATAACACTGTTTCTTTTATCCTTTTCCCCTCCCCCTTAAAATAAATAGTTTTTTAGCAGTATTTCCTCCCACCATATCAAATATGAAATGTCATCTGCATTCCGTTTGTCAAAAGAATAGATCTATAATAAGGTAACTTCCACATGGCAAATTATGTAACTGACATACAGTATGATTTTGGTGCTCCAAAGGGTATTAAAAAGAAAACATAATAAAGTTGATATGGTTGATATGGTATGTCTAATTCTGCACATTGCATGTATCAAAATAAAGACATAACATTGTAACTGGTCAAATAATTGAAACAGGATAATACAAATTTTAATATTGGGATTCTACATGGACTTATCATCAATGATAAAACTGTGATAATACATGTAGTTAGAAACATCCAACTTTGACTATAAATGATCAATTTATTTCAGGTCCTAGTATGAAGCTAGGTAACAATCCGCTTTTTGGACTAATAAAAAATTTTGATAAGCAAAATTAGAGGTTGGTATGGAAATATGTCACAGTTTTTTTCCAAATCATCGGACATAACATTTATATAAATTTCTTTGTCAAATGAATTGAACCAAAATCTTAATGCAATTTATCATGTACACACTAATATTGTTTGTTATTAGTGAAATGTTTCCAACATTATTGGTCAAACATACATATACATATATTTATTACATATGTATATATTTATGCTTCATCACCAACTGAAAACTGTTGACATCCCTATGAGTTTATGAGTATATAAAACTGTTTGATTCAACTGTGGTAGTAAATGATTTTGACTGCTTAGCTTAAATAATATTATATATACATGTATAAATGTACATTCAAGCATCTTTCTGAAAAAACTAACCTGATGACATATATAAAATGAACGATATGACTATAATAAGATTTAAAGTCACTAAAGAAGGACAGAAGACAATTAAATCTATCAAAGTTCCTCTTCATATAACCCCTTTACTTACCGGCCAAAGCTTCCATTATTAAAATCTTTCTGATAGGCCAAAGCTACCAATAATAAGATCCATATCTGACAGGGCAAAGTTTCAAATAATAAGATCCGTTCCTGACAAACCAAACCTCCCTTAAGTTTAATAAGATCATTTTTCATAAGGACAAAGCTCCAATTAATAAATTTCGTTTCTGATAGGCCAAAGCTCCCTTTAATAATATGAATTTCCAAAAGACCAAAACACCCATTATTTGGATCACTTTCTGGTACCAATAGGGCGAAGCTCCCATAATAAGATCATTTTCTACAAGGCTGAAGATGATAAAACAAGATCCCTTGCAAATGGCAAAAAGTCCCCACAAATAAAATCCCTTAAAAGTATTTAACCATCATAGATTACAGAATAAAGCAAAATTATGGCTTTGGTCCACTTAATCACAAAGTATGTCTTAATGTGTCAACAAAATGAGTTTAAATAACTCCAACAGTTTTCTAGGTACTAAGTGCATTTATTCAAATGGTAGACAAGAGTGCTAACAAATCATACAGTTTACAGCACTACTGTAGAAAGTTGCTTTAAGTTAAAAATTTGACAGACATAAAATTGATTTTAAATCTTCAGATTAATCAAGAAAGGAAACTGGTTTTTGGGTGTTATTGTTGGGGTTTTTTTCCCCATGAGAAAAAAATCATCTTTTCAGTAGACTTGTAGAATTATACAGATTTTTTGATGGCTGAAAGAAAACAAAAGTCCTTTAGCCAAGGGCAATTATATCTAGTTACCAAACTTCAATCCGAAGTTTTATACACAGTTTAATATAATGAAATACCATACATCCAGATACTATCAATCATTATATAATGTGGTACAGTATATAAAACCGGAAAGTAAAGAAAAAAAAACCCAACATATTTATCTGAACGACAGAACACATCAATGGGACCAGGCTTCTTGTATCTGTCATCACTCACATAAATATTGTAGTATATAAGTAGCTAATCTGGCTCACTTCAAAGGCTATCACACAAAATGATAAAGTTTCTAATTTGATACCGACTACAAACTGACTACTTTACAGATTTCAATCTGTTTAAATCATAGCCATGACGACAGAAAAGCTTTTAAATGCAGGAGAAAACTCCCAGTGAAATTGATGAAATCCGAGACTCACACTCAATGATACTGGTGTTTTACAAGTTTTATTTGAGGTTTCGTTTACAGATATCTGTTACAAATCTCTGGTTATACCAGTTTTAATTGCAGAACCTGTTTATGTAAACAAGAGTTACATTACATTTACTATCAGAACAACCCACAAAGGGTTTTATATGCCTTATTTTCAAAGAAATAAAGGGGAAGTATGACAGATGTTTTATTTTATCAGGGTGGAAAGTTGCTCATTGGAAATGTGATGATTATTTTTAACAAGTCTGAAAAGACCAGCTTAGGCACATAAAAGAGGTCTTTGTTAACAGGTGGCATTTCAACACAGGAAAATATTTATAATTGAGGTAATGTGACAAGTTCTACACAAATTGTATGTGGACTTTATTTGGTGTTGGTACTTCACTCAGGTTTGACTGTAGTGTAACTGACTTAGCAAATCACAGAACATCATAAGTGGAAGAATAGGGCATCCTAACAACCCCTGAATAACAAATAAAATACTTCCCATAAGGAAACAAAAGAAATGTTTCATATACTTTTGCATACCATTTATATCACATAAAACTCTTATCACTAAGTCTTCACAAAATAGTCTGGTAGCAAATCCATGAGCCATATCATTAACTATAAGATAGTAATGTCTTGTGAAACCTCATCAGAATTAAGTTAAAGTTTTTAAGTTCATCTGTACCATCTATAAAACAACAACATGTTTATTCAAGTATAAAATACTTCTTCCATTAAGTAAGAACTGGCTGGTAAAATATAATAAACTTTGTTTCATTTCAAGTTTTACTACATTAACTTTCTGCTACTGTTTGTGTTCAACATTATTTGCCAACCAATAAAAACACTCTTATGTTTAAAAATGCTGTTTAGGCAAATTACTTATTGCTAATAGCTGAGTTGATTTTTGTTTGTTGGGTTTTACATCACACCAACACAGAATAGATCATATGGAGATTTTCAAGCTTTACAGGTGGAGGAAGACCTCAGGTGTCATTTCCTGTATTATTCCAGGCATGAATGGGCACCTGAGAAGAACCACCGACATTCCGTAAAGTATCTGGACAGCATCCTCTCATGAAAGACTCTAAAAGTCCCCGTCAGGATTCAAACCCATAGCAGTGAGGGGCAAGTGGTTTTAAGTCAAAAACTATAACCACTCGGCCATTGACTTCCCAGCTGAGTTGGAGAAAAATTTCCTTAAAGTCCTTGGCAAGAAAAACATAGGCATAAGACACCATTCCCCAGGCAATTAAGAAATAAATTAAAGTGACATTATGCTCATATTTTCATAGTCAAGTTGAGCTGAATTGACTGACTGTCAAAATGGTGTTTGACCAACAGTTGATTTTGGAAAATGTTTTGGATAAAATTATAAATCTGCCTAAAATTTAAAAAGACTGCCCCACTCTTTTTATAAACTAAGCATTAAAGGTAAATTCTAATGGATATTTACAGAAATTTCATTTGGATCTGTGTGTTATTTATTGTTTATGCGAACTTAATTATTAAATTGATAAGATTTATGGCAAAATGAAAACTTATTTTGATCTTCACCCGTTCACTCACTATATACCCTTGGATGGGCATAATGTTACTTTAAACAAATGCATGCTGTACCCAGAGATGTGTGTTTAAAACTCTGGTTATTGCATTGTGGTTGAACTTTAACTAAGTTAGCTTTCTTAGGGGCTCTTAGTTAAAATTGCAGTTTTTCAACAGAACCTATTTACACCATAATCATGCATTAGATTAAACAGCCAACACTGGTCGAAGGGAGACAAATGCAATAATGTCTCTAACAGTGATAACAGAGTACTGAAACAAAATTCTTAACTTTGCTCAATTTTCTTCTCCACTAACCAATAAAACATTCAGGAATCATGGCTCATAATCAAGCTAATTAAGTACTCAGAATATCACACACTTCTTATTAAATAACACAACAATGACTGCATCTATAACCTTGCTGGACTGCTTTTTTAAAGGTTCATTTGTGCATCACTAGCACCATGTACAATGGGATGACCTCACCCTGGCCCCTACCCTACCTACTTGGGAGAGCTGCCACTTCTAGTATTGGACTACCTGGCCACTGCACTACCTAGAGAACTACTGGACTATCAGACAGAAATCACGCTAAATACCCTTACACTGCCACCTGGACATATTCCAAACCAATCTTTTTGCCGAAACAAAACCACCAAATTAAAACCCTGCAGCATGGAGAAAGATGAAAGGTTAAGTCTTGGCTCATTTACCTAACTATCCATTGCACTACCCTAAAGATTTGGGGTCTTGTTATATTTCACAGGTGCATTTCCCTAGGTAAAATATGGTATCATCATATGATGACAGATAAATCTATACAGTATGACAAGGAATGAAAAATCTATTACACAAATTGACTGAACCATGCAAGATTTGATATATGTATATATTCAAATCTTTATGGCAGTGGGACAAGTATCAGTAAAGTAACCATTACTAGTACTTATCATAGTCATATAGCATGCAAATCGTGACACACTGGATATATTACAACATATACTGCAACAGTACAGATATATCTAAATAAATATAAGGTATGCATCAAATTTACTAAACTTACCTGTCAATAATCAAAACAAACAATTTAAAGGACATAAAAATGTGGAGAAAAACGGGCTCAGATAACAACTTTTTTTAGAAAGAGCAATATGTATACTTTATGTATACTAAAAATGTTCAGATAAAATTTTTAAGGGACACAAATGTCAATTTACATCGGGAACTTTCATCTTATTTTCAATAAAGGTTTCCCAGATGGATAAATGCATGTTAGAAAACACTGTTTGCTTAAGCCCATCAAACTGTGTTTTCATCTTACTTTACTATACTTACTTTCATAGATGTATCATCAAATAAACTTTATATACAATCACAAAATTCATCATTACCAGTGCTAACCAAACTAGTATCAATATAAAATAACAAACACAAATTCACTTACCATTTCGATACGTCATTTGCATATTTAATAAATACATATATGAAATTTATTACTTATTTCTACATACCTTAAAAATATAAAAACTTGTATTTATTTAGAAATATTTTGTTCTGTTTAGTTGTCGTTCAGCATAGTGGGGATCAGTCATACGTTGCCAATCCTGCTGGGTTTGACCGACAACAAATCCAACATCACGACGGTATGCCGTCTCCTTCCTTTCTTCCAAATCTGCCCATCTCACCTGATATATAAATATAAACAAAAGCTTTTGAAAACTTATTTTAACAGCCATTTGCATAGGTAGAAATTCATATCATAATATCAATAAACTGGAAAACACTTAATTTAGTGTAATTGGGCAATTATTGGTTACATGTAGAATTAGGAGTATTAAAAATCTATACTTCAAGCAAGTATCTGAAAACTTTTACCCATTCATTTGTTTTGCATATTATAGATGTAATTACCATAGAAAATAATAGTTAGTTTAATGCAAGTAAATACAAAAACTGTAATATTCTAACATATCTGTACTTTTTGTAAAAGCATAAAAAATAATACTATATTAATTTACAGTCCTGCAAAAAAATGAAAAAGACACATCTTTGTGGCATTTTTAATGAAATCTCACTATTTAAATCATCTTTTTTAGGCAGAAAATCTACAATAAATATCTACAAAGTATTTCTACAATTCTTTCCATTAATGAACTACTAGAATGATATTGGACATATACATGTATACAATAGACATCAACATAAAAAGTTACCCTTTTCTTTCCCGGGTCCCTCATTTGTTTGGCGAAGTATTCATCAGCCACCTGCAACAGATCTTCCATGGAAGCTTTTGAGGACACTTGTGTATGCTTCTTCATGTCATGTTTTAAACCATCCAGTTTGTCTGCAAACAAAAATATCGCAGGTTTTTACCCGTCCTAAAAAATGTCATGATTCAAACCATCCAGTTTGTCTACAAACAAAAATTTTGCAGGTTTTAAACCATCCAAAACATGTGATGATTCAAACCATCCTTGATTTAACACGTTTGATACTACTTTTTCTCCAAAAATTCTAACAAATCACTAATGTCAGAGAGAAAGGACAAATTAAACTTTTAACAGCATTGTATTCAATCCAAATGCTACAAACTATGATAAAGGCTCTTTGCCATGACCCTTGATTAAGGTTCTATCTTAGAAATATTAATTAAATAACTGGCTGTCTCCAAACTAAGCCAATCTTTAGAGTTAAGAATTATCGACCCTCAAGAGTATGTTTGTGTGGTGCCATATTGGTTATTTCTCAAAAAAGTCATCACAATGGCAAACATCTTCTTATATGACAAAAATGTAACAAAAATAGATATAACAACTCTTAAAGGAAATAGAGAGTGGCTTTAGGTTAATTATGACAATACCAGACATAAGTCAATATTTAATAGTACATTAGGGTACATATTTTTCAAATATACATGCACATGACATTTAATTGGTTGTGTCACTTCATGTCTTTCCTCATCGTCGGTTACCCATGGTATATATTCCGTACATACTACATTGGTACGGAATATATACCGTGGGTAACCGAGGATGGTCTATCCTTCAGTACAAACTATATGCATACCAAAACAATTCCCACAATAACTTCAAGGTAAAAATTCATTAAACTATGACATGGTTATAAGTTGTGCTGCATAGAAAATCTACAGAATTTAAATCCCTTAAGACACATGTATAGAGCGTTTACAAGATGGACATCCATACAGTTTGTCAGACCAGACTCTATACTTATAGTTTCTTAATATTAAAATACAATATTTTAGCACTAAAGCTCTCAAGCTGAAAATGGATTTTCAGAGTTCAAGTCCTTTATGGAATGTATGTAAAACCTATTACTGGTAGTCTACTTGAAAGATTAGTTATTTCTAAACACTGATAAGCATGCTAAACAACAAAAGATGTAAACTAAAATTGTACATTTAGACAAATACTGTCTTTACATAGCATACAACCTTTGCATACCAACAAACTAAAAACAACAGCGATACAAACACATAAAGACACATGAAAATAATACAACAAGATTTGAGTGTTCATGGTGCTCAAAAACTTTCAAACAAAAATCATACCTAAGGAAACATAGCATCAAACAGCATGGATTTCCAGAGAAAATTTTCAACACAGTAGATGTACCAGACGAAAAACCTAAAGCCAAAATCACCTTTCCAGCTATCAACAACCAAACTACCACAAAAACTCTTATGAAAACTCCAAAATTTAGAATTGTTATGGGCAAGACAGGGACACCAGCCTTAAAATTCAACAAAAAGAGACCATCCAAATCAAATGTAGAAACTACCACCAACACACATCTTGATTCCTACACCAATCTCGCCGTTACCACCTACTCCAATGCACAGCAGACCAACAACACCAACTGCAAATTTTGAGGAACCCTCCCATCATCGAGTACAGAAACTGTTTGCCAAGACGAGTATGGTATGTTCAGTGAAACAAATGAACTCATAATAAACATTGGACAGATTTATGGGTATTAAAACAAAGCATAATTAACTTGTGATTCTTTTTATTCTAACAATATACATGTTATACTTAATGATAAGCTCGTTGGAACAGTGCCAAAACTATATCTATTATTAGTAACAATACTTCTATTTATAGTAACAAAACACAAAAAAGTATCCCTAAATATTAGTACTTCAGTAGTTAGAATTTGATATTTTTTAAGCCTGATGAAGAGTATTGTATTACTCGAAACTAGTAGCCAATAAAAACTTTTAAAACTTGACCTGGTGTTGTACGTGTGTTCCTCACCTACTTTACTTATTATTTTAACAAACTAAAAAGTCAAATCAGAAATTATTTTAGGGACAAATTTTATAACTCCACAAGAGAATGACAACTTATACAAATATAAATAAAACCCGAATGTGCAAAAGATCATTCTATTCTAATTTGCAGGATGAATTTCAACTACCAAAGCTTGAATAATTTCATCTAGGTTCTGTTCAACCTAAGCATAAAACTTTTGATGAACTAGAATAAGAATATCTGTCATATGTTGCAGTTTAGATCGAAGGGTACTGACCCATGGACGAGTACCTAATAGACAGATATTCCGATCTGAACGGCAAACACATGTCTGTCAGGCTGTCATATCTTTTTTTCTTGCACTGTCTTCCACATTTTATAATATTTTAAATGATTGACCACAATAAAATATTTTTTCATGGATTTTGGAAATTTATATATTTTTATCTATAACTATTTTCTTACAAAAGCATATGAATTTACAATAAAATTCATAATGGCGAAATGACATCATCCTAGGCACACAGTTTCATTCATAAAATGTGCTAAAATGATGTCATTTTAAAGCAAATGACTCATCTGGCAGCCCATATGCCACATGAAATTTTCAGCAATAGTTAAAAAAAACTATCGAAAAACACGATTCTGATAAGCAAGAAATGTGATTATAAGCAATGATACCTCCACATTCCACTGTTCTGTCAGTCTACTGACAGAATGTGTCACAGCTTGAAAGACAGATAAGGGAATATTATCCCCCCCCCCAGGTATTTGGGACATAAAAAGCAAACTTTAAGCACTACTGTTACCAAAAGAATTCTAAAAGCTGAATATGATTTTATATACAAGCACAGAATTCTACCTGAGGAAATTAATTAATAGGGTGGGCAAAGTTTCAATTAAATTAATAGTAACCTTAAAAACAACATTGAAACAGACAGATATAGAAAAAGTATACCCATACTTTCTTTATACACATGCTTTTCTGATATTTTCTATGTTTCTTTTTTCATACTTCACATTTAAACACTTACCCAAATTTCCTTCAGATAAATCTAACTCCCATTTACTTTTCTTGAATGGCTGCAAAAGCAAATAAACAATGTTAACTTGTGAACACTTTCTATTTTTTTTTCAAATACTACAGTCATATTGTATATCAATAGTAAAATTATATATCAAATTTTCCCAAACAATAGTAAAAACGTACTATGTAAAAGAAAAAGACTTCAATACTTACAGTTTACGATATAACTGATATTTCAACTGAAAAAAAGCCATGGCTTAATTTGACAACTGGCATAATACACCAAGTTTTCTAGTAAATGTACAAACGTGTAAAACCTTTTACAGGGAAACGTGATTTTTTGGCTCTTTTCTTTTCTAGGAAATGATATACATTGTACAAACATTTCTCTCTAGGAGATGATGTTATATACCTTGAAAAAAGCTATCTCAAAGTTGGTCAATAAGATATTCATTATTATAAATAACAGGGAATACTGCAATGAAATGGCTAAGGAAGCATTAAGAATATGGGGCAGTTGGAAGAGAAGAAAGGATTCAATGACAGTTAACTTTGTTATAAGGTACCATTTGTTGACATAAAAAAGCACAACAAATAACAGAGATATGCAGCAACAGAGCTTGCTATATCAAACCATTCAATCCCCATCCTGTACACAAATGCATAAAAAACATTTGGTTTTTAAATTGGTATATATAAATATATATAGACACTTGTGAATATATAAATCTATGATAGGGAAATGTAAGAAACATGTGTACAGTATCCATTGGGATCACAAACACTGTATAAACCACAGAAAAAAAACAGGAAACTTGACAAAATATGAATTTTTCCATGTTCAAAATTTCCAAACAAATGTATATTATTATTCGATGAAATAATATACACTTTTCAATTCAAATTCAAATTAAATAAATAAAGTAAATTGAATACTATCATAAATGTACAAGTATTATCCAACTTTGGGTGCTTGCTGTTAAAAAGAACAATAACTTCAATTAACTGCTTACAAGAAATATTTCCTCAAACTCGTAACCTTGTGCATTCATGCACACAAAGAATATCAAATATGAGTATCGCTGTTATTTTCAAACACATAACACAATATCTAATTTTTAGAATATTGATAAAATGGCAAGAATCACAAAAACTTGGAATATTTAAAGATGTAAATTATCACTTCCTATTGTCTACATAAGATGTAAATTGTCACTCCTTTTAAAAATGTCATGTTATACTTGTTCATCTTACATAGTCCCACCCACTTTTCTAAGAGTAACATAGTACCACCCACTTATCTAAGAGTAACATAGTACCACCCACTTTTCTAAGAGTAGATAAATCAGATATTCCCACCCACTTTTAAACATCTGTTTCATTTCTATAGTTTAAATAATCCCACCCACCTGGTGATATTTTACTGATATACAGTAATCTTAATTTTCAAACACTCCATTAGGCACTACAGTAGATATTCATACTTTGACCTCTATCAATACCTAATATTTTATTCATATCCAACCCCCATTTTTGTCAATCTGTTGATTTTGCTTTGCATTTACTTTGTACTTTTGATACAAATTTTTCCCACCCCCTATTCTATCATTTGTAAGTATACAATACTTAAATTTTTTGGAACTGGTCTATCACTTGTAACTAGCATTTCCCACCCCCACTTCTATTACTTTGTAGTTACACAATATTTAACTTTTCCCACCCCCACGTCTTCCATTTTGCAGCTTTGCAATATTAAAATTTCCCCACCTCCATTTGGACAAGAAATCGATTTACCACCCACTCCATCTTTATAAATAACATATAATATTTAAGTTGTAACTATAAAACATGTGTAAAATGAAATTTTTGTATTTACTGTTAAACATATTGAAATCCACCCTCTATTTTTAACATAACCACCCTCTTTTTTTAACATAATAGTATGTTTAATAATTTTACCCACCCTCTATAGACATAATTCAGACTAGAGCATGTCAAAAGTTTTATGTACATGTATATCAAAATTAAATTGAAAAAATTAATGATCACACACACAAACATTCCTTTCTCTGAAATGTCTGCGAAATGTAAATAAAATATTTTCTCTGGTACTTACATACATGTCACGGTATGGTATCATCATAGTCTAGAACCTGTATTTGATTGTGAACAAAATCAGTACATTATAAACCATGCACTATCCCATAATTCCTTCAACTTACCACAGCCTCGTCCTCCTCCTCTTCTTCACTTGGCTTCTTGGCGACGGCAACTGGGGGTCCTGACCCACTCTCTGTGTCCTCCATCTCCACCTTATAATATCAATGAATTAACAATAACATGTGTGTACAGATCGCATAGGAGTAAAAGACCAAATAAAAGCATAGGAGTGAAAGAGATGAATAAAAAACCAAATAAATGCATCCAAAAAAAAAGCATAGGAGTAAAAGACCAAATAAACATGTAAAAGTAAAAGACCAGGGAAACGTATAAGAAAATGTTCAGCATAAATTCAACTAGAGCTTTCACTAAATGTGATTAATACCCCCACTAGACTACTTCGGAAATAAGGAAGTTACTAGTAACAAAATACATTGTAAAAGATTTAACATTGAGTTATCGTTGTGGGCAATTAAAGATAGTTGTATGAAGTGGCAATGAATTCCAAACATTAGTTTTTAAGTTATGTACCAGACATGGAAAAGGACAGAAGGAAATAACTCTGCAAATACTGAAGATGGAGTTATGGTTATTGTACACTGCACTTCATCTCATTGTGCTTGACCATTTTATGAAGTTGCATTGAATTCAAACCATTAATTTTCAAGTTATGCACTGGACAATAAAAAGTAACAAAGGGCAATAACTCTAAAATAAGTCAAGAAAGAGTTATGGTTTCTGTGCACTGTCCTTCCTCTCAATATACTTGACAATTGTACAAACATGTATTGATTGTTTGTTTGTTTTGGGTTTTAAATCAAATCAACACAGTATAGGTCATATCGCGACGTTCCAGCTTTACTGGTGGAGGAAGTGCATTATTTCAGGCACGAACAGGCACCTGAGTAGAACCAACGACGTTCCGTACGCTAGCTAAATAGCTTCCTCACATGAAAGAATCCAAAGTCCCTGTCAGGATTCAAACCCACAGCGGTGAGGGGCGATGTGGTTTGAAGTCAACAACCTTAACCACTCGGCAACGGACGCCCCTACTTGTATTGAAGTCCAACTAGTAGATTTCATGTTATGCTCTGTGACAAGGAAAAGTAACAAAGAGCAATCACTCTATGACTACTAAGGAAAGTTATGGTTCATGTGCACTGCACTTCCTCTTATTGTGCTTGACCATTGTATGAAGTTGCATTTAATTCAAACCATTTGTTTTCAAGTAATTCATTCGACAAGAAAAAGTCATGAAGGGCAATAACTCTGTGATTAGTCAAGATGGAGTTATGGTTCTTGTGCACTGCACTTCCTCTCAATGTGCTTGACCATTGTATGAAGTTGTATTGAAATCCAACCTTTAGTTTTCAAGTAAAGCTCCAGACAAGGAAAATGCAACGGACCGCTGGACAGACAGACAGAACGACTGACCACTGGGTGACCCCTTCCCCCCCCCCCAACTTTATTTTGGGGATATTATTATCAAAAACACAATTACTTTTACAAAGCATGAAAACATAAGAATGTTTAATGAAATACATTCATATAATATTCAAAATGATAAGCAATCAAATAACAGAATTTTGCAAAGTGAATAAATAATGAGCAACCTACCTCAGTAATAGAATCTTCCTGTAATAGAGTTCTGATGTCTAGTTTAATGTAATGTCCTGGTGTTTCTTCCCACTTGTTCTGAAGCTATAAATAAATCATATCCATTTTATTTTCAAATAATTCTTACCATCAACACCATTAAAGGTACTCTCCACTGCAGTGTTATAGATATATTTTTTTTCTAGTTTTATGCATCATTTGATGAAAGTCTGAACCAATTACGTGTGTGCTAACTTTTAGATCATTCACTCACCCTGTTTTTCTAGAATAATCATCTTCTAATAATAATCATAATAATCATGGGTTTTGTTTGAGCCAAAATGAAGAGTTTAAACACTTAATATTAAATCCAGCTAAGAATTGCCCTAAAAGTTAATTTCAATTTAATACTGAGTATATTTCTTTATTATCTTTTGCTCATTTGTCCACTTAAACTGCATAAGCTGATTTATGTAGGAAGGGTCAGATTTTTTCAGGCTTGTGGATCTCAGTGAAGCTGCTTCAAAGTCATATGGCAACTTTTCAGGTGAAGAAAGACACCTAACAAGAACAAACCTTAACTAGCTGGAAAAGTTTTTTCACATAAAAATAATTCTAAGTCCTTGGTAGGATTTCAAACCAATAAGACTGAAGAGTAGTGATTTGAAATCAGATATCTCTATCTATAATGTTTCCAATCTCATCAATATACTAATATACTTGTAGAACTTTTATTAAGCAATCATTAATTTTCAAATGAAATGAAATCCGTTGAAAGTATGGAAGAAATTTGTTGTTTTGTTTATTTGGTTTTATGACGCACCAACAAAATTTAGGTAATATGGTGCTGAAACATGAAATATGATTTTGGCTAACCTTGGGTGTTAAAAATTTAAAGCAAGACTAGGGGCCTTAAAGATCCTGTATGTTTTGTGATTGATATTGTTACTGTGTGTATACCACACTTACAAGAAATTATATATGTATATAATTAAGCAAATAAATCAATTTTCTAACATTGAAAAATATGTAAAATATGTACTGCTCATATTTGTGCACATTATATGTACACAATAAATAATATGCATTCATTTCTTATTGGAAAAGTGGACTTAAAATTTATAGAAAATAAATTTCTAATTACCTCCCTTTATTTACATGAAATGTTAAATTCGGTAATATCTTGATAAATAATGCTTATTGAGAGTTACAATATTGACAAATCTTAATTTGAGCATCATATTTATGAAATAAAACCATAAAAATATTGTGTTACAGGATCTTTAAAGGCAACCCCTCAGCCACAAGGGGGTTGTTGTTTTGTAAATTCTGACAATGGTTAATTTAAAATTATATACTCACACAACTTTTTCAAGGAGTAATAAATCAGAATTTTTCATTAACTCTTCTTTTACTGATACTATAATGTGAAATTTTAATACAACAATTAGTCTTACCTTCTCTATCTCTCTTTGGGTACGTTTATGAGTATTTCTCTTAGAGCAGATCGCAACATCACATTGTAGTTCAACTACATATACCTGTATTGATATTAATATTAAAATGATAACACCAAACAATACATGTATTTTCTAGTTATTTTACAAGGATTTCTATAGTATACAATTTCTGTTTTTGGAGCTTAAGAGTATTGTTTCTTCTTTATTTAACTGCAATGACCTATATTTATGAATTTGATTGAGGCAACAAAGTATCAAACAAATATGCTCAAAATGGTAGAATGATTCAATATGATTTTATGTCAAATAATTTTGTTTTTCCTATGTTGTCTTTCCCATCACTTCATATATGACTATCAGAATGCAGATGTGCATTATGACCTATGCCAACTGTCTACATTTAGTTTCATTCTTTAAACTTTCCTATCTGGCTTGTACTTATATGCCTGCCTTCTTTAAGGAATGACCCTGTCTATCCTATACATTATGAAATCACTTTTGAGAAGTGTTACTGACCTACATCAAAATGTATGCATCAGCAAAATATTTCAGTCCCTGTTGCAAAAGCACAATTTCTGATACAGAACTTAAGTTTTTACAAACTATGAATAGTAACTGTGAGTAGTAGATTATGTCAGGCATTGCCTATACCCAATCCATTCGTATGATAATGACACTGAAGTGACCAGGGCTCAGATAACATCCTCAATGCTGTCATAAAAGCAAACTCACTATAATAACAATTTTCAATCTTTGGTATGACAAAGTCAGGAATAAAACTAGAGACTTTTCTTATACATGTAAGAATGAAACTTGTAGAAAACATTCACAATCTTACCTGAAAGCCTTTTGATTTAGCATAACTCCAGAACTCTTCAAAGTGTTTTATTCTATCAAATACAGCATCAACAATTATAAAAGGAAAAAAGCCGTCATCTATAGTCTTTTTAAAGCTCTTTAACATATTCTGTCTATATGCACTTTCCATTTCTGCCTCGTATTCATACTCTAAAACCTGACAATATACAATCACAGAAAATCTCAAATCAATCAATGAAATACTGAAAGCATAAACATTACCAAGCAAATTTTCACCAATGGGCTTGGCCTGGTTTGTGTTTTACTGTCAATTGTTTATTTAGTGATCTTGGTGGCATAGGCATTGCTAAGGTTCAAAATTTTTAATAATTATAAGTTATTTTTTCAATGAAAATTATATGATGAACTTGGCATCTAAACATAGTTGATATTTTTTTTAAATTTCAAGCAAGCTAAGAGTTGTCTTATAAAGCATGCCATCAAGATATGTTTATTCAAAATCAAATAATGCAGATTGTCCTGCACAAATAGGCTCTTATAATATTACCTTTTTCTTGACACGTTTTCCACTTTCTGGATCTTTTTCTATTCTGTCAACTTCTATCATAAAATAATCATCTAAACACAACATTCTAGGAGCACTTCCTCCATTTGAAACCTCTTTGTCCTACAATACATTCATAAGTAAGTTACATATAGAGTTATGTTACTTTGAGTAATATTAAAATCCACAACAGTGATGGGTCAGTTGTTTTAAAGTTGACAACTTAAACAAATCAATAGAGATAAATCTCATGAAACAAGGGAAACCTTTTGAAATAGTTATCTCCCTTTGAATAACAGAATGCTTAAATATGATAACTCTTATAAAACAAATCCATCTTATTTTGAAAAAGTTATCTCCCTTTGAACACAATTTTTTTTTGTATCTCTCATAAATCAACTGTCATTGCAGATACTGGCATCACTGTGTAGAGCGAACGCCAGAAGAAGAGGAATATACAAGATGTTATCTCTCTTTGAATACAAAAAACATTTAATTGGAGCATTACAAACAAGGAGTAGATGCATACCTTGATAAGTTTGCTGACGTAAGTTTTACCGGAGCCTGGCAAACCTCGGACAACAACAACAATCTGTTGTGGTCTACTTGAACGTCCAGGTGTACACAATATGTCCTCAACCTGTTATAAACAATAACAATACAACTGAAACTTAATAATACAGTTATCTAAAACAATACCACAGAAACTTGGTAAAACAGTTATGTAAAGTATGAGCTGTTAATATTCAAATGAAGTTAAAAATATATTCAAAGGATTTGGCACAATATTCATTCCTTCTCTAATTCCTAATTTCTTTTCCGTTCTCTAATAAAGTACTCCCCGCAGGTACCACGTCCTTGCCCATTCCGATGTTATCAGAAAATTTGTTTCTTTACACATTGAATGCCACCAAACACTGTTTCCACCATTAAAGTGAAAGTGGAAGTGCTGCTTTTGTGAATTAGGATAGAAATTGTTAGAAATTTTTTCATTTCAAATAAATTCTGTCATTGATAGGAAAGTCCAAAGCTGCCCTTGCGTGTTGAAAATACTTCTTTATTTTACCCCATATTTAACGGTTAAACTTATAATTTCATGTTCAGACAAGTGAAGGTCGTCTGCTGAAACTGTAGTGACATCATAATCTGTTACAAAAAATTATACCGAAGCCAAAAAGGGCCATCAATTAACATACCACGGTACCATAATGCTCTCCGTATAAGCTCCCATTCAAAACATGGCTGACTGACCATAGATGTTTCTAATCATTGAGTTATTCTATGAATGACATGTGTATTTTAAAGTCAAGATGAGACAGCTAAACACAATTCAATAAAATAGTAAATACAAGTTCTTTTTATTTGTACAATTTGCTGGAAATAATAACAGTGGTACCATAGGGGACCATCCTACATTATAACTGTTCAATTATACATGTACATGTATATAGAAAAGGATATGTCAATATAACATATGTATATATATATATAATCATTTTCTAATATGTTTCTGAAAAAACACACAAAAAAACAGCAGTTTTCTAACAAAGTTTCAAGAATTTAATATTCTTACCTTGACAACCTCTACTTTGGGCTCTGCCCTAGGAGGGGGTCCTGGTGGGGGGCCAGGGGGTGGCCCTGGAGGATTTCTGCTGATAAAGGGTGACGGAAAGTTCCTGAAATTTTAAAAAAAAACCAACATTTGATTAATTTCTTTCACATTAACATAGGAGTTTATCAAATATTCAGCTTTCCACATATTTTTAAAGGTAAAACACTTTTACATAAAAAAATAAGGATATCATATCCTTTTTGGGCTGAAATTTTACATTTATATACTCGATGCTGGTTCAGTATTTAGACAAAACTGCCTCTTTTGCAAAGAACGACTATTTGCTAATATCTATAGTTTGTCTAGCCACATATAACTGCAAATATGTTAGCCTAAATTAATAGTAGCAGTAAAGGTGCTTTATAAAATCTTTGTGAGGGCATAAAGTATGTAGGTTACATCATCCATATAAAATTACTGTAAAACACTTATTATTCGCGAGAAATTTATTTTCGCTAATATTCGCGAGTTTTCTAAGACGCGAATTCATATTTCTCGCGAATATTTCACGTTGTCTATACACTTGTCCAAAAATGAACACTATCCGAAAATGCGTACACGTATATCTGCGGGAAAGTATCAAAACCAGTTCTAGTTACATCATGTAGCTATTCAAGTGTTGCAGCATTTACTATCGTACAGATTTCTAGTATGAAAAATTTACCTGTAACAATTTGGTATTATTGAGGAATTGGAAAAAAACTTCTTCGCTGCATATTATCTGTGTCAAGGAAGGCAACTGTGACTTGCACTAGACTTAAGTATAAACAAATTAATGCGTCTCAGAAGATTTTAATGGTATTTCTACAGATTGTTCTAATTGGTACAAATACTTTAGCACCTGCGAGTTGTTTGTAACATTTCTATTTATTGTATCCTATTGTATTGTACTACAGTTTAAGCCGGAGGGTAAACATAATCGTTTACTACAGGTTAGGCAAATAACAGTACCGTTTAATTGATTTTTCGTCTGATTGCCTTTGAATGGCTAATCTGTGAAACTTTAACACAGTGAACATATATCAAATAATTATCAAACTTTATTGACATATTTATAAACAGACGGTTTCACTTAACAAGAAGATGAGCAAGCTATCAGAAAAATCGATGCAGATATAAATGCATTCGACGCACAATAAACGACGCAAAGTTAGTGAACGGACAGGACAGAAAATATCCGAATGATGACATCGGGTTTCCGGTTTCACATTTTTCGGGAAGACGCAAATTCATGTTGACGCTAAATAATTATTTTGGACATTTTGCCTCAATTTCGCGAAATAAGGTTCTCGCGAAAAATAAGTGTTTTACAGCATGTCTTTATTTACAACATACCTGTCCATTGGAGGTGGAGCTCTCTGACTAAAGTTTTCTGAAAAGATAGAATGAATATGATGGAAGATTATCTACCATAAATCTGAAAATAACCAGAATTAAACAAGGCATCACATAACAATAGATGATTTTAATGTCACATGTGTCGAAGGACACTTTTCTCCCTTCTCATAGAAGTAAAATAATGTTTTTTTCAAAATACCTTATACATGGAAAAACAAACCAATGGAAATACTCCTTGTATTATTTATGAATCAAGATATGGAAATAGTTTCACAAGATTATCAATAAAAAAATTTCACGGCATTCTTGACATTATGCTTCAACATGAGACTTTTACCTGAAGACGAAGTTGGTGGTGCCCCACGGGGTGGGAAATTATTGTCCGAGGACTGACCATGAGCATAGTCTATAACTGCTGGAGCCTGGTACCCGCCTCTTTCCTCTGAAAACATTTATATTGGTTATCATATAAGCATCTTTCTTAAAGTGACATTTTGTCCATCAAGGTGTATATCATGAGTGCACAGGTTAAAGTCAAAATAACTTTACACTTTGCCATAATTATGTTGTTGTTTTTTTCCATATTTTACAATGCAAACATATTCAATAATCCACATGACCCACAGAAAGTTTTGAAGAAAGTATCTGACAGAATGTATCATTAATCTTCAATATTTAAAGAGAATGGCGCAGTCGGAGTTTTTATATTTCATTCCAAAGATTTTTTATTACCATTTTGGGTAAAACATCATCATAATAAGTCACTCTATTGAAATATATTGCTTATTCAACTCACCTTGACAGTGAAAAGAAATGAGCATAATGTCACTTAAACTTTTGTGTTTGGAACTGTTGACTGATAAGTTTAAAGGATCTTTAATACCACAATGCTAAAATTTGACCGCGAATAGTGTAGAATCTGTTTTTACTATATGACTGTGCAGGCTGGCTGGTCACTGTACAAGCAACATACGCAGCAAGTCATTATCAGCACTAACAGTTGGTGAACTAATATTCTATGTATTCTAAGTGAGATGAAATTCTTCCGAATATAGTTAACAGACGTACTGTCTTATTTTTTTATTTTAGACCTGTGTTCTTTATCAATATCAATAGTTTTAGAGCTTGTTACCTCTATCTTGACCAGTGGGCTTATGGCCATAGTCAATTGTCTCTGCAGGCTTGAACACACTTCTCTCTGCCGGCTCAGGGGGGACTCTAGCATAGGGATCAAACCTGTCATCAAATCGTCTGCTGGAAAAGATACAAAACAGGATATAACATTAAACCTTCAACACCTAGATTTGTTGCTTTGGAGCAATCTATTTATAACTTGAAGTGTATCAATATCAAAAAGCTGAAACTGAATAGCCAACAACAAAAAAAATATGGCCAGACTACACAAATTAATAAAGAACATTAACTAAAATTGATCTATAAAAATATAAATACATGTTAATGTGAAGAAATAGGTGCCTTAAGCCACTTTGTAATCAAATGGGTTTGAAAAAAAATAATCATGGTATCATGATGGTTGAGAATGCATTTTAAGAACCATTCAATTATCAAACCTATAAGGATCATCGTATGGTCTTCTTGCATATGGATCATATGGATCTCTGTAGGGATCAGGTCTAGCATAAGGATCTCTTCTATCCCAATAGGGATCCCGTCTGTCAAGGTAAGGGTCTCTGTAAGGATATCTGGCATAGGGATCATCCCTTCTTAGTGGCGGCTCTTCTCTATCGTATATCCCTCGCCCTCTTTCCTGTAATCAACAAGTTATAAATAACATTTAGATAAACAAAGGGGAAAAATTAAATTTATTTATAAAGAAAAATATATAAACTGGAAATGTATTCCAATATTTCTTTATCAAGACACTTAACCTGCAATGCTTTTTGTTGTTTTTTGTTGATGTTTTTTTTAAGTAACAACTACATTTTTAAAGGTCATATAGCAACTTTCCAGCTGTACTGAGAGAAGAAGAGCTCAAGTGCCTCCCTATGCATTATTTCAGGTGCATCGAGCGCCCAAGTACCACCACCAATACTCCAAATGCGATCTTAACCCTCAACCACAGAGGACCCAAGCTACATGAAATTTTGCTTAAACTTCATAGTTGTATACATATATTTCTCTTTAAATTCAATATACAGTAAACTTCACTTTTACACGGTTATAGCGAACTTTCGGTTATAAGGAACAATTTATTTTGGCCCGAATTTTGCCCTTCTTTATCTAATACAAGAGGGCCATGATGGCCCAAAGTCGCTCACCTGTATATAGGCCCCTGGAGCGGGGCCAGTTTAAACCCCAGGGCTTTTATTTGAACAAACTTGGTTGTATATGTATGCATATATATATATATATATATATATATATATATATATATATATATATATATATATATATATATGTATATATATATATATATATATATATATATATGTATGTATATGTATATATATACATATACATACATATATATATATATATATTATATATATATATATATATATATATATATATATATATATATATATATATATATATATATATAAATATTAAATATATATGTATATATATAATATGTATATATCTAAAAAAAAAAAAAGTCAAGCTAATGAATGACCCCTGGGCGGGGCCAATTTTGACCCCAGGGCTTTTATTTCAACAAACTTGGTAGACACCCATGAGAACATGTTTCATGCTAAATATCTTAGCTCTAGCTCTTTGAGTTCTTTAAAAGAAGATTTTTTAAGTTTTTACTATATGCACATAGGGAAAATCAATGACCCCCGGGGTGGGGCCAATTTTGACCCCAGGGCTTTTATTTGAACAAACTTGGTAGACACCCATGAAAACATGTTTCATGCTAAATATCTTAGCTCTAGCTCTTTGAGTTCTTTAAAAGAAGATTTTTTAAGTTTTTACTATATGCACATAGGGAAAATCAATGACCCCCGGGGGCGGGGCTAATTTTGACCCTAGGGCTTTATTTGAACAAACTTGGTAGACACTCACTAGAAGATGTTTCATGCTTTATATCTAAACACTAGCTATCTGGGTTTTTTCAAAGAAGATTTTTAAGTTTTTGCTATACACAGTCATATAAGGAAAATCAATGACCCCCGGGGCGGGGCCAATTTTGACCCTAGGGCTTTGATTTGAACAAACTTTGTAGACACTCACTAGAAGATGTTTCATGCTTAATAGCTAAACTCCAGCTATTTGGGTTTTTTTTAGAAGATTTTTTAAGTTTTTGCTATACACATATAAGGAAAATCAATGACCCCCGGGGCGGAGCCAATTTTGACCCCAGGGCTTTTATTTGAACAAACTTGTTAGACACCCATTAGAACATGTTTCATGCTAAATATCTTAGCTCTAGCTCTTTGAGTTCTTTAAAAGAAGATTTTTTAAGTTTTTACTATATGCATATAGGGAAAATCAATGACCCCCTGGGGCGGGGCCAATTTTGACCCTAGGGCTTTGATTTGAACAAACTTGGTAGGCACTCATTAGAAGATGTTTCATGCCAAATATCTAAGCTCTAGCTCTTACGGTTTTTTAGAAGAAGATTTTTTAAGTTTTTCTTATTGGTTGCCATGGCAACCAGAGTTTTTAATGGAATTTAAATTTTTGAACAACTTTGAAAGGGGTCCACCTAAGGATCATTTCTGTAAAGTTTGGTTGCAATTGGCCATGTAGTTTAGGAGGAGATGTTGTTTGAAAAGTTTGACGCCATTTTTTGAAGGACGCACGACGCACGACGCACGACGCACGCAGAGTGATGACAAAAGCTCACCTTTGAGCACTTCGTGCTCAGGTGAGCTAATAAAAATATACGGTTATAGCGAACACGGTTATAAGGAATTATCGCTTATAAGGAACTCATTTCTTAGTCCCAATTTAGTTAAAAGTACAGAAAATTACATTTTTATAACAAACTCCAAAATATTGGCTATCCGTAAACAGATCCCGCATTTTCAACTTTCGTTTTCATTGGCACTCGTCCGAATGTACCATTTATTGTTGTATGTACTTCAAGACATCGATTAAAATGAATTTGTATAGCAGTATGTAATAGCATAATCCATTGAAAACTACAAAGTACGCTTGATTTAAATGAAAAGAAATCTATATATTTCATTAGTAAAAGTCACACTTAAAATATAATAGAAGATATTCAATATAAAAGGAAAGAAAAATTGAAAATCTTGTTTATTCTTAATCATGGAAAGAAAACGAAAAGTACTGAGTTTAGAAACAAAATATGATATTTTATGAGAAATTGAGAAAGGGAGTAAAATTAAAACTGAAATAGCAAAGGATTTTCAAATTCCAAAAAGTACGCTCTCGGGTATTGTGTCTAAAATAGAAATAAATGACTATTTTTTCTTAATCAAATGCTCTTCAAAATGGCGGACGTTGGTAAACAATCAGTTCGTTATATGTAAATCTGTTCGCTATAAAAACTCCTGATACAAGGAACTAATTCGCTATATGCTTACAAGGAACTCCGGATATAAGGAACAGATTTTGAATGTCCCGATGAGTTCGTTATAAGCGGAGTTTACTGTATTCATATTATCAAATTATTTGCATGTTTTACACTGATGTTAAACAAGCAGGAATAAGTGAAGACATTAACATTCTTTTACTTTTACTTAAAATACGGCAGCCTGCATGAGGTTAAATGAACCTACTATTTGACTAACCACTACTTTTATTTAGTTAAGTTTAATTTCAACAATTTCATTTAAGTCTAAATGTGAAGAAAGCTTTAATCTGATTTGAACCACTCCCCGAAGCGAACGAGTACTGGTGTCTTATGAGCAAACATGGTGACTGGTCATAACCAAAGTAGGGCTCAACCCCATGACCCCTACTCTTAATTAAGCATTTTCTTTTTGATTGAGCAGAACAAGTCAATGAATGAGTGAAATTTTACCTCTGGCCTGAATCTGTCTTCTGGTGGAGGAAGTAATCTTTCATCTCTTTGCTGGTCTCCAGCATCAAAATGACCATGTCCAAACCCTTCATCCTCCCCTGTTATAATTTATAAACAGGCATGACATACAATAATTTACACCAAGCAATTAAAGCCAACAACAACAAAATTTATTTTAAACAGTTATATCAATGTATCAGTGACTATTAACATTTCTACAGTATATAATTTTATTTGGACCTTCAGTTTCAAACATGAACTTTTTAAAAGCTTCCTCTCTTGACCTTCATTTATAGTAATGAAAGAGAGTGGTTTACTGTAGAGGTAGTAAAATACCTCGTAAATATCATCAAATTTGAATAATCCAATATTTCCAAATATCTATGCATTTCTCATGATCTTGTAAACATTTCATAGCACATTTTTCTTAAACTAAAAAGTACATTAATTCTTGATATGGAAAGCAATCTATTTTGAAATCAATAAAAAGGTGCTTTAACATTGTTAATTTTGATCAAATGCAGTCTGCCCAAATAATTGACAAAGAACTACATTTTCTGCATCAATTTCCAAAACTAAATTTATTGAGCAACTTGTCTTCATCTCTTGAATGATAAAAGGCTTTGTAAATCCTACCTTGAATTTTGGTCTCTTCTTGCTGACTAAAGTCTGTATCTTCCTGAAGAAATGGATTATCTTGATATTCCTCGTTATCCATTTGATTGTACTCTTCTTGACCTTCAAACTGATTTTGACCTTCAAACTGTTCTTCATTTCCAAATTGGCCTTCATCTTCATACTGTCCCTGGGCTCCAAATTGTCCCTGAGCTCCAAACTGCCCGCCCTGGTCTGTTCCTTCAAAGCCTCCCTTCAAAAACAAGTAAAAACAAATACTGAACTATAGAATTGTGTTATAAACCACATTGCCTAACAGATTGATGTACCATTACTAACAGAGCGATGTACCATTACTACCGTTAAGTATTCAATTAAAAATATTATAAGTGATTGTAATATAATCACTTAACAGCCTCCAAATATTCATTAAGTACTATGTTAAACATTCTTAAAGTCCAATGCTTATTTGCTTATATTTGGCCATATAAATTCACTTTCATGACATCAGGAACATGTAATGCATGATAAATCATATTAAACAATCATGATGAAAAGTCACCAATTTCATACATGTATGAAATGGTTTGTGATTTAGGATACCATAACTATAATGTAGATAATTATACTATCAGAGATCTGCCAAGAATTTGAAAGTACTGGGCCCTGGGCCCACTTGGTCTGAAAATGATGGGCCATTTTTACCAAAATATGGGCCTTGGGAAAATAAGTAAACATTGACCTAAATAACTGTTAAAAAGTTTGTAGATAATTGAATTTCCCTGGTAATAAAACTTAAATCATATTTTATGACAAGTTGTTCACTTATGATTCAGTACTTAACCAATAATTAAAAATTATGCCTACATGGTAACTTTCTAACTAATATTAATTGCAAGCAAAATATTTTTTAAATGGCTGCTCAAAAATTTGATGTGCCAAATTTATTCACATAACTTCTAATGTCTAATACTGTGCATTATCAATTGAATTGTTCCTACTTTGCACCAAATGTCCCTTACCACTGTATATTGACGAATTTTATTGCCCCTTGTATGCCTCTGTGTAGACAGCATACATCAAAGACACTTGCCCACAAGACCTTTTGATCATGAAAAAAGTCATACACAATGTTTCCCTGATTGGTTAATCACCCTGTCAAATATTCTGATGACGAAATAGACATCTTTTTTTTACAAAGCTTGTGTGAACTTGAGTGACCTTAGGGGTGATCAAGTTGTACACCTGTCAGATTATACTGTAACTTACAGCATTTCTTAAAATAGCAACACTTTTTTTAAGTTACCGATAATCATTAGTTGTATAATTTGTTTGTTTGTTTTATTGGATTAAATTTACGTAGTAGAAATGAGTATATGTGTGGGAAAGAGATTATGAGAAGAAATGCGGTAAGTAGATAACATGGACAAAAGCTATAGGGGAATGGATAAACTCAAGAATATGCGTAATTACAGGGGAATGGGTAACATGTTGCTGTTGGTACCAGTTTTGACTGGATGACTAAGTAAACCAGCAGACAGTTTTGTTTTCTTATAAGTCTGGCACAGGTTTTAAATGCACCCATGGCCCTTTGCTGCAGATTTTCCTGCACCATTCTCATTTTTTTAGCGCCAATGGCGCAAAATCGCGTCCTCGGCAGATCTCTGTACTATTGATACAAATATGTGAAAAAAGAATATGGTGCTGTGTTTATTTTATAGACCATGACTAAAAAATCCAAATTTCCCTGCCCTTTTAAGCCTGGATGGCTGGAAAGATGTGTGATGAACTATAAATTAATTAAACATCCAATACAGTCAAACGTGTATTAAGCGACCGGGCAAGGGAAACACCCAAAACGGTCGCTTAATGAAACGGTTTCTTAAGACAGTCAGCATGATATAAAAGTCAAAATTTATAAATGACATCTGTTTTATTCGGTGGGATTGTTTTTCAACTTCATTTTTATAAAAATGTTGAAAAAAAAAGTACGCTCTGATAATCTAAATGGATGCAAATGTAAAAAATAACTTCCTGATATTTATTGACAAAACAGTTTCAAGATCCATTACGTACATGTTTGACATTTTTTCCAGAATTTTTTAACTTCTCCGTTGTTTTTCCTTGTCTCCAATACGAAAACCCTATTAGTGAAGATGTTTTCTGTTGTGCATTTTTTTCGTTTGAAATAAACAGACTACATCTATTTGTTATGATTAATTTAATGGCTGATCAAGTTCAAGGTCAATTCAATGCAGTCTAAATGTCAACAAGCGAAGCGTATACACCATCTCAGTATGGGCGGAGCGTTGCATTGTTTATCCGATATTATTGGATAATACATGTCACGCGTATACTTAACTTCATTTGCATACGCTAAAACGGTATGGGAAATGGAGTCTTTCACACGTTTATTGTTGTGTTTTGATTGTTGACACTTGTGACATAACGAGGTGGCTTCTCTAAAAACACAATTACTTGACAGGTAAAAGTGGTCGTTTAATGAAAAGATTGATGTCAATTAGGTGACTAATTAGCGGTCGCTGGTCGCGTTGAGCAAAAGTCGCTTAATACATTAAAGATATAGAGAGAAAATGATCGGGGGGGGGGGGGGGAATTTAAAGTGGTGGTTTAAGACAAAAGTCGCTTAATACACGTGGTCGCATGGGCAAGTTAGACTGTACTTTTATCTTTTTTATAAACTAGTCTCATATGAAGTTAAAATTAAACAGTCTTTATTCAACTGATGAAATTTAAGATGAAGAAATCATACCAAATACATAGTTTTATAACTTCTAACATATTCCTTTTATATATACCTTCTGTCCCCACTTATCATTCCTTCCTCTTTCAATACTCCTGTCTCTTCCAAATCTATTACCATCATTTTGATCTTGATTAAATCCTCTATTCTGATCAAAGCCTCGACCACGTCCCCTTCCACGTCCCCTGTCAAACCCACGATTAGCACTTTCTTCTCTTTCTTGACTGTTATTTTGTTCTCTTCCCCACTGGCCTCTTTGATTTCTATCTCGTTCTTGTTGCTTATCTGGTTGATTCTTGAAGTTCTGAAATCGGGCCCCACCAGGCACATTTTGTGCTCCAGTATCCTGTTCACTTTGTTGCTGAAATTGTCCCCCTTGACCTTGGAAATCAGGTTTCTTTGGTGGGGGCTCTGGTCTCTTAGCACTAAACTTGTTTCCTTGATTCCCTGAACTATTTTGAAAATCCTTTTTCACTTCTTGATTATTTGGCTGTTTTTGTTGTTTTGCCTCTTTTTTAAATTCAGTAATTTTAATGTCCATTAATGATTTAATCTCTTTAATTGCAGCCTTATTTGTGACAGTGTCTTTCTCCTCTTTTGGTGATGGTTTAACCTGAGGAGATGATGTAGTAGAAGTTGTTGTTGCCGTTGTTGAAGATGTGACTGTAGATGATGTAGATGACGCTGACGATGATGCCGTGGATGATGAGGGAGGTGCTGATGTGATAACTGGCTTCTTTTCCTCTTCTGGTGGGGGTTCAAACACTTCACCCTTTGATAAATTAAAATCTAGACTTAAATACATTAAAATCTACACCTAAATTACATTTAAATCAACACTTAAATACATTAAAATCAACACTTAAATACATTAAAATCTACATAAACAAGAATGTCGAACGACACATATACCCCCCTTTCTAGCAATTGACTCACATAATTGGTAATTTTATTACAGAAACTTGCCAAAAATGGGTACATGGAAGTGTTCAATTATGGAAAAATCAACAGAAACCATTTTGACATTTAAGGCCCATGTGACATTGACCTTTGACCTAATGACCCCTAAATTGTTAGATGTCATCTACTACTTATGACCAATAACTAGGTGAAATATGAAGACTTTGTGATGAATACTTTTCAAGATAATCAGCCGAAACCCTTTTGACATTTAAGGCCCCTGTGACCTTGACCTTTGACCTAGTGACCCCAAAATAAATAGGTGTCATCTACTAGTGATGACCAATCACTGTGTGATATATGAAGACTTTGTGATAAATACTTTTCAAGATAATCAGCGGAAACCATTTTGACATTTTAAGGTCCCTGTGACCTTGACCTAGTGACCCCAAAATCAATAGGGGTCAATTACTAGGTATGACCAATCACTGTGTGAAATATGAAGACTTTGTGATACATACTTTTCAAGATAATCAGCGGAAACCATTTTGACATTTAAGGTCCCTGTGACCTTGACCTTTGACCTAGTGACCCCAAAATCAATAGGGGTCATCTACTAGTGATGACCAATCACTATGTGAAATATGAAGACTTTGTGATACATACTTTTCAAGATAATCAGCAGAAACCATTTTGACATTTAAGGCCCCTGTGACCTTGACCTTTGACCTAGTAACCCCAAAATCAATAGGGGTCATCTACTAGTTATGACCAATCACTATGTGAAATATGAAGACTTTGTGATAAATACTTTTCAAGATAATCAGCGGAAACCATGTGGTCTACCGACGGACAGACCGACAGACAGACCGACAGACCGACATTAGCAAAACAATATACCCCCTCTTCTTCGAAGGGGGGCATAACAATGTGAAGCACAGACAAAATAGAAACAAAGTGATTCTTATTTATGTTCAAATATGGGCGAAATGATTTCATACCTGGAACACTTCTGGCTGTGCTGGCTGAGTAGGTGGAGGCATACCCATACCCATCTGACCTGGATGTCGCATTCCTCCCATAGGGCCCATCATACCGTGAGGGCCCATGTTGCCTCTCGGGCCCATGGGAAATCCAGGGGGCCGCATTCCAGGCCTCATGTGCTGACCCATCATTGGGCGTGGCCCTCTTGGTCCCATACCTCTACCACCTCTACCCATAAAGTTGCCAGATTGTTGATTGCTATCAAAATATTTATATAACAAAAATTAATGAAAAGCACGACAAAAATTATAAGGCTTCTTTCATTTTACTGAATGTAAATATTCATTCTTTCAAACAGTAAAACAAGTTTTCCCAAATTGATTCATAGTATGAAACTACCTACAAAAAGTGAATGCATTGAGCAGCTTAATTTCCATAATTTCTGATAAATGATAAAGGTTCATGCAAATTTGTTCACACATACACAAACATTTATTTTCTTTCGAAATGCTCTTTAGTGGTAATAATCATACACTTCATAGAGTTGAATATCTTGATTATCTTTTCACCGACTTAGTTTCTATGACAATATGTACACTATCCATTCTTACATCATTTTTTGGACTGTTGAAAAATTAATTTTCAGCAACATGGTCTTATATATCATATGTAAGGCTTTACAGTAAATTTTGTATGATGCAGAAAAAAATGAACCCAAAAAAAGAAAAGACTTTACTCCTTCCATTTACTTTCTTTTTAAAGTACTGAACACCATGAACAAAACATACAAGTTTGACTTACCCTTGATTAAAATTTTGAGACCCTTCTTTCTCCTCCTTTTTAAATTGCCCTTGATTACTTTTCTCATTTTCACCACTTTTACCAGTCTTTTTCAATGCAGGTGGTTCACTGAATTCTAAGTCAAAAAGGGAAACTGGTCCTTTTTTGTCTGGCCCAGGTTTATTTGCAGTATCATTACCAAAACGGTTATTTCTACCAGTATCACTTGATTCCTCTTCAAAATCATTTGAATGGTCAAATCTATTTCCTTGGAAATTGCCCCTCCCTCTACCTCTAAAGGGCATTCCACCTCTTTGATGCCCTCCTCTCCCCCTTCCGCTGTCTGACTCTCCAATAGGCATTGGTCTTCCCCGCCCAATAGGGCCACTATCTGGGACTGAAATTCCAAATCTCCTCATTTCATCAAAAACTTCACTTTTCATACGGTTCAATATTGCAGGTGTTATACCACCCATTTTTTTCAGCATCACTGACTCGTCCCCAATATTGTTAACAACTTTCACCATTTTATTCAGCTGAGCTGGATTCATAGTGACATAATTCTCCATGAAAATTTTGGCAGCAAGTTCAAGCTTTACAAGCATTTCTTGACCATCATCATTAATCTGTTTTAGCATCATTTTATTCACTTTGGGATCATTTGAATTCATTAAATTCTCAAACATCTTTTTCAAAGATTGCTCAGAAACACCACCTTCATCCTCTTCAATCTCCATTTCTGTATCTACATCTTGATTATCTGGTGTACCACCATGACCAAAATCATTCATTCCGCCTCTGCCCCTACCTCTACCACCCCTAAACTGTCCACGACCTCTTCCCATATTGTCTTTAGGCCATGAACCAGATTCCTCATTCTGCTTACCTTGTCCAGGTGGTCCTCTAGGAGGAGGACCTTGGAAACCTGATTGAGGGGGACCTGGTGCACCTGGACCTGAGAACATTCCTCTAGGGCCTCCAAAACCTGGCCGCATTTGTCCCATTGGCGGTCTTGGCCCCATTCCTCTAGGCCCATCATGAGGTGGAGGGCCCCCAAATGGTGGTGGTCCTGGTGGAGGTGGTCCACCAAAGCCTGGCCTGGGCCCCATACCCATCATTCCTGGTGGTGGACCACCAGAGAACGATTGTCCTTTAGCTGCAGCTTTTTCTTGTTCTTTGATTTGTTTCTTTGCTTCTTCCTTTCTTCTCTGTATATCTGCCTTCTTCTCCTCCATCTGTTTTTCATATGTCTGCCACTGCTGTAAGTACTGATTAAACTGATCCTTGTTTGGATGAGCTGCAGGTAAAAAGAAGAAATCAAATATTTGTATAAATTGCACCTTTTTTACACCTGAACTGGTTTAAAAAGAAACTATATAAATGAAATATTGCAAATTTCTGTATAATATGTAATATATTATATTTGCAAGTTAAGTATTATTTTAAAAGAGTTTCAAATCTAAATTTTATAATTATCATACCCTCCTTAAGTATGCTTTTAAGAAAATAAAAAACAAGCAAAACACTAGATGCACAACTACACATGCTGACCAACAGTCCTGTAGTTTCATGGCTCTAGGTGAAATACTTTTTTGAGTTATGCAAGACACAAGTTGAAAATTGCAATATTTTTACTACATGTATGTCAAGGGCAATCACTCTACAAATACAAGTCCACAAGCAAACACCAATTTTAATGTGTTCAATGTACATAACTACATATGGCTATGCTGACCAACATTCCTGTAAAGTTTCATGACTCCAGGTCAAATACTTTTTGAACTAATGCCTAACACAAGTTAAAAATTGCAAATTTATCCTACATCAAGGACATTAACTCTTACAAAACTGAATTAATACAAACGCCAAACCCCCGGTGCATGACTACACATGCTGATCAACATTCCTGTAAAGTTTATTGACTCTAGTTTAAGCACTTTCATGTGACACAACATAAGAAGGCACACACGCATGTGCACACACGGAGACAAGGGCAAATCAAAATTCTCCAACCTCCTAGAATGGGAACATTAAAATCATGCTAGAAGGTTTTGTAACAGAAAAATCCCTAGGTGGATGAAGTCATTAACCCGACATGAAATATATCCTCCATCAGACAATGTTGATCTTTGACCTCCAAGTTGAGATCTTGACCTCTGGTTGTTGAGCATGACATGTTGTCTTATTATGATGAACATTATGCCATGTAATTTCAAATTTCAATGACGAATGCCTGGACTGGACACAAAGTCCTCTTTTTCTTCAAAAAGGTGGGGACAATTAGACCCAAATCAACATTTTTTTTAAATTTTCATTGTTCATTCCTACAATACAAGTCAATTCTATTTACCAAAATAGAAAAAGAAAGATGGTCTTGGATGATGTAATTATCGCAAGTTTATGATCATACTCTTTAAATGTCCCAACTTGTTTTTACATCCAAGAAATTTTCCTCTGTGTTCGATTATGTGTGTTAATGTAATGTGTTCGATATATGCTTATTGTATGTGTTTGATTATAAGCTTATTTTATTTATACAATCATGTTGTATACTGTATAAGTGGAAAATTTTGTGACATGGAAATATTTGTGATTTTTGCAAATTGAAATCATTCACAAATATTTGATCACGCAGAAATTATTTCTGTTTCGGCAAACTTTCTTCTTTCAATTGAAAACACGTTTTTATACAGCATCTTACATGAATAAGTTTGACTGTTTGACATTAATATTTTTCATTGCTTGTTTGTTTAAGTTTGGTCTTAAGAAATCACAAATGTTTAATAAAACAATATATGTGTCACAATATGACAAAGAAATGTGTGATCAGGTCCTTTATCAAACTAACAATGTGTATTTCAAACAATTATAATATAAATAATAAAGTATTGAACAACTGAATAGAATTATTACAATAACAGTATATTCTTAACATGTACTTGCTTTATTAAAGATATCAGAAAAACAGTTTAAATTCAAGAAATCATATTTTCTTAAATATTTCCGCACGCAAAAAGTCCACTTTTTGACATTCGCAAAATTTTTGTGACGCATAAATATCCACTTATACAGTAATTTGAAAATAAAATATTGTTTACATCAACCGAAGGTCCTAAGTAATGTTAAGGGCAACTTGGGTACTTGAATGACATATTCAAGTATTGAAATTTGTACTTGCTGTCATCCCTTTAATATGAAATACAATATTCACACTTACATTTATTTTGTTCTCTCCAGTCATTGTATTGTTTCCTCCATTGCTCATACTGTGCATTGAAGTCCTCTTCCTCCTTCTTAATCAAATCTAAGGGAGTCTGAAATCCCATCACTAGAAGAAAGAAAAATATTTCAAAATTGTCAAAAACAGTAATGCCTTAAATGACATCATTCAAAAGACCAAACATTACAGCATGCACTTCATTATCAAACAAGCAATTATCATAGTATTGCAAGCAATCCATAAGTCCCCTACCGGTTAGAACCCCAGCAACTTTCTGATGGGCCATTGGCCAGTCAATTTTACCAGTGAATGAATGACATGAATGAACTTAAATCTTTTGAGTTCTAAGTTTGTCTATATCACAGTAATGTGTTAAGTTTCCCTGCCTAGTAAGGAAATTATGTTTATACAACCTTGTCATATTATTACGATGTGGGATTTTAAAGTAAATCCTATAAGGAATGAAGAAGTTGGAGTGAAAAATACCAATTTCTCGAAAAAAAATCTTAAGTTCAAGGGGGACATAATTCTGGAAATAGTCTTGCTAGAGTATTTAACCTTCTCAAAAATGTTGAGTGATAATAAGAAACATATATATGAAGTTTGAAGTAGATACATTAGGAAATAAAGAAGTTATTAAAAAAAAGACAACATTTTTTTTCATAAAAATTCTAAGTTCAAGGGAGGTAATACTGATAATTTTTGTGCTAGAGTTGTAAACCTTGTCACATATGATGTGGTTGATGACCAGAAACTTATATTTAAAGTTTGAAGTAAACACCTTAAGAAATAAAGAAATTATAGTGAAAAAGCTGAAAAATTTAAATCAGAAATCTTGAAATTCAGGCTATTTGTTGCCATAGCAACCAGAATTTTCAACATAGGAAGAAAAGAAAAAGATGTGCATAATCTCCAGACTGCCATCTACCCATATTTAAAGTTTCATAAAAATATTTTCAGTACTTTTTGCGTTATAGCGGGATCCAGTTTATGTGTTCAATTTGCCATATTTTCAGACTATTTGTTGCCATAGCAACCAGAATTTTCAACATAGGAAGAAAAAAAACAGACGTGCATAATCTCCATACTGCCATCTATCCATATATCAAGTTTCATAAAAATATTTTCAGTACTTTTTGCGTTATCGCGGGATCCAGTTTTGTGGACGGACGGACTGACGGACTGACAGACAGACGGACAGACACACAGACGGAGGGTAAACCTAAAGTCCCCTCCGGTTAAACCGGTAGGGGACTAATAAAGCAAAATACGCTTACACTTTTCAACATTTAAATGGTAAATTTTCTTTAAATTTCATCCTTAAATATAATATTTATAAACATGTACTTAAAAGAAGACTTTTCACTAGAATGATAGAAAATGGTCTAACTAAGAAAATAAATCCGAACACCAATATCTTTAATTCAGTTATTAACGCGGTACAGACGTTTAAACAGTTGTTTACGTGACGTCACAATGTAGCGCCAAATATTGCGTGAAAAACAAGTAATGTGCTTTGTACAATTGCAGCTGCGTAACAAGCAAGGGGGTTCTCAACCATTTTTCTTTGATAATGAAATTAAATAAAAAGGTTATTTTTTTCGTTTTTCATGAAATATGATATATATTTTCACTAAACATGATAAAATGCCACATATTTTCACTCGCCGTCCCGGCTCGTGAAAATATGTGGCATTTGATCATGTTTCGTGAAAATATATTCCATATTTCACTCAAACGAAAAAATATCCTCTTAATACTTTTTAGAGCGCAAATTTGGCCTTAAAAATCACTGTAAGTTAATTTTAAATAAAAACATAAGATCATCAAACAAGACCTTTAATCTTTACTATAAAGTAACACAGTCTTACTTGGAGCCCCAGGTGGTCCCCACTGCTGCTGCATCTGTAGGGTCTGTTGCCACTGAGCTGCTTGATTTTTTAAATTCTGTAACTTCCTTTCTTCAAGCGGATCTTTTGGTTTTAATTCAGTCTGAAATCAACAAATTACTTATTGAGAATAAGTTTTGAACTTGCTTAATTAGCAACAATGATCATTTTTATTTGCATGGGCACGGATTTTCTTTCACAAATAATAAGTTACATTGATTTTTTTTCAAATCAAAATCATGTTTTGACAATTTAAATAGTATAAATTAACTAATACGCCTGGCTTTCAATTATAGGAACCAACATATAACAGAATGGCTCTGCCTATAGCCGACTGGTTCTCATCTTCAAAGCACAGCGCATTTGCATACGGCAAAGCTGGGGAGCCATGTTTGAATTTGTCGAAAGATTTTGTAAATGGAGTAAAACAGCGATGATCTTGTTTATTTCGCCTGTTGCGTTGTTTATATCGACATTGAAGTTTAAAATTGACCATCATCATGAAGAATTATGTGTCGATTGACCAAAGGATTATGTGAAAATATTGGAAATGGAATAAACAAGAATTTGTAACAGAGTTACCAACGTCCCCCGCCTCAGGGAAGTTTGACCTCTAAGTGTGACCTTGGAGGTAGGGACCATGTTTTGCACCTGACATATCGTCTTATTATTGTGATTATTTGTGCAAAGTATTTTTAAAATCCCTTGATCTATGTAAAAGTTATGGACTGGACACAAAATATACCCTATAACAGACTATGCAAATCTTTGACTCTAAGTGTGACCTTGGAGGTAGGGACCATGTTTTGCGCCTGCCATATCGTCTTATTATTGTGATTATTTGTGTAAAGTTCTTTCAAAATCCCTTGATCTAAGAAGAAGTTATGGACAAGACACAAAATATATCCTATAACAGACTATGTTAATTTTTGACCTCTAAGTGTGACCTTGACCTTGAAGGTAGGGATGCAGGTGTTGCACATGACACATCGACTTATTTAAGTTATTATAGTGACCATTTGTGCCAAGTGTTTCAAAATCCTTTGATCTATGAAAAAGTTATGTACCAGACACAAAATATACCCTATAACAGACTATGTTAATCTTTGACCTCCAAGTGTGACCTTGACCTTGGAGATAGGTGATTGGTTGTTGCATGTGACACATTGTCTCATTATTGTGAACAATTGTGGCAAGTATTTATAAAATCCCTTCAAAGATAAGAAAGTTATGGACCGGAGACGACAATGTTGACCTTGAATGAGCATGTGCGACCTTGACCATGGAGAAAGGGGACTGGTTGTTTTACATGACACATCATCTTATTATAACAAACATAACAAAAAGTTATTTCAATTCCTTCATAAATGACAAAGTTATGGGCCGGATATGAAAGTGTGAGGGACAGACAGACGGACTGATGGAAGGAGCTTATTTCTATATCCCCTTTTTTTCTTCGAAAAGGATGGGGACAAATACATGGTGATTTTGAAGGTAGGTGTGCGGATTTTATCTGGCGAACATTTTTATCTTGTGTATTATTATAGACGTTGAAATATGATTTTTTTAAAAACTGCTTTAAAGTTTAATATATTAAGTTTTTTTGATACTTATAATCAGTACTTGTGCTGGGATTGACAAATATACATCTTATTTGGATTTTTGAGGCATTTTTAGCTCCACACCCAAAGTGTCTAATCTAAAAATATGATGTATTAAAAACATTATGAATAAATATTTAATTTATCAAAAAAGGGAGTGGTCATGAACATGTATAGAATCCAAGCCACGCACTGACTGCATGTGGACTTAGCTTTAGACTTTACAGATCCTTTTCACATTGAAATTAAGTTCCATGTAAATTGAAACACAAAAAAAAGAGGTTGTCAACTTGGAGTGGGACACAAGTAACTTTTTTGAGTTCAGATTATAATTTTATGAACATGTTAGTTTGTTACACGAGTATGAAACTATCATTTCAAATTCATCATATTACATCTTCAGATCCATCATCTGGTGGGGGTTCTGGTGGCAATGGTGGATTTTCTTCTCCAGGTGGCGGCGGTAACTGGGTTGGCATTTGAACTCCTGGAGGTACCCCACCCATCATTGGTTGCATTGGCATTCCCGGTGGAATCCATCCCTGTTGCTGTTGCATGGGAATCATTTGATACTGAGGCTGAATGAAAGCCTGCTGCATAGGCTGCCATCCTGGAAACATCCTGTTTTTGTGAAGTTTACTATAAAGTCAAGCCTTTGATGTAAAAAATAAAATTTAAGAAAATGAAAACAACAATGGCGCAGCGTGTAGTCTCTGTCTACCGACGCTTGCACTTGCATTTAGTAGAGGCTATAACCCGGTAGTACGGTTACTTTCAAGTACGGTACTTCACAGAAATTATATTTCGGCACTTTTTATAGTATCATCCGATGATTCGAAATGCATTCCTTATCTTAACATTAACATGTAATATAATTATGATTGTATGTACGCTATCTATATAATTATCTATCACAGTGATAAAATTACAACAAAACTTCTTCAAAGAATTGCTAATAGCCGTATTGACAAGGTACGGGGTGTTACAAGAAACTTTTATAGAATAATATATATTGTACTATTGAAAAAATATAGTTACTTAGGGAAACTGATATTTATTTTTCTACTTTTAAGTAAGTCCAATGCATGTATTGCATAATGGAAATTCTTATATTGGGAAAATGAAGATTCTTCTCAAATTGTGAATACTAATTAAACATGTTTTTAACTATAATGGGCTTTTTATTTAAGCAACCGAACAAATCAATTAAAATGATTACCTTAAGTCAGTATATATGCTTTCGAATGACTGGAAACTTGCAACCATAGACTCTTAATTCAAGTGGCAAAAATGTATTTTCGGAACATGTGATATGTGAGCATGGTATTTAATTGCATTAAAGTAAAAACAGCTAGAAATACTATAGGGTCTTTAAAAGACAATGGAAAGACAACTAATGTTAACTTTTGTTCATACGTGTCAGCAATTTCTAGAATAATATGAAGCTTTTATGCTATTAGTGTTGTTTTAATTTTTTTATTTTTTTTTTCTCAGCATTTTTACTGTGTTTCTAAAAGAATTGAAGTAATTATCCACATTATATGATGGACATTATTGAAAGATAGATTATATGTCCATGAGATAGAGTGTATGTCCATTTACTCGACAACTTTACTGTATAGATGCCAACATAGTTAGGACAAAACATGATAAACTCAGTTTTCATACTTAGAGCTCAAGGAAATGAAAATCACATATGCAGTATAATGGACAAGGTATTCCTTGAAAGACCATTTGTGAACTAAATGTTTACCAACCTTCATACTTACATAATAATATTTCTTGCATATCAGACAGGATTTTCTACTGCTTACACTGATCTTACACCCCGTGTAAGAAAATTCGCGTGCTTTATGACGTCATTTTCTCACGTCTTTCTGAATGAATTGCGAGCTTAGGATGGCGTCATTTCGCCGTTATTGATAGAGTTATAATTTCATACGCTACTATAAATCAAAGGGCTGCAGCTCTATGGTATTTTCTGATTTTTGCAATCTAAATCATACTGACTATCTGTATGTACTTTCCTGTATAAGTTTATTTTTATATACTATAATTCATCTTACGCAGCGACAGCGTTTTGATTTTCTTCTATAACAGTTTGAGATTGATACATATGGAATTTTGCATGAAAAAAAAATAGAATTGCCTCGACTAGGATTTGAACCATAGGCCTCTCACACCCTCAACGAGACCGCTTACCTCTGCACCACGGCGAAGTTATACATTGTACCTTGAATAAAAACGAATACATTATGTAATTCTAAATTGAGAATTTCCATTTCGTGTTTGTAATCCTAACTAATTTCGAGGTATTTTGTTCACGATAAACCTGTTGTTTAACACTGATGAAATTAATTTAGCGAAAATCTTTTCGCCAAAACAGTCCGACATGTATATATTCCACTACTCGACAGTCAGATTTATTTGTGTACTACGCTCTGGAGTATTCGGTAATCGACATAGCTAAAAATAGCATTTTCATTGATTAAAATGATATTCATGATAATCCGAAGCTTTACGGAAATAGCCGAACATTTTTCATTGGGTAAAAAAGATATTCATCCGCGAAATTTGTGATTGTAACCTCATATTTCTGTTGACTAATCTAAACTTTTAATGCACTGTAATTCGTTAAATGCCTACATTAAAAATTATTCTTTCTTTTAAATTGCTGGTTTTTAAGCAGTTTTGAGTGAGAACTACTTTGCGTTGTTAGGACTGTTAGGAAATTTTGTGTTAGACCGTGGATGTTAACTATGTATTTACTGATCTTACGATCAGAAAAATACAAAAATGCTAAATGAAAAAAAAAAATGGTTTTTATAATATTTTTCCGAATAATGATTTATATGTACTGTAGATCTAGTATGCACATAAAAAAAAAATAATAATCAAATATTGGCTGTCGTCACAGACGGGAGTATCTAGTTCTTTAACTATTTGGCAAACTTTCAGCAGAGTTATAGATATACTGGTCTGTACCGGCAGCCGGTGTAAAAATCTTATAACCACACAATTTTTAAACCAATCCCAACAAACGTATTATTTTTAAATGGTGAGATTAAAATTACAAAGTGACCATTATTACTTTGATCCACAAAGGTTTTCAGGCTTATTATATGTGACACACTAAACAGTTCTTTCGCTCATTCACGTCATATGTATTAAATACTTATATGGGAGACCTATATATAATTTAAACGTTTGATTGAATAGCCTAAAGACTGGTATTTATATTTTACATACTGTCTGGTAAGATAAAGTCGAAATATTCTACGTCTCTTATATAAAAGTACAATGGATACGTATACAAATGTATATAGCGATTCTTTCACTATCTAGACAAACTCTACGAAAATGCTACACAAGAATTACAGCGTTTCTGGACAGTGAAATATATCGAAGCTTTTATTTTATGTAGTATATTTCTTAACATATTTTAAAAACTAATATTTTATTCGGTTTAATCGTTTGTTCTTGTCTCTTTGATTGCCAGTGTTTTTCGGGAAGGGCATTCCATTAATTTAATATCGTCTTTGAATTATGAACTGGAGTTTAAAAGCAGCTATCATGTTCTTGATTTATATAAAACAGGTATGAAATAGGAAGCCACACAATACTACAGATCTGACGGCGTATTAGATTTCCCGCAAGATAAGCAACAGAACGGGCACTGTATCCTAATACATGTCGTTATAGAATCGTAAAACTGTCACAGTAATTAACTCATCCTTCATGGACTCAAAAAATTCAAAAAACATCCTCAAGAAATATTTTTATCAGGTCTGATTTTGTTCAAAGATCTGTAAAAACAAATTGTTAAGCCATTTAGAGACGTTGATATGATGCCAAGACATGATAAGGTGTTGTGAATGTAAAATAACGAAATAGTAATAACATTTTATAAATATTTTATCACGGATTTTTTGGAAAATCAAGGATGTTACGGGTAAAATTAAGTTTCAGTTTTTCAGCTTTGGGCGTTCTTAAGGGATTGCGTTTTTCTCTTGTTTACTTTATAAAAAAACTACATGTACATAATGTTATTTCAATGATAAGAACAAAAACGTAAATTCTTGAAAATTCTTGCGATTGAATCATTTATTATTTCCTATTGCCAGTGCATTAATACTACCAAACGAAAATATTGTGTGGTCGTTTTAAAATGTAATGGAAAGAAACACAATAATATGAACAAAAACAAAATGACGAAAACTGTAAAAGAATGATTTTCAATACATTGAAACTAATTTTCAATTTAGATCTAATATAAAAAATAACAACAACGGTTTTTTACACACAACATTAGTAGACATAAATGTAGGAAATTATTTTCAATACGACTCCTCTATTTTCAGTCATCTTCTCAGAATGTTAAACATTTATAAATCTGGGCATATCATCACTTAATGTTTAAGTTACAATAAAAAAGTATTTCTTCATTGCTTTCATTTAACTTTCAATGTTTAGGAATTCTCAAGAATCAATAAAAATGTATCAAGGGAATACCCCTCGAGAGAAGCAAAAATAAAAGCATTTTGTTTTTATATTTTAAGAAAAAAAAGAAGGTAAAATACAATTACACAATGTAAACACTTATAAGGAAAGGACTTTGAACTGTTTAACCTGAAATTCAATAGTATTAAAACTGTGTTGCCCTCTCCGAACTCAGTGAGCTTATCACCCCTGGATGCATCTCCAAGTACCTTGACATTGCTAGACGCTTGTAGGATCTTTGATGTCAAACCAACTTTATGAATTATAGTGTGTACCTGATATTTGGCCGATAGTTTTTTATTACCGTAATTTATAATAAATATAATGATATCGCTATGCGTTAACAAAATTACGCTTTTTAGATACCAACGCAAGCGTGCATTGTAAACAGCAGTGTGGGGTTTCTTCATTTTTAGTCATTCTGTAACATGTTGCTCCTAGCAATTTTTATTCAAATGATTGATCGACTTTATTTTGAAAAAAAAATATGAAAATGGGATAACAGTTCACAGATCAATATTTTTCTTTAGTTCATTACTTTTATTATGTTTTATTTCTAGATTAAATAAAACCACATATTTGTCATATAGGTCATTATTTAGAAACAAGATTCACAATAACCTGTCAATAATAAAATGTTTAATTTACTTCGCATCTAAACAATGGAATTAAACTTTAAAATAATGCATATTAATGTTAGTACAAATATTTTTTTTATTTATTTTATGAGTGAGTGCATTGTTTTATTTGGTTATATTATAATAGAATTTCGCATTTCTTCTGAAAACAGTACAACAACAAAATAATCATCAAAAATAAAACAGTTATTTAAGTAATTAAGTCAAATATCAGTTACTTTTGAAGAACTTCATTTTATAAATGTATTTCAACAAAAAAATCTTTCCAAGGAAAATGAATTATTATTCATAGTCTAAATAAGATGAAATTTCTGTTCTAATCCATTTTTAATTTTTGTAAAATTTCTTTTAGTAATTTCAAATCATCTATATTATACATTGTATGATTAGATTGATCTTAAAATGAGCTGTGACACAAACAAACTTTGGCTTTGGCTAGTTTTGAAAATGGATAAACAAACCAACATAAAAAATGTTTATATTTATTATAAGGCAGTAAGAAAATTATTGTGTACAAACATGCAAGTATCCCATTTATTTTCCAAGTTTTTATTTGCTTATCTTAGTATGCATATAACTACATAAACATGAGATACCTATAATACCTTAATATCATGCCAAATAACAATATATTTGTTGTTATTTATTAAAATGTCAATTGCTATTCAAACAGTTGTTATACGTTTATGTCGTTTGATGTAGATTAAGATACAATTTGTTCATAAGAAGGAATCATATTTTGTACGCTTTCAACATTTGTTAGTTTTGTTTATTTTCAGTACTTTTTCATTATTGAAATTATTGTAAATACATTTAAACTATTAGTTTAGCTTAGTTTCAAACTTATCAGCATATAATTACATATTTTTGCATCATTTTGCGTTATATGATATATTTTGGAAAAAAAAGAACTCTTCACAAAAACCAATAAATAAATTTGAAAAAAAAAACAACATTAAACAAACTAATACAATTTTAAACAATTAAGACATTTTCCCCGTTGAATATGTATCATCCCGGTAGATTTACCATTATCTTTTATTAAAGTGACATTATGCCCATCCAAATGTAAATAAATGGTCAGTGAATAGGTACAAATCCAAAATAACTTTACATGTTGTCATAATTGTGTTAAATTGCATATTTTACTATGAAATTATAATCAATAATCTACGTGACCTATGAAAATATCTATAAGTAGTCTTAAAAAATGTACCGGTAATGTTCAAATCTATAAAAAGAATGGGACTGTCTTTTTATAATTTAGGTCATTTAATATTGTACCTTGACTTTTTTCATTAGCAATTATTGCTCAATCACTATTATAATAGTCAATCATTTGAAATATATTTATAATAGAAGAAGAAGAAATAGTTTATTTCGATAACTTATACATTTACAGTATCTCGTTACATACAATAATTACAAATATAATAATTCTGTGGTCACATGACAAAAACAAAGAAAAAATACTAATAAGAACATAAAAAGTTTTAACTAATGACATTCTAGAAAATTTGTTTCAAACGGAGAATAGACAGCTGCAAATAAAGGAAAAAAGAACATCATAATATTCATTATCATTCACAGAAATAAAAAAGTTCCAAAAAGAAAGAAAAACAACAAAAACAAAAAAGATGTGAAAATAACGGCGTCAAAAGTATAGTATTACATGTATCTTTTAACGATAATAAGGATAATAAGTTGAACCAATTAAAATTACAAAATGTGTTATGAATTAACAACTGGTAGTAACAATTATTGTCTCTTTTTATTGGCTACATCTATATATTTTCCTAAATTTTCAAGTATAGCTTTATTTTCTGATTGTAGTAAATCTACAAATTTATACATAGAAGGTCTAATAACGCTTGATAAATCTTCTTCGAATATTTTGATAACATGGACAAACTAAAATAAAATGATAATCATCTTCAATTTCTGGTATGTTACATAATTGACATAATCTTTCATTTCCTTGTATTCTTTTACGTCCGTATCTTCCGGTTTCAATCCTTAAGTTATGAGCAGATATTCTTATTCTACAAATATTCATACGTAAACCTTTGCAATAAATATTTCCTAAATATGGTTCCAAACAAAAGTCTTTTACACAGTGTTTAGTACGATATTGTTTTCTATGTCTGAATGTCATTTTTGCCTAAAACAATCAATAACTCTTTGCTTAAATTGAGATAAAAAGAAACTACATTTGTACTTTTGATATTTAATGGGTTGTCCCACACATAAGAAAAGCCAAATTCATTTAATATGGATTTTAGATTTTGAGTCCAATTATTATATTGTTATAATACAATAAAATTTGACAGTGAAAAAAATGAAGAACAAAACGAAACTGAACAATTTCAATCAAATACTTTTATTTGTCTTTGTTTTAAACGTAATACAAATAACATTCAAATCAGCTGTTGTTTCAAAATGAATTTACAAAGCTTTTAACTTTCGTATTCGTTTTTGCAGGATTTTAATTCATTCTTTATTCTTCCAAAATATATTTTGCCAGAAATCGATGTAACAGTTATTACGTTATCAGATATTATCAAGTGTGTTTTTTATATTGCAAAATGTGAGTAATTTCTTTACTATAACTTCTGTTTTTAGGTACATCGTCATTTGAGAATAACCTTTAAAGTTATATATTAGTTTTTGATTATGATTCTGATAATGTTATATGACAATGATTTGGCTCTGAAGTTCGAAAAAAAAACAACAACCAAATATTAATAATAGTTTTTACAAGATGTTTCAAGCATTTATTTATCTTACATAAGTTTAAATCATTAAGCTTTTAATTTCTCTCAAGATTCTAAAATAAAATTGTTTGATATAACCACAATGTTTCAAAATGTAATGAAAAGATGCTCAGTTATATAACATTGTGTTTACAATGGAAATAAAATATAACTGAATAATGATGATTGGAAGGAAAAATTCAGTTCAATGACCAAAGATCTAACAATATAATAATAATTCCGTAATGTTTTTTTTTCTATTGTTTCAGTTTGATTTTGTTAAAATCATTAACAAAGAAAAGAGAGAAAGAGAAAAACAAATAAATTATATCCATCTCCTGCGAATGTTGAGGCCAGTTTTGAAATGAAAATTTCCAGTGAAACGGTATATCAAATTTTTCTCATTGATAATAACTAAACATACATTCAATGATAAAGTGTATACAATTCGAATTCTATAAAAAAAAACTGAATAAAACAGAATGCGCGAAATAACTTTACAATAAAATATTAAAATATATATATATACATGTAATTATATATATTCTTTAACACAAATACATTTTACATTAATTCAAAATGGCAAATACAAAAAAAAGTAATTAAAAGATATTTATAGTGATATTATGCTGATGTTTTTCAAATTGACTTGATTCAAACGATTGACTATTATAATAGTGATTGACCAATAATTGATAATGAAAAATGTTTATGATACAATACAAAAACTACCTTAAGACTGCTCCATTCTTTTTAAGAATTGAACGTTTCTGATGAATTCTGAACGATATTTATAGAAATTTCCATTGGTCATGTGGTGTATTGATATATAAAACTGAACACAACTATGGCAAAATGTCGAGTAATTTTGATTTTTACTTGTTCACTGACCAATTAAACTTTGATGGGCATAATGTCACTTTTAAGAAATCTAAAAAAATGTAATTCAAACAAAGCATATTAAATAAATGGAAAACTAAAATGTACTATCTATTTCGGGAATCAATTCCGGTTTTGCTCTAGCAAATAAAAAGCTCCAATACATATGTCGATTCTGCATAATTTTATACACTATAAAATGATGTAACAAAACAACAAAAAGTATTACCTACCACATAGTTAAAAACATTGTAGTAGAGACCGTTTTGCATCGTTTCCGGTCCAACCAAAGGCTTGTATGCATACATGTTCCAAGTATATACATTTTTTGCGTACTGCTACTTTTTCATTGTTTGATCTGTTTTTACTCTTTTATTATTGTTTGAAATCTTTTTAAGATATTATAAAGAAATAAGTAAAGTACTTTCGGAACCACTGATATATCATGCGTAAAATTATATCTCTTTAAATGCATCACATATTAAACAGAACATTGTTTTAATGATGGGTATGATTAATTAGCAATAAAGTAACTTCAATAATTGAAATTAACAAATAACACAAATAAACATTGATGAAATTTATCAGTGTACTTAGCACTAAACGAGAGAAACACTGTAACAACATTGTGTTTTCCTTACTGCAATTGTTACAATAAAGCACGCAAAAATTACCAACTTCATAAAAATGACCTAAATAAATCCAGACTTAAATCAGCCAGTAAACATTATAAACAGACCATGAATGTTTTTATAAACAAACATAAGTTACAAAAAGAACGAAAATTGCGTGCAATGAGCTCACACAAACCCCGGGACTATTGGAAATATTTAAATAGCCTTACACCTAGGAACACTGAGAAAACTCCGACTGTTTCCGAATTTTTTGACTATTTTAAAAACATTAATTCGCCCCATTCTGAAATTGATGACAATGCCCCTTTTAATGAAGAACCCCTTATTATCGAGGATAATAATGCTTTAAATAGACCAATTTCTGAATTTGAAATATTAAAGGTTATTGCAAAATTAAATAATGGTAAAGCTGCTTCCCAGTTTGATAACATCAGTAATGAGTACTTAAAAAGTACACGAGCGGTTATGGCCCCAATCTATGTTAAACTGTTTAATTTTATATTAGATTCAGGTATATTACCTGATTCGTGGTTGATTGGGTGTATAAAACCTATTTTTAAAAATAAAGAATCTAAGCTTAATCCTGCTAATTACAGGCCTATCACAATACTTAGCTGTCTCGGTAAAGTTTTCACAGCCGTACTAAACAATAGAATAAATGAATTTCTCGCCGATAATAACCTCTTGAATGAAAACCAGGCCGGATTCAGATCCGGGTACTCAACAAGTGACCATATATTTACCCTCCATTTCCTAATTGAAAAATTAAGGTCAGAAAAGAAAAAGTTGTTATGCTCTTTTATAGATTTCTCAGCTGCCTTCGACTCAGTGTGGCGAACAGGGCTATGGCATAAATTGTCCAATACTGGTATATCGGGCAAAATACTAACAGTTATTAAGAATATGTATTCTGATATTAAATCGTGTGTTAATGCCAATGGTCAAACTACTGCCTTCTTCACCAGTTTCACTGGGGTACGACAAGGGGAAAATTTGTCACCGATCCTCTTCTCCCTATACCTGAACGACCTAGATTCTGTCCTGAGTCGAGATAATAACGGTATTATCATTGATTTTCACGTGAATAATGCCCTTCACTTTTTGAAACTATTATTATTACTCTATGCAGACGATACGGTTATATTTGGGGAAAATGAGTCCAACTTTCAGCTGTGTTAAGATAATTTCTATAATTACTGTCAAATGTGGAAGTTAAAAATTAATTTTTCAAAAACTAATGTGATAGTTTTCGGAACTAACAAACCGAGTAAATACAGTTTTAACATAAATGGTCAATCTATTGAAACAGCTAAAGAGTATAAATATCTAGGTGTTGTTTTCTCGAGCTCAGGATTGTTTTAACCTTGTAGAAAACACGTAGTTTCGCAAGCTTATAAAGCCATGCACTTATTGTACATGAGAATCAGTAACCTTGAGCTTCCTTTTGACCTGCAGCTGAAATTGTTTGACCATACAGTCCTACCTATCCTTACATACGGAACTGAGATATGGGGCTTCGAGAACTTCGATATGGTAAATCAAGTTCGCACTTATTTTCTTCGCAGAACTGCCAGACCAGAAAAAGTACTCCTAGATATATGCTATATGATGAACTTGGACACTACCCTATTGAAATTATCATTAATTCTCGAATAGTCAACTTTTGGGATAAGCTAATTCTTTCCAGTAACTCGAAATACTTGTTTAATTGTTATCTGCATATGTTACAATCTAATCATATATTTTAATGGCCTTCTTTTGTTAAACGAATCCTAGATTCAACTGGAAAGTCCTCCCTTTGGCTTCACCAATGCTCAATTACTTGTAAGTTTTTAAATTAGATGGTCAGGCCTACCCTTGTTGACCAGTTTTTCCAGGATTGGTGCTCGAAACTTGAAGCTTCAAGCAAAGGTCAAATGTACCACATATTTTAAGAAAACATATTGTTTGAGGAGTACTTTTTTATACTCCCAAATTCTCACCGGTTTTCCCTTATGCATTTTCGCAAGGGCAACCATAGATTCCCGATTGAAGTAAGCCGTTAAAGCCAGTCATTTTCCCCCACGAGTAACGTAAATGTAATCTCTGCCCATTAAATGACCTAGGTGACGAGTTTCATTATTTACTCGTCTGCCCATTTTTTTAAGGAAAAACGAAACAAGCTTTTAAATCGAAGATTTTACAACAATCCAAATATCCTTAAATTTAAGGAACTGCTCGCCACTAATGACCGAATACAGCTGACAAATCTCGCAAAATACGTAGCATTCACTATGAAGTTTTTTAAGCGATCGTAAAGTTTATTATCTTAATTTCATATGATTATGCATCAGACTTTAGAAATATCAAAGCCTAATGTTGTTTATTAATATAAATACTGCAAGTTTGATTTGCTGTGTAATATATGTATACCATGGCAGGCGCTAAAAAAGTATGCATAAACTTAGTCAAAAACAGCAACAATAACAAAAGCAATTTGTATAACTTATTACACTCACCGGTATATAATTCCATGTACGCGCACTTCTTACGATTCAACAAGTACATTAAATTCCACTGATAAAATCCCATCCGAACGAAATTAAGCACACTTCCGGCTCTATTTTGTGTAAGCATCCAGGTCAAGTGAAATAAACATTGATTTATTGAACGTGTGAATAAATGACCAATCAAATTCGATTACATCGGGAAATCCATTTAGGTCATTCCTTTGAATTATTTATATAATTGGTAACCTAATACTAAATATCTTTCGTCCAAATATATAGTATTTTTCGCTTTTCATAAGCGCATGTCGTAAATGTAATTGTAATTTTTTAAACCACGCCCTAAAAATTAGCTATGAATGAAAATCATGATTCTCGTGCTCGAACGAAATGGATAGTAAAAGTTGTAGTAGTAATTTTCCCACGGCAAAATGATTTCATTTCGCACCATGATAGCAAAATCTTTTTATGCTGTATTTTTTGTTCTTACTGTTTTCCTATTGCGTACATGTAAATTTCAAATAGTACTTCTGTATGTATAGGTGTGTGTGTGTGTGTGTGTGTGTGTGTGCGTGTGCGTGCGTGCGTGTGTGCGTGCGCGCGCGTGTGTGTTTATGTATATGCGTAACAAATATATTATTTCTGTTTGTGCGTGCGAGTGTGTTAATTTTTCCCTGATTTCTAGATAACTTGAGATTAAATTGTCAAAATTTGCAAAGACATATATATATATATATTTTAGCACTTGTGTTAAAAGCTTATAATATTTACCTATGAAATTTGTATGTTGATAATATCCACTTTCCCCACATGAAATTTAAATTATGATACCCATTTAACATTTAATATTGATATATATATTTGTACACATGTAATTACAAAATGTCACCTTGTAATCTGTGCCTCTCAAATAAAGATTATGTTCTGTATGTTCTGTTCTGTATGTTTTCATTTAAATTCAACTGTAATCATAAATTTGTTTTAAATTTCAAGCAAAGCAAGCCATTAATGTGGAAAATGTTATGCAAGTTCTTGTTTTTTTACATATGTTAGCGACGAAATGAATTTTAATATTCATTATTAATTGTAAAGCAGAAAAAATACACGAAGTTACACTTGATAAACAAATCAACAGATCTTGGCATTCATATATATGTATTATGCAATATCTAGAGAAAAAGTGAAAAGCAACAAAAACACGAATTTTTGAGATTTGAAAACAGATCACTAAAGCATTTTTGCAATATTGCATTTTATATTTTACATTGTCCAAAATTTAACATAGAAAAGACTAAACTTCTATACAAGATCAGCACAAGACAAATCATTTAAGCGATTAAATAAAAAACAAACTGAAAATAACTAAATTCAATGAAACAAGATAACATATCAAACTTTAGAAGAAAAAAACCCTGCAAACAGTTTTTTTTCTGATCGTGTAAAATAATAAAAAAACCCGCAAATCTAAATTTACTTTAGATATCAGTTTGTACCAACTCTTGTTTACTTGAAATTTAAGAATAAATTTATGATTACAATTGACAACTAAAATTACCACGGCAACATTTTTCTTAAACAGTATATTTTTCCACAACATTTACCGAGGAAACCATCTTTTTGATAATAAAAGTATTTAAAGTAGAAAAACAAAACTTAATTTTTCCTCTGTCCATCATAATAATTAAAGATGAATGTTGGTTTTCCAAACCATGTGACAAGATGACAGTTGCAGTGAGATTTATCCCCAGTAATTTCAGGATTCTTACTTTGTTCGCCTCGATAACATTTGGAAGTCATTTGTAACGAAGCGCTTCAGTGCAGAACTAAACCTTTGTATTGGAGAATCTCATAAACAATAACTTCCTCGTCAGATTCTATTCTTCTATCCTCAAGGAAACCCGTAGGCAGAAAGGCAAAATAATCTTACATTGTAACGAAATCTATAATGAAGATAAAATTCTAACCCTTACAGTAAAATTGTATTTTACCTCTCAGGTATAAACTAAATAAATGCAGACTTCTTTGAATCTCTATATCATTTGAAGACAGAAAGACTTTTGATAAAATATTTAACTATATACTTATCATTGTAAAATGATTTGGTAAAGATATTTATAGAAATTTCAAGAATTATGTTACTATATGAAATAATATACATATTTTTCCAATGATTATAACAAAATAAACGTGATTTCAAGAACAAAAACACTATTCACCAGTGTCTATTTTTTTTAATTTACATTCCCATTGGGTTAATCATATGAAACATCACCATTTTGTATTATTAAAGTGGTAAAAGCACTTGACCAATTTCTTATTACCTTGAATAAAAATAAGAAACTATCGGATGAACGTTCTAATGCTGTCAGAATGAAGCAACATACCAGATTTTTTTGTTTCTTCTTTTGATAATAATATAATATCTATATTTCAATACAAATTAGCACAGGTCATTTAGCTAAAGTTAGTTTAGAATAGTATTAAGTAATTAATAAAATACTAGGAAAAAAACAAAAGTTCGACCACTTCATCGAAATGCAAATGTAACCTTATAGATAATGAGAAAAAAAAATATTGTTAAAGATTTAATAAAGAAACAGTAACAAAAGGATACACTACTTTGATGTTTTAAAAACTCAAAAGACTGCTAATCTTGTATTTACGCCTCCAGAGTCATGCTCATTGTCAAAATAATCTTGAACTTGTGTTAAAAAAATGAAAATATTGCCAATTGAGCAAAGAAAGTAATTTGCACATTGCAAACGACAAATTATGCAACAATAGCCCTTATTGCGTTACCCACGCAGTAGAAATACGGTGATGAAATACTGCAAAATCAGTCATTCATTGCATATTACATGTAAGTCATTACATGAATTTTGAATATTTTCACTGTTCTTAAAATTTTAGTTCATTTTTCTCAAAGTTGATTTTCTTGGAATGTTTTGGCTCAGCTGGTGGCATGCAACCTTTAAACATCCTTTCTATGGCAAAGGGATGGACTATCTTATTCTTGTTACTTCTAACGGTATTTTATTTCCAATGTTAAATATGTTAATTTACATATTTATTCAATATATAAAACGATTTATATATGTATCTATTAAAAATGCAAAGTATATAAAATTTTAAACCAGTAAAGGTTCTGCTTTTGGAGGAGGCAACATATTTTCCTTCATATCCTAAATAAGTTAAGCAATTTATGAGTGTTGACTTTAAAAATGATAAAATGAATAAAAAATGAATTTAAATGAGAATATTTTAAGTGCGAAAAAGTTTATTAGGAGATGCAAACAATTGAAAATACATGAATCCATAGATTAAATAATTTCACTTTACAATTGCTCATATGTACGGAATGCCGTTAGGGCCATCGCCTATGCATGTGTTGATCTAAAACGCGATAGTAGATAGTTCGATGGTGAAAACTCGAAATCACGAAACTACGATGGTGAAAACGCGAAAGCACGATGATGAAAACGCGATAGTACGATGATGAAAACGCGACAGTACGATACTACGATGATGAAAACGCGATAAACTATCGTGTTTTCACCATCGTACACTCGCGTTTTCACCATCGTAGTTTCGTGATTTGCGTTTTCATTATCGTACTGTCGAGTATCGCGTTTCAGATCAAACCATTCATAGGCGATGGCCCTAACGGCATTCCGGAATGCCGTTAGGGCCATCACCTATGAATGTGTTAATCTGAAAGGCGATAGTCGATAGTACGATGGTGAAAACACGAAATCACGAAACAACGATGGTGAAAACGCGATAGTGCGATGATGAAAACGCGATAGTACGATGATAAAAAAACGCGATAGTACGATGATGAAAACACGACAGTACGATGGTGAAAACGCGATAGTGCGATGATGAAAACACGACAGTACGATGATGAAAACGCGAAATCACGATACTACGATGGTGAAAACGCGATAGTACGATGATGAAAACGCGATAGTACGATGATGAAAACGCAATAGTACGATGATGAAAACACGACAGTACGATGGTGAAAACGCAATAGTACGATGATGAAAACACGACAGTACGATGATGAAAACGCGATAGTATGATGGTGAAAACGCGATAGTACGATGATGAAAACACGACAGTACGATGATGAAAACGCGAAATCACGAAACTACGATGTTGAAACCGCGACAGTACGATGGTGAAAACACGATAGCGTTTATCGCGTTTTCATCATCGTAGTATCGTACTGTCGCGTTTTCATCATCGTACTTTCGCGTTTTCATCATCGTGCTTTCGCGTTTTCACCATCGTAGTTTCGTGATTTCGCGTTTTCACCATCGTACTATCGACTATCGCGTTTCAGATCAACACAATCATAGGCAATGGCCCTAACGGCATTCCGTACATATGTTGTACTCACAATACTAAATAGAATTATATCATTTACAGTAAAAAACAACACACAAATGAATTTGGTACTAAATGTATATAATTTAAATTTTTAAAGTTCGTTCAGTAAGATATTCTACACGTTACTGGTTGCAGCTATTGTTCATTCAATATCACCGGTTCAACAATGTTCATCAAAAGATATTGTATAATATCACATAGGATTTTTTTTACAACTTGTCAAAGTTGTCATGTGACGGCTCTTAGTTTATTTGCAGGATCCATAATCTCTAATCCGCTCTTAAAATTCCATTTTATTCCATTGGGCTCATTGTTATTCTTTTAACCCATTACTTAATGAGCATATTGTGAAAAAATGGCCGTTTTCATTGAAAAGCCTCCTGTTACAATTTCAAATTGCTATGAAACTATAAAAATGGCTTCAATACTGTTCAAACTAGGCACAAATGTTGACTGGACCATAGCCTTTGTAACATCATACTCAATCTTAAATTTCCTGTTACCCTGGCAACGAGGGTGCATATCAAATTTGCCAAAAATCACTATTTTGCGTTGATTTTTTCTTCAAAACTGATTTCAAAGTGCTGCAATTTCTCAATGGATATGATAAGAGTCAAATATTTTTCAGCGTAGGTTACACATTACTCTAAGGTCGACCTGAGGCCATTTTTAGCCGCTCACAAGTCCGAAATTTTCTTGGAGATGAGGGGGTCTGCCGACACCCTTCAAACCCCCAAACAGAATGGACACATCCCACCGGTGGCATCCCCTTGATGTATCCATTTGATAGGGATTGGAGCAGAAAAAATGATCACTTTTTTAAACACCATTTCTCAAACGAAAACAAGTGTTTGGGGTCTAAATAGGTTTTTTTCTCTCACTATTTGAGGCCTCAAAGAGGGGGGGGGGGTGAAAAGGATTGAAAAGACGTCTATATGAAGTAATGGGTTAAATTGAAACCATAAACTGTCTGCTTGTCATGGTATAGTAAAAAGTGTTGCATATGATCACCGTTGTATGATTCTTCTTTTATGGATATACCATATTCTATGTCAAAATATATAGATTCAGCCAAATCGAGCCTGCTTCAGTTTTCTCTTGAACTGTTTGGACATCCTACACGTTTGCACTGTTCTATATTTTGCATGTTAAACAATATGTGAACAACAAAGTAACTCCAGCTGATGTTTTAACACAAAACGGTATTTTTTTTAACAGAACAGAACACATAATTGAACCGTGCCATGACAAAACCAACATAGTGCGTTTGCAACCAGCATTGATCCAGATCAGCCTGCGCACCCACGCAGTCTGATCAGGACCCATGCTGTTCATATACTTTATTTGGAATGGCACAGATTACAATATACAAGTATAATGTTACATTATGTGAACAAAGTCAGTATAGTAAACAAAAACAAATCAAATGGGTATGAACAATTGACAGTGTTATTATGTAATGCAAATAATCTTTAATGTTATTTTTGTCATAATTATGGGCCTTACAGTCAAATTGTAAAGGCAAGAGAAGACTATAGAAATAAGTGGACATTTACAAATATTTTTACAAATCGATTTGTTCTTACACTTTTAAATCAAATTGACAGTTTGAAAGTTATTGTAATATTTTGCAATGACGACATGGTTTTCACTTACAAATTATTTTAGTAAAAAAGAGCAATAAATAAATAAATAAATAAATAAATATAAAATAAAATAAAATAAAATAGAAAACAAAAACAGTAACAACAAACAAACAACACAATTACGTTTTGATGGGTTTAGTTTGATAATACAGTTAGTTTGGATGTACAAACGGAATTATAGTATTACATCACCTATTCTATCTATTCATATAACTTTACAGACTGACTATTAATTCTAATAACAGTCAAAGCAAAAGGAAAATCAATGTAATAATATCTATTGCAACAAACATAATTCTTTACACACTTTCAAACAAACAATGAAGTCCAATAAAAACAATAAGAGAAAATAATACTGTTTTAAACAACGCAACGTGGTTTGTGGTGTTAATATCTTAATTAAAGTCGATTGAAAGCATTGAAAGTAAAAAAAATCCGTTTTAGTGTTAAAAATACTATTCAATTTCAATTTTCAAAGATATTTTTAAGCATACATTTTTTTCATTATTACATAATGTACACATGTAAGGGATTTAAAGCTATACAATGCTCATCTTTGAGTACAGTATTTTTAATGCAGAAATTTATTGAAATCTATTTTATTTATTGAAATCTATAAAATTCTTACTGAATATGTAAAAACGTACAAATTATGTATGGGAATCTGCGTTCCGAGTAAAGCTGGTCCTTTCTTAAATAACTGAAAGTTTTTAATGACTATATATTCATAATGTATCAACAGTGTTTGTGATTTAAAGCATAACTTATCTACTTAGTGTGAAGTCAACACATGTTCATTTTATATTTACAAATAGACTGTATTATAGCAATTATCAATATTTAAAAGTATCAAATTTGAGAATAGTATATCTTTTAACATGTTTGTCTCTACAAAAAATAATGAGAAATAAGGTTTGTTGCCTTTCCATGTGATTAATTGGTAGATTTTAATCACAATATAAAGAAAATTGGACTAGATATAAATAAACATTATAGATATTCATCATGTTTTTTTATCTAATGTTACAATTAAATGTGGCAGACGAAACCAAATACATAATGTAAAAGCAAAACATCATTGGCACCTTCAGTTTCTATGATATAAAACTTTCAATGACGAAGAGCAATGGCCAACATTTGAAATGACATTTTTATAAATTTTAAGGCAAATTTCTCTGTTCATAAACGTTTTTTTAATTCATAAATCAGTAAAACAGCAAAAAGGCAACGAACAATACAATACGAGAAGAAAAAAAAAGAATGATGTCCATGCTATGAAATTAATACTGCAACATTCAACATACAGATGGGCACAATTAGAAATAGAATTCTATTTTTTATATAATCAAAAGTATAAAGACATATCATATCATTGTATTCCAAGAAAGTCATGCTTTTTATACCCTTATAATTATCTTGAAGTTTTTAACCTCTATATTTTCTTGTAATTATCCTGCAATATGCCTCGTCCTGTCAGGATATATTTATTTTTACGCTCGTCTCCTGATTATGTCTTTAGCTGTTACTTGTGTTTTATGCTGCAAAATATATGAAGAAAATCACTTCTTGATACAAGCTTGGCGCCAAATATTTTTATTGCGAATTGATTGACGAGAACGCTTCCTTTTTGATAGGTGTGTTCCTTTTGAAAATATCTGTTTTATGGAAGGAATTTGTTGATGTTTTGGCAAAAGCATACATAGGAAATCGTTTGTATGTAATTCATAACTCATTGATGTTTTCTGCTAAAAATATTCATAGTTATCTCTTTCGAATAGCAGAATAAGTTAACGATTTCACCATATTTATATAATTTTTGTGACAAAAAGTAAATCAAAGTAATAATGTTTTACCCTATTTCAAAAATGCTTAATTGCAATGCAGATTTGCCAATACTATTAGTGCAATAGCAAAGTGTTATGTTGCCAACTATTACACATTTAAGTAATCAAAGAACAGGCTCATATTAACATTAAATGTATTCTAAAACTTCTGTACATCAGTAAATTATTCAATTTTGATCTTCCTTACTTCTTTTTTTAATCAAGCTGGACTATCTCAATCGACAACCTAAAGAGAGCTTAGAGAGCTTTAGAATAATGAGAAACATAAATGATGTGTTGTGTTGTTGAATAGTTTTTTTCTAGGAAATAGTTTGCTTTATGCAATTATCTATTGCAAATAAATTGATTGAATGGTTACTATAAGTCTATAATTGTAATTGATTTTAAATGGTCTCTTGTGTAATAATTAAACTCATTTAGATAACTTTTTAAACGGCAGTAGGTTGTATGTAAAGGCAAATAGGAACATTATTGTGACCTACATTGGTGGTTTATTCTCACGGTTGAAATATGTACACAAATATGAAATGTGAAAGCAAGAAATTATGGAGATCTCATTTGTCAAAATAATTGATTCTCCTATTGCCTAAGCAATTATTAAGTGTTGAAATTTTCAGCGAAAATCTGTTAATGTGTTTGTGTAAGGAAGGGAACTTCTCATATTGCTTTCATCAGGGTATCGTTGACGCTTGATTTGTCTTCGAGGCGCTTGGATTGACAGGAGCTTGATGCTATCATGGCTGCTATTGTTTTGAAATGCATCTCTCACCTCAAGTTTGCAAAGATTGTTTTGTAATCATTGCAAGGATTCAGTTAAGCATTACACATTTGTAATGTAGTAAATGTAGTAATTGCTTGTCTGCAATATATTGTCTAAATTAAATCTTTTCAAAGCCATATATATCATTTCAACCATTGATACAAGAATAGTTTTAATAAGATAATAATGAGAAAGAAACTTAAAAAAAAATCAATACATTAAGTATTGATTATGAGCAATTCAGATGACACAAATTTTAATAACACAAAGTAAATAAATAAACAGCAAGTACCATGCGTATCTAATTATTATATTCGATAATATTTATAGAGTTTAGAATTTCATATCTAGTTGCTATTATTTTACTGACATGACTACTGATTGAAGAATAAGTTTAAACGTTTGACTTCGTTCTGTCTTTAAAAATTAGAGATATTTAAAACAAATGGCTGAATTGAAACAAGTAGAATTATCAAAACTCTTTCAAGTATGTTTACCAGGGGCAATGGAAATACGAACAATTAAACCCTAGAAGAAATGACGGCAAATGTTCTATCTGCAAAAGTTATTTAGGAAGCCGAAAATCTGATAAATTGTTGTAATTGGACACATAATCCTTCCAACAGCGTGGAATATTATTTCATACACAAATGTTTTAATACATGTGTGTTAAAGTAATCAGTTTGAACCTGTACGTCTTTAGAGTAGCGCAATGATTGACCGGCGTGTCAAATGTGCAGCTGACGAAACATGTCATCCTACGCCGAGAGAAATAGTGCGGCGAGCAATTGTCATAATCCAAATTTCTCCGCTTCCATGACTCCTTAGATCAAAAGAAATTGTGCATTAATCAAATCAGATTCTTCAGTAGTTTATTACAAACGCCTGTAATAAATGCATCATTTAAGAGAACGTCATTATTTAGACAAGAATTCTTGTTATACTTTACCTGAAATGCAATGGTATTTTCATTTGCTATGTATTAAGCAATACGCAATTGAGATATGAAAACAATCTTACTTCCCTTTTCTTAAAAAAGGAAATAGTAAACTAAATTGTCTATATATTTGCTATGGTATTATATGTTATCTTTAATATCAGAACATTTAATTACATTCCCTACTTTAGTACCCTGTTTATTTAGTCTTGAATATCGTGTGGTGTATACATGTATATTGAACTAAGTATAAAAGGAATGCAAATTGAATAAATTCAAAGAAACTGCATTGTGATAATTTCATCAAATACGGGAAAGAAATAATCTACTGCCAGATAAAAAAGTGGATGCATTACAAAACATACTAAGAGCAATATCTTAAAACATTTCCATGTTCGCCATTTTTTTTCAAATAGCTAAATGTCCATGACAAAAATTAAGAGCCGACTTTCGTTTAACATATTTATTTAAATCTTTATCTATATAATTCTTAAAGTTAACTGAGAACTACCCGTGAAGTTCTGATGATTTAACGTTAATAAAAACTTATGATTTGTTACTTTCTTCAAATAAAGAAGGCATTTAATCTGTTTAAATATGTTATGTGCAAATATATAATGCAAAGGAGGAATTTGTTATTCGGAATTCATTCATAAATAATATGACCTGATGTGTAGTACTTATTACCTTACTGTCTTTGTTATACATATATGTATATCTATATGTAAAAATATGTTAAAGTGCATTTGATTAAACTTTTGTTATATGTTCTAGATATGTGACATCTTTATCATTGATGTTTATGTATTAAGCTGATATACTTATGTATAAGTCTAATATAATGTCTGTTCTGTTGTTTGTCACATCAAATATATTTCTAATATTTTTATATTGTCTTGACGCCACTTTATAAAATCATGAAAAAAAGTAAATTATGACATATTTAGTTTCGCACACGTTGAATCCCCCTTAATAAGACAATTAGAAATATAATAAATGGTCCAACACTTTTAAATTACTGAAATTGATTGCTTACTTCAAGATTTTACTATACTTTATCCACTTTATGAGTTATAAATTACAATTAACGGTGGCATTTACATAATCTTAACAATTTTTGGTATTGGTGAACAAATTCCATTGAACAATAAAGTAAATATTTAATGAAAAAATTTAGCTAATGTACCTCGGGACTTGTAAATTCAATTTCATGTTTTTGATTTTAACATGACAATGAAAATATGCTAACGTCTGTTTTTCTTTTATCATTGCATTTAATAGTTTTATAACATGCGGCGATATCCATATGACACTACAATCGTTGTAATTTCTAATTTCGTTAAATGGTTGTTTGAAATCCATTGCATTTGAATGTATTTAGAAAAGTTGAAATTTATAGATTTGAGTATTATGGATGTAAGTACAATATTCGTCACAAATTCATAGAAAAGAATGAAACTCTGATAACAGACGTTTCAAATTTATGATTTATGGACTTAATTAACAACAACGACAATAAACAAACAAAACAATACAAAAGAAAATCAACAAAACAACAAAAAAGAAGCCGCAGATATTACATATAATTATTATGATCTTCATAAAACATATATGAAATAAAATCTCTGAATTACATTTATTCAATCTTAAATCTTTAATCTCTTAACTCATCTATTCTACACTATACCAATTCTTGTTTGTGGACACCTGGGCTAAGGTTCTGACATTTTAGACGAATAGTGATATCATATTACAATTTAGAATGGAACGAACACGCATGTAACTTTTTAGACACTGGACCATTCTAATACAGCATCCATACAAGATCAAATTTCTTCGAAATTTGTTTTTCGTAACTTGATGTTAATTTCTGTCCAAACTTTTTTTACTTGGTTCAAAGGCGAACATGTAATTTTGAAATGCTTAAAGACTAATAAAATGGCGTCAGAGATAAAGATAATATTCAGTCATGAATATGTTGGAGTTTTGTTCAAGACAATTGTGTGACAGTTATATCTTTTCCTAAATACCAAGTTCTCTTTCATCCAAGGTTTTATGATTATTTGTTTCGTTTCGATTCATTTTATTTCCAAGGTAAACATTATCATTTGTCTGTGTAAAATGTTTTAGAAGTTGGTGCCGCTATAGCAATTACTCATATTTTATGCATATCTACAATAGAATCAGTAGGCTCTTCAGAAGATTTTTTATATATATTATTCATCTCAATGTATTTTTATCGTTTCCCTCCTCGTCTAAAAAACGTTAAAAAGTAAAGAGAACCCCGAAGAGCGCCCAACAATTGTTAAAAATATTGGCGCCATGGATTTCAATGCCACATTTGGCGTTTGTTTCCTTGGCCACACTGGTATCAATAATTACAGTCATTACATTCATTTCATTTTCCATGTACATGTATAGAAGGTCGGTTTTCCTTATTTTCGTTATCAAAGGCTATTCTTAGTAATTCTGGTTCCAAATTAAAGATAAACCATAAATTTAAAACAAGAAAACTTTGACCTTTGTTTTTGCTTAACCAAATTGGAATCTTACATTTGCTTTTGTAACATTGGTAACTTTCATTTGTAACATATAGAGACACTTGTAAGGTTTTGTTCTGGGAGTTGATTCTAACTAATTGAATGTAATCTTAACTTTATCAACTTTGTGAAACTTGTTCATGAGATTTTATGTTTATGTACCTACGAACCGAACTGATCTTTACGTCCATGAAAAAGTAGAATATCTTATATCATGTTTTGTGGTAAAATCTTTGATGTATCAAGACTGAAAACAAGTTTTTCTCACTGCAATAATTTTCAAACTGTTTCCTCGTATAAATTTTCGTTTTATGATGCATTGGAGCCAGTTGGTTTGTCGGTTTATTAGAACAATTTTGTATCTCATAATTGAACATTGCAACGTTCCTCGCAGACGACAAAAAGTTGACGACTTCACAGCAGCGTTCTCTAAAAATCTATTCCACTGTCAGATACAGTTTCTGCCACGGGACAGAATGTAAACATTCCGTCAAACAGAAAAGTTCTTTATTCAGGAAAAGCTCGTTTAGTTACCAATCTTTCGTGAATAAAAACGACATTAAGGACAGGTCTAGGCAACAACCAGAAAATTACATGTCTAACCAAATCAGTGTATACATACACAAAATCATATCATGAATATTTGAGTCGCGAACAGAATTACTGTTAATTCTGTACTTCTTCTTCTAAACTGTTATGTTGTGAAATTTACGCATCAAGGCAAATAGTTTGTTTGTCTGGTAAAAAATTATTCATTAATAAAACAAGTCATTGTTTTTTCGTTCGACAGTTATCTTTTGTCAGAAAGCTGCCTGTATATTTTTGTAATCTTTAATCATTGTTCATTTCAGATCTACGAAACGTATAGAAATAAAATAAACGGATAATTTTTGTTCCTAGAGAAGATATAGATATATAAGTATTGTAGGAAACCAGTAAATTAAATGAAAAATATCGGCATTAAGCTCTAAATTTCAAAAGGTATTTTGAATATGAATTATTTTAAGATGGTCAATAAAGGCAACTTAATTTAATTCATTATGTATTATTGTAATTTAGATCACATGCCGTACATGATTTTATCATTCTTTTGATAATTTCTTGTAGGACCAGATGCATTAAATGATTTGTCAGCATGTATTTGTTTTAAAAGCCATATATGTGAGCATATATAAATTCTTCCAATACTTCTTTCATTTTCGTATTGGATTGGTATTGAGCAGAAATTGTTATCGGAAATTACCATTTACGAATAACAAAACTCACTTTGATAAGCACATTAATTGAAGAAACTGACTTTATACCAATGTTTAGATTTTAATTGAATGCCTTAATTGGACTGACAACACTGAAATATGAAAAAAATAAAACCAAATGAAATCGCACTAAAAAAACAACAATAATTTGGTACCAAATAGTTTTTTACCAAACCATTATCAGGGGATTTTAGGGACTTTCAAATACACCTCACAATAAATTATCGGCCATGATGTCCGAAAGTAGTTTCTTCAGTGTGATGTATAGATGTGTCAGAAACAGGTGAAATACACCAGTCCCTCGGTAAGGGAACTATTTCCAATTAGAATTCTTGGCATATAATCGCTGTTTAATATTTTTCAGGATGCGTGAGTGTTGGCTTTAGACGAACCTTATACCATGGACAGCATATGTTTCTGGAGAGTATTTTTCTAAACAACAAGGTTTCCATGCCAGTTACCAAACCTATTTTATAAACCAATACTATTTGATTTAATCAAGACATTGTGGTGCAACACAAAATCAGTCACATACCGGATTCATTATAGTCTGAGTAATGTTCAGAGATATTTGAAAACTTTAAACACGTTAACAGATAATTTTATAATTTAAATTGTATGTAATGGTGATGGAACGTGTGTTTTTGTCCGTCAATGAATGAATATGTTACACGTGCATCTGTTGATTTACAATTTCATATTCTTTTCTTAATTTCTTTTCTCAATGTGTTTTACTGTGAACCTGAATGATATTATTTAATTTTGAACTAAAACAATATTCTGTTAGTTTAACTACATAGATATCATATACGTGTATTGTTATGACTACAATAACACTGTATAGTCATACATTAGTGATTATTTCGATATATCGGTATATAAATCTAAAAAAAAAATTGATTTTTATCACCTTTGATATTCGTTATGTTAAAATTGCATTAAAAATAACTGAATATCTTCTATTTTTTCTTGGAATACATTTCCCCTAACCTGGAACAAATATTGATTAGCCATGATAATCCGAAAAGTCTGAGCAGACTCTTTATACTGAATGCTAGCTAGACATTTTTACAATTCTTGTTAAAATTCCTTTCACTTCCAGAATCAAAGAAAGGCAAATTCATTGGTTAAACTATAGCATCGTACTATTTAAAGTATACGTTAAAATATATCATAAAAAATGATGGGGCTAACAAGTTGTTTAAGTAAAAAAAACATAGGTATACCTTGCAAATGGAGATTATATCTAATAATATTCGTTCGAGTACGGAATAATTGGTGTAATAATTGGTGTATATTGAAAATATGTAGAAAATTGAACAATTGTGCGCAATGGATTCACAAGAATTAAGGCAAAAATCACATAGCACTGTATGATTAACTACATTGATATGATGCTATATAATGTAATGCAACTATGTTTTTATGTGCATGGAATGCATAGAAATCTAAGACTTTAGGTCTAGATATCACTATTTCGTATTCGTGCAATAGATAGGCACGTGTAAAAGATGTCATATCTTTGAAAGTGTCGGTTGTCTGAATGAAATAGTTTGAAAATGTCACTTTTCATCTCAACCAATATACTTACATGGAATGATAATCTAAAAAACTTTTTTGTAATCTTGTCTCTACGTCAAGGACACTCGAACAACACACGAACATTCAACACGTATTGACCCGGGTATTACGAGAGATTTGTTTTCATATCAAATGATAAGATGTGCTTGATTTATTACTTTTGAAAGCCACGGTGTTAAAAAAAAGTATACTTGATTGTTTTAAATCATTTCTTTACCTATCAATTAGATATAGATAAAATTATTTCTTCTTTATGTTTCGGAAGTAATGTCACATGTTTGACATGTGCATTAAGAATTAAATACCACTATTTAACTATTCTCCCTTGTCATTTTTGTTTGGTTGTAAAATGATCATTTTCATTTATAGCATTATAAGAATATAACCGAGTCAAAATACTGACGAATATGACAAAGAAACTTAACTCGGTCAATGAATAAATATTTTTGGACAATATTGCACGTTCTGATGAATGATTAAGCTCTAAAATGCTTCTCTGTACAGTTTAAGCATTTATATATAAAAAAATAAATATTTGCACAACATCACTCCTCCTCAGAAAATCTTATAAAAGAAAATGCATATCATTTTGATTTTAAATATATATACATGTATATATATATATTTTGCCAAACTGATATTTACTATTTTTGATATACTTAATGGTTTCTTTTGTCAATTTGAAGTAAATAATCTTCAATTACATTGAAACAATGTTTAGATTAAAGAAATTGATTATTCATATAGGAACCGGTGCGGATACTTTTCCTGATGGAGAACTTACAATGAATCACTGTAAACTTTAATGTTCTCCTGCAAGGGAGCGGTGTATTTTATTACGTACATTTTAAATAACTTGACGAATATTCACTTAAATTTCTAGTGAAATTCATTGAAAGATACATTTAATAAGGAATGAAAAATTAACCATTTAGTCTAGATTTCTTCTCTTTTGCGTTGTATTTCTAGAGTTCTTCTCTTCTCATGCGAATATTACGAAAAGGAAATAAGACGACCATCTATTGCTTTAATTTGCATTGGTTACTATTGATTAATGTAGTTTAGTTAAATAATCTGATAATTTATTTGATATTTTATTTGATATTTTAATGATACAATAACTTTGTTACCATTGTAGATCTATACACTGTAAAACTTTAATAGATATGTCTAGATTATTATTATCTACTTGAACATTATTTCATTATTCATTATTACTTTGTTATTATTTTTAATTTATTTTATTGCTTTTTAGTGGGGTGGTCTCTTTTTTGATATAAATTTTCTTTCCATACATTTTAATAAAAGCGATGAAGGTAAAACATATATGATACATATTTTTTAGCAGAATGAAATCAAGGTTAACCGATTTGTGTATGATGACTTTCATTTAGTTGCATTTCTATGCATTTATAGTATTTTGTTTAACTTATTTATAATAAAACAGAATCAACTATTCTTTTTCTCTATGAAAAGATTCTCTCTCTTCTAAAATCCGATCGTCGCTAGCTTATGTACTATTTTCTAACCATTTTAAATTTTGTGTTAATTTTGTGTGTGTATCATGTCACTTTTTTCTGAACTGATATGAAAAAATAAAGATATTTTGACTTTGACTTCGACTTTTTTACAAGAAAAAAAGAAAAAATATATTGAAAAAAAAAATGTCAGCATTCGCTGTTATAAGTTTTTAAAATCTATCTTATAGTTTTAAAGTGGATTTTTTTGAAACATATAACCATAGAATTATATGTTATTTTTAATATCAAGTTTAATTTAGTTCGTACGTTTTTTTAATATAATGCATTAATATAAGAAAGATGTTTTTTTTGTAAATATCAAACAACAAGTCATTTTTATACTGAATGCATGTAAAGAAAATCATAAGAAAGAGTAGAGGTGAAAAAAAGGAGGAAATTCATTGTAGATCGGCGGGAAAATAATCTCGACATTTATGTGATTGTTTTGCCGGAAAACAAATAGAAAAATATCCAGAGGGAACACTATCTCCATAAAGTCCTTTCTATGGGGCCAAAGCAATTGATAAATGACGGATTTATCATCAATAAATGTTACTGTTGATAACATATGATGTGAAGAGAAGAACTAAATCAGTGATGAAAGAAATATTAGAAATAGTAACCTCGGTGCGGCTTTTTAATTGATCTCGGCGGGATTAATTGGAGCTGAGGTGATAGTGAAGATAAAGAGGTGAACGATAGAGATAAGCTGAAGATGTAATGAGGTCCTAATGCTGTAACCGATAGTCAATAGCGCAGCAATTGGACATTAGTCCTGTCCAAAACAATTAAACGATGAGCCGTCGAGAATAATTTGATATTTACAGACGATGCACGTTAATGAGAATTATTGTAATGAAAGACTCGGATCAGTTCAAGTGCAGGAAAAGACGATGATAGAATTATAACGCAATACAAATGTATATCGTTTAGCTAGATTTTTGTTGGCCGAAAATATAGATTAATTGATTAAAATTTAATACAAACGCGTTTTTCGTTGGCCGAAAATATAGATTAATTGATTAATATTTAATACAAACGCGTTTTGAATGAAGAAATAACTGTCAAGTATATGTTTTGTTTGTATCATCTTGAAGGAGCTGAAGTGAGCTCCAAAAGCCTAAACACAAAATAAGATCAACTCGGACACTTAAAACGAAAACTGAAAACTGGAAAAAAAGATAATAAATAAATACAACCAGAATAAAATTAACAATTCGACATTTAGTGTAATACTTAGTCCGCCCGGTGTGAGTACAAAGGATTGGAACGCTTTTCATTTTTAGTTCATTCTGCAAAATAAAAATGATTATATTGGACAAAAATGAGTGAGCGAATGATCTGAAATTTTGATTTTTTTGTATAATCATCTCAAAAGAATATTTCCAGTCCTGTCATGTCATGCTGTAAAGCTAATTATAATTTATGTTGTGTTTTCAAAGTATGAAAACTTTACAGATCACCTCAGTTTTTCCTTTGTTAATGTGTCTTTTGTCATGGAATCTCAATGTTTTAAATATTCACTAGTATATTTTTTATACATATGAAGAAAATGATGGACTATCGTAACTACTGTGTATATATCTTGCTAGAATTTCTATTCTGCTGTTCTGCTAACTTAAGAGCAAGTTTCTCAAACAAGGACAATTATTATATTCCGTTCCTCCTATTTCATTCGAAAAGCAATGTAAAGATTATACTAAATTTAAAAATTCAAGTTAAAACGTTAAAGACAAAAAAGGAAAAACGCACGAGCAAAATGAATTAAATGATTAATTGTAAGAATATTTAAATATTAGTAGTTTTCTTTACAAAAGAAGGAATAAAAGGCTTTGAACAAAATTATATTATAATCATATTTTGTCAAGTTTTAAGGCAGATCTTAATGTTTGATTTGCACCATGCATGCAGCTTTACATTATATAATTTCCATAGACTTCTTCTTAATTATAGAAAATTCCTAATTTTTGATAAAGAAAAATGTTGTCAATAGAAACCATTTTTTTTCAGTTATGATGTTGATTATTATAACCATCTATAATGATACCAGAAGAAATAAGTAATGATAAAGATAATCAATATAACAATAAAAATGATAATCATGTGAACAAAATATATTGTTACTGTAAAGAAAAAACGTTTTGTTAAGATAGAAATTGATATTTATCTTTACAAAATCAAAATAAATCAAAATAAATATCATCTTTTTTTGCATAGAAAAGGTTAGAATAATAAATACAACTTGAATACACCGAAAATACACCAATATTTAATTTCAATCTAAATAACTTTTAATCAATTAAAACAAACATACCGCTGTTATTTTTAAACGGACACCAGTGAGGTTTTTTGTTACATGACCGGATTGGGAGATTTTGTATAACATTTTATGTAGTTCTACACCAATAACTTGTCTATACCAAAAGCTTCTGTTGCTTGAGAATAATCATATTTTATTGTGTAAAGTGACCAAAAATGAAAACGACAAAAAAAACAAAAAATAAACACCACAAAACACCGTTTTTAGCTCAAATTGGACTAAAATGTTTACCTAATATCGCTTTTAATTTAATTCTGAGTATATTTTTTTATTTGTTTTCATATTTTCTGTATTAAGTTTCCTGGATGATCTTCATAAGATTTTCCAATTTTATGTTTACAGGCTTTCTGACCTAATGGAGCTCCATTAAACAATTCTTGTAAATTGAAAAAGTCAAATAAAATGATTCGAAATAAATTCGTCGCTGGAAATATTTTTTTTCAAATATAAAAAGATCTGTATAAAAATGCATATTTGTAATAATATTCTTCTTTCTTTTTATTTCTTTTACAGCAATTTAAAAATGAATGAGATTAACAAGAGCATTCTAGTTTTTATCAGTTTTTGTACGTAAATAGATTATATGTGATAATGTTTACACATATCTTTTGTAAATCTCAGTTTATTGGTCTTATATGTATTTTAAATATACTTGTTGTATATTTTGTGTATTTTTTGTAAATGTGAGAAATGTGAGACTTGAATAAACGAATAAATATTATAGGAGATGTTTGTTCAAATTATTATTACACGTATTGATATCGAAATATATTGAACTTTGAAATAAGTTTTATTGATGTGAATTAAATCTTGATAAAAAATGGACGAAATATCCTTAAACATATGTCATAAATTTTACTTTATAAATTAAAATACAGCATACATGATTTTGAGAAGAAGAAAAATATTCTGTATATGAAATGCGTTGTTTAAAAACCCCAAGCAAACAACCAAAAAACACACACAAACATTTATACATCACTAAGTGCAGTTCATCCTGTTATAAATATGGAACTGTTCTTATCTTTTAAATATATAAATAACACATATGTAAAAATGCTTAATTTCTGTCCTTATAGCCAAGAATAAAATAAATATTAAAATGAACTTTAATCTTTTTATAAAAATATAATTAACAGTGGAATAAAAAAAGCTTTTACATACAATTGCACATTTATGTTGATTTTAAATTAGAAATATATTTATTAGGCAAATTTAAACAATTCATTACGAGAAACAAGGCATTTTGTTACGAGACAAAAACGAACTTTTGATGCTGAAAAGTACCAAAAACAAACATCTTATTTTCGAGCAATTCATTTAATTAAGGAAAAACAAGTATTCTTTTGCTAAATCATTGCAGCTGGTAAACACAAAATCCCCGTAATTCTTAATGATTATATTATCACGCAAACTTCGTGCAAGAACTGGTGGCAATAAGTGCAATTTGTTATTTATATTCATAGCTTTAATTGGTTTCTTGATATCGCCAATGAGTTTGAGTGAAATCAGTGCAACAGTCCTGATATTATGTGTGTGTTCTCTCCCCTTTATCTGTAGTAACTTGACACCAGGTGACAGGGTGACAACAATGTTAACTAATGTTCTCCGCCTTCAACAGTATCAAATTACACAATATTATGGCAATACCAATGGGCAAACATGTTTCCATTCATTAGGAAATAAGAATTTGTTAAGATTAAGTAAAGATGAAAGGACACGCAATCTGTGGAGACAATATAAAGAACTTGACCTTTTGATAGCAAGTTATTGTCAACAGGTGCCTCGGAAGAAATGTTATGTGAAAGCATAAGGTGAATCAAAATGTATAATATCTGCGAGAATATACCACCCGCATTGATGGATGCACCAGAAAACATACAGTCATACAGGATAGCATTGCGGTGAATTATTAATATCATGGAATTATTGTTTCTTTTTCTGTTTCCATTGAATTCTGAGGAGCTCCACTGAGGTCCAAAAGCCTGCATAAACAATTAAAAACCCTGTTAATAAATCAATTTGGGCATTTAAAATGAAAAAGAAAATATAAAAGAAGAAGATTATATTTAAAGTCAATATCTAGTACGAATAATAGCCCGATTTGGGAAACAAGCATTTTAAAAAAAAACTTTTCATTTTTAGGTTCATTTGCACGATAAAAATGAGTAACCCTGAAAATAGAGTAAGCGAATGATATGAAATTTTGCACACAAGTTACTGGTTTAAAATATCGAGAAGAAAAATCAAGCCCCGTAAGGTAGAAAAAGATAAGTGTAGTCCCAACAATTTTAGGTATTGATTTGTTTCATTATTTTGTAGTTACTTTCCTTACATATAAAATTAACAAAATTGTTTTGATTTAAATAAATATTTCAACTTGAAAGTTATGCTTTTTGTTTTTCGTTATTATAGTTGTTTTTTTTTATTTTTGTTGTTTTTTAGTTAGAGTACCTTTTGTTTGTATACACAATATCTCATAAAATTATTTCCAATTTTACAAATGGATATTTTTGTCATAAATGCTCTTTAGTTTTGATCTGGCTTCCTTTAACTGCTGAAAACAATTTGCATGTTGAACATAAATCACTGAAAACAATAGAAACTTGGACAGACAATAGAGAATTTGGATGTCTGAATTTATGCCAGCCACAATCTGTATTACACAAGCGCCTAATATTAGCTAATTAACGGATCTGGGTCGTCGAAAATGCTTGCTTTTTCAACAACACGTGTGATTCTGTTTTCTTCATCTACATCAACAATAAAACGTATTCTGCTTCACATAATATTGTTCCGCGATGCATTACCTATGTATTTCTCAACGAGCTAATTCTAAATTGTCTTCTCCTTTTCTTGGCATATTTACTATGAATGTCTGAGAAATATCCACCAAGTACTTTTTAAACGGTCTTACTTTAATTATTTTATTTCTGTGATTATCTTTCTTTAACGTTGCCTGTTATTTTAAAAATAATAATATTGTTCTTTTTGAAATTATTCTTTCTTTTTTGAATGTCGTTGTCATAATTTCCGTGTGTCTTAATTGTCATTCATTTATTATTCGCAATTGATAACCCCGCTCACCCATTTCTTGTTTTATCAGCATTCTTTTACTCTTTAAAAATGGACAAATTCATCAATAGGGATCTATAAATTGAAATAAATAGCATGTAAAGAATTATGAGTTCCATCATGAGAAAAACAATAATGTTGTATCTCTTTTCTGACAGTTCTTTTCCCCCCTATTTTACGACATTTTCTTTATATCTTTTAACTGATTATAGAAATGATTGCCTTATAATATTAAAATGAGTTAAAATATGAAAATATTTATAAACCTGAAAGAGAGTTTCATTTTAATCTCATTGTTAAAGTTAGATTGTATATCATGAAATGATTAAAATGTTTAAAAACTAAAACAATATATGATAGGTGATACTCTAGATTTGGCCTCCAAAATAATAAACTATCTGTTGGGAACAGTTTCATATATATAATAGCAACTGCTAGTTTTTGTTATATTTCTATAAAAAGAAGACTGAGTTTAAAAAATGCAAATGATTTAACTATTTCTAGTCTGACTCTTTTTATATTTTCTTGAATAAAAACAAAACAGAATGGCTATGACCAAGTAACATTCTTATGATTAATCATTCAACTATTCTTTTTTTTAATTCTAAAATGCAACTGCCTTTTACCTTATTGCATATAAGTATACACGTTTTTTAAACTTTCCTCCTGGGAAATTACTTAACCACGTGACTGCAAAGAAGGTTCTAGCGGTGGGCAGCTGCTACCGGGAGCATGTGTCTATGTATCTCTAGTGTTTCAATGAACCAGAACAGGCCGTAATCTACCGCTTAACTACAACATATCCATGAGATACGTCTAGAAAAGAGATCTTTTCCTGTATTGTTTGTTCCCTTTCAATTATTAGACGAACTTTCTGGCTTTTAAGTCGGATAAACTTTAGGCTTTTCTCCACCACATATTTCCGTACCTATTTTCTTAAAAATACATGTATTACTATCTTTTATCCATTTTGATGTTTAGTATATGTTTGCAAATATCAAAATGAAAAAGGTTGTTCGCAATTAATAAAAATGTTTTACAGGAAAACTTAATTATCATTGAAAAATTGAAAATGTAAAATATCAATGAACCTAAAGGACAACTTCTTATCTTTTGTATCACAAAAAAACTAATTTGTTAATGTTACATATTCTTTATTATGTACCTTTGTTATTATTGTTGCCAAATGATGTACAAGTTGTCCAGAAAAAATGAAACAGACTGTAAAAAAATGCTGCATTTGATCATCAATTTAATAGCAAAAATGTATTATTGTTCAATATCAATTAAAAGGAAAATTAAAACAAACAAAGTACAATTTGTAAATCACAATGTAATGTCGAGAAACACGGACAGCTTAATTTAAACATTCACATGATTTAACCAAATAATACCCTACTTATAATTTTTTCTTAGATCACTTAATTATTACAATATTCTATGTATCAAATCTTTTATCCTTTCTAATACTAGTAATATTCCTATTGATGATCGAATACAAATTAAGCCGGTGCTCAATGGCAAGAGAGATGTTCCCTTTTCCTTCAAAATTACATTATACATTATACGAATCTCTGGAACAGACTAAATAAAAGTACGCCTAAGATCCTTGTTTTCATTGTTATGAGGTTTATGCCCAGATTTATTTTTCAAATTCAATTTTTTATCATACGAAAAGCTGACCAGACTCAACACTTTAGATTTAGGAAAATCAAGTCTTTTAATGCACAAGCATTGATGCAAATGTCGCCCATATAGATTCGTTTATTAAATTATAAAAAAACAGTGCAATCTATTTTTCGAGTTTATCTTTACCAAAGTTTCAGAATAATTTTAAAGAACTCATCCTTACTTTGAATATCCGGATGTTTAATGATATTTAAATTTTCCAACAGGACAAACCAGACTGTGATCATTCTAATAAAAAGAGTCTACTCTATAAATTAATGTATTGCTTAAATTATGTAAAATTAAATTGTAGTGGTACTTGTTTACTGTATTTTGAAAAAAAGGACAAAGGTAGAAAGAGTGTTTTGCAAAATGCATAACCTTATGGAATGCGAAACAAATGAGTGTGTAAAAATGAAGAGCATATCAACATGAATTATTTTGTCACTCATTTCAAAACAGGTTGTTAAAAATATGATAAAGATAATTTGTCAAAGTTGGTTTATGTTGAAACAGATGTGTGTTACAATGCCTAAAATTGATTGAACGGTTTATCAGTAAGGTACTTGAATCTATTAAACAAGCAAAACCCATTAAACAACACCCGATTTAGTGACAAATTACACCAAAATTAACTCGTTTTCATTGACATTTTAATCTTGCTGTATTTAATACAACTTTTAGACATAAGTTTCTGACATAAACTCTATAAAATACAGTTGATAAAATATTATGCATTGACACAAATAATAGCTTGGATTATACATGATACATATAATGGATTGAAGTGAAAAAATGTACACATGCATTGTTTTTTTACTTTTAAACAACAGCACATAAACTGAAATTAGATGTGCAAGGCACAGATGAAAATGATGCGGAAATACAAAAGCTCTAATACTCATATAAATACATTCAAAGTGTCTACAATATTTGATTTAGCAATGATAATGAACGACGCATTTTTAAGATAAGATTCTTTTTTTAAGAATATGTATTAGTTAAAAGTGCGGTTTGCTTACAACGGGATGCATTTGTATACCTGATATAACACTGCTGCCTGGCATTGAATTTCTAGTTAATGTAGATCAACTTAAGCTCTCTGTATGTGACAAAAATAGATATAAACACGACTTTACTTCACATGAAATGGGAAGGGATATTTGGACAAAATAATCTTATAATAAAATTTTCGCATGAATTGTATTTCACTGGTCAATGAATGAATACGAGAAAGTATAAAAAAGTCACTCTGTTGTAGATTAGAATTCCTTGCCTTTTTACTGATATTTTCCTTTTGATCCATCTATCTAAAGACTGTGGTGTAACTGCTTTTGTGGCGCGTTTGATGTGAGATAACCACTGCCATGATTGTTTGATATGTGTAACAATATAGCGTTCATTTAGTTGTAATTCTAAACACTACTCACTCTTTTTATGATCCTGGAATTTCAAATTACATACTTCCCGTGTATATGAGATCCTAAATTATGATCACAATTTCTTTTGAGACATCTAGTTGAATTTCAAAACAAAACACGAATGTTGCTTACACAATCTGTTGGAACCATTTCTCATATTATTTTTCAAAGAAATTAATGTTCACCATCGATAAGCTTTTTCAATTGTTTCCCGTGTGGCCTCAAGTTGGTAATGTCCTCTACAATTGATCACAAATAAAAGGCTTTTAGGATAGTGAATCCGTGAGTGTTTATATAACTATAAGAAACGGATTGAACATTCTTACAGTCTCTAACAAAAAATACTGTATCATTATTTTCAGCTTTGTAAATACATAGGTTGAACTGTTTGTTTCATTCCGTAATAGTTCATGTTATAATTCTGGCTTATTTGGTGAGGATTGTTCATAGGTTCACAGGGCATAGGCATGGGTGCTGATTGAGACATCGGTTGGGTTGGAGCCCTGAATCCTAAAATGTCATTCACAGAGTGTGATGATGCCCAGGCTCGCATCATACAAGGAGTAACACAATTTGACATCTGTGATTTATTGTTCATTTGATGATTTAATTGAGGGAAGCTTGGCTGAGGAGCTGGCATTGGTGGAGGAGCACACGAAGGCATCGAGGGAGGAGGGCACGAGTATTGATACATTGGAAACTGAGGGTTATATAGCGGCCCTGGTGGTGGTGGGCCCATTATGTTCTTTGATTCCATGTTTGGACTTTGACTGGTAGGTGAAGTACTCCCTCCAATTTTGTTTCTAAGAATCCGACTTATTGAGCTCACTGAGGGCACATTGTATTTGTCACAGACTCCATCCGCTAGCAATTTATCCCTTATTTCCCAAGCAAATATCCCTGGATCCCTCTCCTTGTATATCTTTATATGTTTAACAACATTGGGTGTTGTAACTCTTGGCTTGCTGCCACCAATGGCTCCAGGAAGTATAGAGCCTGTTTCATTGTATCTGGCAAGTATTTTGCTAACACATCCATGAGAGACTCTTAGTTGTCTGGATATATCACATGGCCGAACTCCCATTTGGGCAAGTTCTATAATTCTAAGTCTGATTGCATTAGGCAAGGGGCGGCCGTTGACAAACACCCCTCCAAGTTGATTTACTTCACCGAATGTCGTCTGTTCTGTAATGATATAATATAAAAAAACTTATTGTAAATCATATTTTTTTTATCATTAGTTTTGTGTCAAATTAAATATAGTACAAACAAATACCTATTTTATGTTGCAGTTATTCATTTTAATATTTTAGTATAAAACATAATACAGCTATAAACATGTTTTTATAAATAACTAACAATTATTTGCAAAGTGTGAACATATTGTTTTATTATAAAAATAGATAAAAAAAAAAAGCAGATACACTTTATAGCATCTCTGAATATGATCATTATATTTTAAATTCCAAATCTATGTCAGACATCTTATGGGTTATTAAATACAACTTATGATGATGTTTGATAAATTGTGTATTAATGGATTGTTCAGACTTTAAAATTGGCGACTGTGATAAATAATTTGGCATTTACTACTTTCAGTAATTCAGTGTTATTAAAATAGAATTAACCAACTTGTAATGAAGGATTTTAGTACCAGTTAGTATGAGCAAATATTGTTCATTGTTTTAGTTACATTTTAATCTGGTTTTGATATATCATATTATTTATATATACATGCATATATAAAAAGAATCCGGACAAAATTTCCATAAGTTGTTGATGTTTAACTAAATATTGTAAATAATCAGGGAAAGGTTTATGTTTATTGAGCTGCCTTTTAATGTAAGATATAAAAATTAGATATAATTAAATGACATTAATACTTGTATTTCCAATGCCAGCCTCTTTATTGTAAAGACTAGAGCTGTCACAATTTGATATACAATTCAACCATCTCTGTTTATTTGCCTTAAAATGATTAACTGATAGAAGTTTCCATTGTAACATTTTTATACCGATTTCTAGAATGTTTATTTGATAAAAATTCACATCAAAGTCATGCCCCGTCCTAGTTATCTGAAATAAATGGACCGGTAGGGACAGTGGGCACTGTAATGACCCCAGTGGGAACTCTTCGGAATTCTCGGCTAATTCAATCAACGGATAAATTGCTATTTCTCGGCTTTCGTTCACTTTATTGATACGGGAGGCCATAAATCTTTAAAACTATCAGGATATGCAAATATTTGGTTTCAATTATAGAATCAGTCATTTGAACTTTTATAGACACTTGTGAAATCAGTGACATATTTCCAGGTATTTTCACCGGTGAAATATTGCTATAATTCAGCAAATATAGAATATTCAGGTTTTATGCATGTATATTCAAGTCATAAATAGAATATAATAAAACCGACATTATACAGATATGATATATAAACTATGACTTCTTTATGAATTTATTTAGATAATAAAATGTTACTAAAGGATATACACTTGTTTATACACAGGTTTAGCTATGAGTTTTAGTTTATAAGCAGGAGTTATGATTTCATTTGCATATGTACGTATAAACTGTAATTTAACCTGTACCACAATTGTTATATATTTAATGGTCATTTCCATCTTTCAATCTAGAAAATTAAAAGTAAGTACAGTACAGACCATGGGTAGACTCATTTGCCGCCAGTAGGCTAGGGTTAATTGTGAATCTTTTATAACGTATCGTTTCAATATTTTTTAAACCAAAACTTGGTAAAATCTGACGTAATTTCTTAGTCATGTAATTTTAACAAAACAAAATAATATATTAGTCAAAATACATTGACGTGCCAAAGCTAGATTCTGAGATATTTCTAAGATATTTTTCGTTCTGGGTCTGGTAAGTTGGACTAAATAATATATTATATTAAATCAAACACAAACGAGTGGCGGAACAATTTGAGATTCACATTTTGCATAAATAACAGCATCTAAATAAACGAAAACATATAGAATTTGCATATTTGCAGATAAAATAAGATAAAATAAGATCCGGAATTTTTCCAAAAGCACACACAAAGTAGTTTCAAAACGACACAAAATTTATTTATTTATTATGTCATAATCATAAACCGTTTCTAACAAACACATGAGCATGTAATGAAAATTTTGCAGATGTAATATAGAATAAAAAGAATAAAGAGTAAGAATACCATCAAGAAAGGAAGACTTATACATATATTTGAGAAAGAGTTATAAGCTGCAATAGAAAACAAATTTTAGAGTCCACAAAGAACGTTATGTTCCTTGCAAAATATGTGGTCAAGTTAACCATAAAGATTCCTGTCCAACGCATTAAGATATTTGTGACAAGAAAAAAGAATGAAATTTTCGGAAATGAAATAACGAACAATTTATTACAAACAGCGAAAAAATCACATACATATTATTTGCAGAGAGTGTCCTGAATGAACCCATATTAGCTTTATTTACATATCATTTACATACTTGAGTGTTTCAAGACATATCTAATGTTTGTTTATTGTATATTTTCCACACTTACAAATTTCTTACAGACCATCTGGAACTATATAACGGCACAAGAGTATGAATCTATCAGTTTTGATCTAACTCTCCCTTCAAATGCATCAACACGCCGGTTTGTAAAATACATTATAAGAATTTTGATAGCTCAAATCTGGAAAATGGTCATGAAAAGTGTTCACACGAGTTTCAAATAAAAAGTTAAAGGAACATGCTTCCCATTACCAGGTGTTCAAATTTCTATAAACTCGTTGTTTTGAAAAAAAAATGATAATAATAAAATATATGCACTTGGTTTTCTCTTAAATCAGTACATTATAATCATTTTTATTATTATTTCACAATTCCTTTGAATACAGGATTTGATAATAAATATATTAAAAGGCGTTTGACAGTGGTCCGCTTAGGCATTTTTCAAAGGATTGCCGTTTCGAAAATGAAAATTCAGAAGATAAAAAAACTGTGCATCGTTAACTAAAATATATTAAATTAGACCATTTCTGGACTCGAAAAAGTTAAAGAGAGATTTAGATAAAATCTTTCTAGAATCTTATTTCCACATATAAAAAAATCTTAGCTCCATTTTGAAAATCTACCAGAACATATTTTTCATTTATTTTAATTTCATTTGTAAGCTACTAGTTTAACAAAATAAGACCTGTGGTATTTGCGCCATTCCGATAAACTTTATAAAGAAATACAAAATAAAAACAAGGAACGAAAACTCGACAAATATTAGAAAAAAAAATTCAAAATCATTCAAACAGTACAATATTATGTTTCTTTGTAATGATTTATTGGTTTTCATAAATATGGTAATATACTAGTACTAAGCTATAGCTCTGTCAAGTTATATTACTGTAGACGGTAGCTTGCACTAACTGCTACCGTTCACGAACACCGCGCCTGCAACATTTTCAATTTTGCCGTGCGAGGCATTCTTCAAAGAAACATTTTTCTGTATTTTAAAATATATATCTAATAAATAAATAGATTCCAACCTACCCATAAGGGAACTTGACGATAATCCGTAGCAGGCCAGCTTGTCCCTGTCTAGATCCGACGACTCCAGTGTTGCGTTTTAATTATTATTCTCCTTTCAATTTTAAATATGAATGATAAAAAAACGCTCCCGTGTTGCCTAAATGTAAATTTAGCAAAACACACAGAAGGAAATGAAGCAAAACGCAAATCTCGTCAAAAGGCATGAAAGTTTACAGAAAAGTTGAGATAAAACTAATTTCGAGTGGTTTTCTTTCAAGTTCAGCCCACTGATAAGCCGTACGAGCTGTAATTGGTCGTCCTTTTCGCTCATTGGATGATAACAAGTTTGCCCGCCAATCATATGGAAATATAAACACCTACCTGTGAATTTCGAGGAGAATTTCTAAACAATTACGTTTTCTAGGCAATTTGAACGTCGTGGAATGAATCCAATAAATTATATACGAGTTGCTGTTGAAATTGTGTTCAAATATTTTGCTATGCTCGCGTGCCTTTTCAAATTGACGGTAAAACTCCATACTATGCCTTTTGGTCACAGTTCAAAATAAGAATTTGCTACCGAGGACATAGGTGGTCGAAAAGCAGTAAATGGTTTGATGTCCGTACCAACTGTTTTAATTTTTTATGTGCTGTTATTTCTAAATGTATCCCCTGTGCAGCAGTTAGATCACAAACCATTATTTTGACATCAAAATGTATACATGTACGACCTTGAAATACATGTATCTTGCTTATCATATACTTGGATTTTGTACAAATATTTGATTAAAAAGTTGGCTGACGTTTTTACAACGCGGATATCTTACGAAAAGCAAACATTCTTAATTTGATAAAAATGCGTTAGAGCGTTGGCGGTTAAATAAAATAACGAATCATTCTCCAATTGTTTCACAGTTATATTATCTAAGTCTGGCAGGCAATCGTGTTTGAATAAGATTCATCTAATTTTATTAAATCTCAAATATATTTCTGAAATTTAAATTTAAACGATTCATCACATTATACTGTAACCTGCTGGAACCGAAGTTTATTAGATATGCACGTCCGTGCAGTAAGACAATGCTCTGTATATTATTGGTTGCAAATTTCGGATTTTGATATTGAAATCCCTTAATTTTGAATTGGACTTAGTCAAGTTCAAAGCTGAAGAATTCAATGAAACATTTTTAGCATGATTATGGTTAACTCGGATTAGGATTTATAGCTCCCTATACGCTAGCGGATATCTAAGTCAAAAGTCAGACCAATCAACATCTATTTTGTTGGACGGTGTAGGGGGGACTGTGTTCCTTGAAGATTTGCAGTCTGGCCAGACCAGATACTTTTTCTTCTCAATTTGACCATTTGAATATTGAATCGAAATGCCGGATAATTTCATTACACAGATTTAGCAGAATAAATAAAATGTGATATTTGTTGTTCGAGAAATACATTGTTTACTAGTATATGTTTCGTTATAAACTAGACATTTCTCAGTTAAATTCAATGAGACGTCAACAGCAAAACATAATTTTCAAGTTTGATAACCACATATCATTGTTTTTTAATCAATAAGCATAGTGGTCCTTTATTTATAGAAAAGGCTTTAATTGTGTCACTTTTTAACCATTGTTTAATCAAAGCTATTATTGACAAACAAATCAAAACCATTTTTTTATTTTTTATTTTTCTGTGGTTTTACGAATCTGTATATTTGTTATATATTCTTATACTAGTAGAAAAACCGCACAAAAAACCATAAACCAGTAAGTCACTTTGTTTCGTCAGAATAAGTCCGTCGTGAAGAAGACATCCTGATGATTTCATTACTGTATTCAGCAATTCAAACGTACTTAAGTGATGCGACGTGAAACCATTCGCTTACTATTTCAAGTGAAGCAGTGAGCTCCCCTGATGGCGCGTCAATGTTAAATAGAAACTGTATCGAAAATATGATTTGCATTTCTTGTTCCAGAAGATTGCACTTCGATTCATGTAATTTACGTTACTCGGGATCGTTATAACAAAGCCGTAACAAAATGTTTAAAAGATGATATTTGTAACGTTTTATTTAACACCACTAGTCTGCGGAGCGTTTTCAGGTATCTACGATTACCCGACGGTGTCTTTATCAGTTAAAACAAAAATTCTTATGCAAAATTCCACTGCAGAAGTACGTGCACATGTTTTTATGTTGAAAGGATGTGTTTGCGGAGGTAACATGTAGTCTAAGGTTTGCTTTTTTTTCGTCTATTCATTTTATTATATAATGGGAAACTGGATACGTTGAAAGGAAAACAAGCATCTTTTGGCACTATTCATTGTAATTTGTTTAATGATACATTTTATTTACTTTTAAATATCTCAGTTGATTCTGGAAAACTTTTTGACGTTTTTAGAAGTACACAAAAAGAAAATTAATAAGAAATATAGAAACTTGAATGTTACTTAAAACATTTGTTGAACATAAATTATATGGCATGAAATTCAATTACACTGAAATAATTTGAGAAAACGCGACAAAAATTTGTTTTGATGGCTTTGCAAATTCTTTGAAGATCACTATTAAAACATAATCGCAGAGGAAAGGAAAAAAGCTAAAGCTTCAAATATAAGTGGAACGATGACAAAGCGGTGAAATATTTCAACTCTCTGAGGGAGGGGAAATATGAAATAAGATAAGTTCTAGATCTGTGAAAACTATCTACCATTTATTCCCCTGTTAAATCTGTATGCAAAATGTATACACAGTCTACTTCCTCTTTGAAGCTCAGAGCATGCGGTAATTAAAAATTTCTGATTGGTTTATCATATGTCTAACCATCTAAATCTAGATCTATGTGAGAAAAATACGACCTTACTCGACCTTTGCTAGCGTTTCCCAAGATGCTTGACTCGAATTTGAATATTGATCACGACTTGAAATTTTAGAGACATGAAAAAAGATATCATTTAATTTCAGCTTGAACCTATTCGGTAAACTGCGAACAGTACTCTGCATATATTAAGGGACGAATTATCTTTCCGTTAATAGGGCTGGATAGGTGGCAAATTAACAATTTACTAATTTACATTCGTTAATTGCCTGTTCTCGGATACAAAAATACTGAATTGTTTATATTAGTTTAAGCTTAACCACTATTCGTAGCTATTTTCTTTGGATATTTTGATATGATTTTACATGAGTTTATCGCAGGAATTGGATTATAATTATATAACTGTTAATACTATTTATGTTAAATGATTAATTCATGTTTTTATTTATGACCAATGCATTTCATGTATCCAAATGTGTTGATAAAATATCGAATAATGATATTTGAAATATTTTCAAATTTCAAATTTCAATTTTCTTTATGCAATATAAAGTTAGTTAAAAAGTTTTTCTGATAACTTTCTAATATTTTTGCTGTTTACGCGTTTTCAAAATATTGCCTTTAAGTCGCTTGAGCGTATATCTTTTTAATAAATTGTCACCGATTTAATTATATACACATATCTCTTAGTTCAAAATTTAAGAATCATCATGGATAATATTCATTTTACTTTCAATATATGATGCAGTTGCTATATTTTGACGGTGTGTTGTAAAGATTCTGTAATACATCTTTGTATTACAATATAATATTAATATCACAAGTCAAACATACAAATTGTATTATTAATTTTTCATGAATAAAAAAGCTTTAAAAATATCTCTTGTGCATTTTCATTGTAAGTATATATATTTTTTTCAATTTCGGCAATTTATCAATCAATTATAAAGCGAACGCAGTTTAATGTTTCTGTTAGTTTTTATAATAAATGTTCAGGTAAAATGGGCATCTATAAGATTTAAAATATTAATATTTCTGTTAGCTGTAACATGACTACACTCATTAGAATCTTTAGAATAAGAAAAAACGTTCAAACAAATAATATCCATGTCGAAAATCGTCAATGCGAATTCAAATTGCATTTCTAAAATAGCTTAAGCAAAATATTAAAAAGAAAAAAATATATATCTATGCTTATTTCATTCTATAAACACATTATTTTATATATCACTACGCAGATATCATTCCAGTAACAGACAAAAAAATACTCAACAAGAATAGGGGAATTAGGGATATATTTTTATTCAATTCCGAAACGAAACGTCAACATGTGTTATCATTTGTACAACAGTTTAAGCTATATCCAGAGAATTGCATTAAGTTTTGAGATAAAAATTGTAGTTAATAACGGATAACCTCATATAGTTTTATTATTATTAGTTTAACGAGCATTTATCAAATGATATGTATCTTTTTGATATTCAATAAACATGTAATATGAATTTATAGAAAGGCGCAGTATACGACATACAAGCTATCTGTAATAATAATTATGAAATTTCTCTTATTCATTTAATCAATGTCATTTTATCCAATGTTTCGTCGATTAAAACAACTGCAATACTGAGTACTGATGTACTGAAATACACGATGGTACACTGTGGAAGTGTAAAACGCTTCGGTAACATTTTAAAACTCGGGCTTTGCCAAACATTTTCAGAAAATACTGTTAACATATTCTTCTTAAATGACAATTTCCAGTCTTCTAAAATGACAATTTCCTGAAGGAGAAAGCATATTCATTTTGCTAGATTCTATATTTCAAGTTACAATCTCTGTCTTTTTAAACCGATAAATTAGTAATATTGATAGATATAGGATAAAAACGTATAATGAATAAGGTATTGTACCATTCGCTTTTTCAGGTTACAATATAAATAAAACTGGAGCAGTTTTATTATTATAATAAAAGTACCATCGTCATTTTCCAATATTAAAAAAACATTTGTATCTTTATTTTGAAATTAAGAATTGTTCTTTGTTTCTTCTTCTCTATGTTTTGATATATGTTTCCGAAATTATAATAAGTAAATTCTTACCAAATGCAATATTTATTTATAAGGAAAGATTGAATTGTTAACACATATATGATAATTTTCTAGTTAAAAATCAGGTGCACAGTTTATCATTTTATTTAATCGGTTTCATGTTTATTTGACTAATTCAATTAAAAGGATACTAAAATTAACTTTAATCAGAAAAGGAAGTCATTTTATTAATGTATTCATGAAATATTACAGAGGTATACACGATTGGAAGTATACTGTATTTATAATGTCATATTATAAATAAATAAAAAAGCATGTTGTTTGTACGTTGTAACGCGTAAAAAGATTATTCTGAATATAAATGTTTGTTTAAATGAAATGTTTTATAAATACAGATTGTAAGGCATCATTAAATAATGAAATGCTGTTTTGTCGTTGTTTTATTTCCGAGAACATGCATACAAAGTACGTTCCTACTAATTTACTTACAGACCAAAATTGTACACTTTTCTGTATATTCCAAAGTAAGACATTTTTTAATGACGCACACTCACCACAATACATTGATTAAAGCTATATTGAAAGCAAAATCTAATCAAGAAAATTGATGACTTATTTTGTTTGAAAAAAAAGTGTAAATATTTCTAATCGTAAAATCTGTATAGTTTTTAGTTTTACCACTTATAAATTATCCATGTATTTTATAATTTAATGTTCTCAAATTTATATATCGTCCTATGATATATAAGTAGTATTTTCTTTTAATGATATTTTGATAAAAATTCATGTTTTTGCCTCAGGGTGAGAAAAAATGTGCAGCCTGAACGGGACTCGAACACGGGACGCTCAAGAACTGTATCGCAGGACTACGGACTGAGCTATCTGGCCGCTTACACACTAACTCCTCTAATTAGTGAACAGTTCAATACCGTGACATTTCTAGAAAAAAGTTACTTTATAAATTTATATGATTTATTTTTATTAAAGAAAATGGTCAAAAATATTTAAGAATACAATTAATACATATCATCATAATTGCATATTGCTTAATGAAATATTCGACATTTTATACGACAGTGTTGCAATAAGTGAACCATTTCATTTTCATTCATAGCACCTTGTTGCAACAATTCGTTGCCAAGGAAATGCAACACCCATATCGAAAATTTATTAAGATATTTTGAAAACATGTGGGAAATATTTAAAATACAATGATCCATTCATTTTATTAACAAAAAATCAAATACAAGGTCTAGGAAAACATCAGAAAAAAACAACAAACAAACAAACACACACCATAAGTATTTTTTATAAAAAATATGACATTAGCTTAATTAACAAAACTGTTACATGTTTGTTATCATAAACCAAAGAAAAAGTGAAAAACAAGCAGAAATCATAAAGCACGCGATTTGGCATCATTTCCCTCCAGGATTCACATTTCCGCCAACTGCGACGGCGTCCTCATTGACCCATTACCAAACGGAAGACGTTTTTCATCGGTTCGCGCAGATGTATTGTACAGATGAAAACAACGGCTATCCAAACATTTTGCTACTTGAGAATGTCGATACCTTAGAAATGATAATAGACTCTGTCGGTGGCCGTGATAGTAGCCGCAAGTGTTTGGATGCAGTGGCAGAAACACTTCTTCAGATATGCGCCTTATATATTAACCCTTTTTTATTTAACGATTATCTCTTATCAAAAATACTTGTATAAAAATTCCACCTGCAGCAAGTATATTTTGAAATGTTGTGCACGTTTGTTATTTTATGTTTCAACAGTATATTCTAATAATTAACAAACAATATTTTTGTCATTATTTTAAATAGTTACAGCTTTGATTTTTATCGTCTTGGCATATGTAAAGAGAGAAAAGTACAAATGTGTACATAACAAATTTGACAATTTAAAAAAACAATTCAGTTAATAATACAAATTTATGTTTATTGATCTAAAAAACGTCTTAAAAGATTGAAAAAATATACAAAAATGGCAAATCTAAAAAAAATAAATATGAAACAACAGATAAAATTCTGTAAATCAGAGATGCAATGAATATATAAGATATTAAAAAGGAAATGTGTAAAATGTTTGTTTCCAGTACTGCTGCAATTCCAGAAATAAATAATTCAGTACGCAATTTGACAAAAAAGGTCTGATGTAATGACAAAAATAATAAAAGTGTTCACATGTACCCTTTATATTAATTCTTTAGATGGGATTGCCATTTGAACAAATATCTACAATTACCAAAATATTGTAACAGTTGTTCTTATTGCACAAATACATATTCGTAAAAATAACAAAAATAATAATTTGTATTTTAATGATTTTAGATCAAGAGTATCACTGAACTATCGTTATAAATGGTCGACTCTACAAATATGTTCTAACAAAACATTCAACATTTTGCCAAAATAATGAAATGTATTGACTCAACTATATTCACATAATATGAAACAGAAAAAAAATCTTTTGAAAGTTTGACAACAATATGTAAGCAATATTATAGAAGGGAATATATAATAAAGTTTACTTTTCAATGATGATAAATTAAAGATGTTGTTTTGCTTTTTCGGTTACAATAATACCATGCTGTGTGTCATTGAGGTGGTGATGTGTAACTGGCGTTCTTCAGGGTTGCATTCTGTGGACGTCGCTATGTCTTGTCAATCTATTCTAAAAAAAATCAGTTGATGATCAAACTGTTAAAATAATTATGTATTCAAACTAATGGAAAGAAAGGCAGGAGCGTTGTGTAAATACTAAATACTAAAGACTTTGATTTTACACCAAAAACTATGTGCAGCCTTTTTGACGCTTTTTGTGTTTCTATTTTAAATAACTCTGCTGAAGTATGGGGTTATACAAAATGTCAAGAAATGGAGAGATACATCTTAAATTTTGCAAACATATTCTAAATGTTAAATTGTCCACTAGTAATGTTGGTGTATACGGTGAACTTGCACGTTTTCCTTTATATATTAATCGCTATATCAGAATTATTAAATTCTGGCTTAAAATTTTGAATACGAAAAATTGCGTAATTAGAAAAATTTATGATTTGATGCTGGAAGATGAAAAAATAAACTGGGCTCATAACGTAAAGAAATTATTATATAGCTATGGATTCGGCTATATTTGGGAATCACCACAAAATGTTGACATTAACTGTTTCATTACATGTTTTAGGCAGCGTTTAATAGATACTTTTGTGCAAGACTGGAATAGTAGTTTGACTAACAATAGTGTTTTATTTGTGTATAAGAATGTTAAACAAGACTTTGTGTATGAGGATTACCTGAGTGTTGTTAAATCAAAAAAGTGTAGACAAGTTTTAACAAAGTTAAGACTCTCTTCACATAAACTACGTATTGAGTCCGGTAGATACGGACAGAATAGGATAGAAAGGAGCGAGATAGTTTGCGAAGTATGTGGATCAAATGACATTGAAGATGAATATCATTTTATTTTAACATGTACAAAGTATAAAAGTGTAAGAAAACGATATATAGACAATTATTTTTACGAACGTCCTAGTGTGTTTAAACTCACTCAGTTGTTTAAATCAAAGAATGTACACACTTTGAACAATCTAGCTTGCTATCTGAATTGTGCATTGAAAATAAGGAGTAATTTGTTAACATAGTCTCATTGTATAAATTATTTGAGTCTGTAATAGTAATATATTCCAAAGAAGTACTATAGTTTATTGCTTTTGTTTCAATATAATATTGCTCTAGAAATACTTAGTAGCCAAGTGCATTTCTCTTGCCGGGATAACAATTGTTCGATATCTTAAGAAAATAATATAATTGTAATCCGACTTTGTATAAATAACCATTATATTATATCACTCTCATGATAAATAATTATGTACTGATGTGTATATATATTTATATAAGAATATTAATACTTTTGTAATGTTTATGTGATACCTTGATATATACTGTATTTCTGTTAAGATGAGGAGCATATGCTCAAGTCTGAAAATAATAAAATATTTGTTCTGTTCTGTTCTGTGTGTGATATTATAAAAAGGGCACTTTTTATGTCGACGCGTGTTAAAAAAATATAATAATATTCAAAATAAGTAGTTATATCAGGATATACCGTAACAAATGTATTCCTTTCTCTTTTAAATGCTTTCCTTTTTTCGAATATACGAAATGGGAAAGAGAAATTCAACACTAAGCTATTTGTTGGACAAATTCAATTTCAAATAAGAATCATAAGGTAAACAATAATGTGAACGTCATGAAACAACATTTCCTTAATTTTCCGGCATTTATGTCTTTAAATTTGTTGAATATCAAGGCAAGCTTTTAATATAACTTTTTTTTAAAGATGTTTTAGTCCAAAGAAATATCTAGTAGTTTTAACGTGTAAATGTTTACGGTAAAATATCGTTGAAATAATTTTGGTGACCATTCTCGAAAACATATAAAGTAAATAAAATATTATAAATAGAATTGCAACAGTAAAAGATGATATAAAATATATACTTCATAGTGATGTTATGTAAAAAAATATCATCTTAAATCGTACAATATTACATTATTCATAAATTATCTGTTCTCTTTACATTTTAATCATATCAATAATTGTACAAATGTATATGTATTTTATTCTATAAAACAACATATAGATAGTAAAGCATCCCTCTATCAGCAAACAGCTCACTAGCAGTCAATACCTTGGCAAACAAACCATTAGCTTTTAAATCACCATCACTGGATTTATATTTCACAGAAAATGTCAGTGATCTATTTCAAAGAGATATTTCGATCCTCTTGCCAAATTGCCTGATACTAATGTATGCTCGGCTCCATTTATTACCTACAATCTGACTAGTTTTTGACAAATACAAATTGGTGCGGTAGCAAATTTGGCGCTTCAGTGAAAAATATATCAAAGATGTCAGTAAAATACTACACACCATATATCTTATGTCGTGGGTATCACGTCTTTATGATAATTACCCCAGATATAAAGTATAAAAATCAATAAATTGGCGGCGACTGGGTGCCAGACGTATTGTGAATAAACATAATAAATTTAACAGATTACTTCGAAATAAAAGGAAGATTTTGAATATAAGACAATTATAATAAAACCGATAAGCTTCATGAGAATTTGGACAAATCAGATGAGATCGTTAAAAGATGTTGTATAGTCAACATCATCACTTATTTCACGGTAATGGCATTTTTCCAAGTGACCGGCGTTACCATTGGTCAGAATTGACATATTTTAGTCATACTCTTTTACAACAAAGTTTTTGTCCAAATATTTTGAATCTGTACATTTTTACGTAAAACAGAACATCTTACTAATTTCTGCAAAAAAAAATCACCATAGTCGTTAAAATGTATGCATAGGTCTGAACAATCATCATTTTCTAAATGTTTCTGTTTGTTGAAAATAATTATTTGATTTGCAATGTAAAGATAGTTTTAATATTTAAAATTGAGCAATATAACATTTTAGTAATTTTAACTGAAATATGAAAAAACTCGAGAATAACACCATTTACATAGTTTTAAATGATGACATTATGTTTTCAAAATGATTGACCTTTGATTTTGATTGAATATGTTATTGTTTCCTTGAAAATACCTTACTGTTATAGCTTATAAATATTTTGTTCCATAAGTTATTTGTTTGTTTTCTTTCTTGTTTTTAAAGCGTGAAGTACCGTGAACTAACAGCAGCACAGTATATATCATTTAGCACTGTTTATTTGTTGTTGGAAATATAAAAAATGAACAAAAAATACATGCTGAAGTTGTTTTCTTCAACTTTGTGCCATACCTTTTTTTGATAGTCAAGTTTTATCATTACTTTTGATAAGCTTGAATAAAAATATCTGCCATCGGTAAGCTGTCAGACATGTTCAATCCTAGCAGTGCTGTTTGAGTGGAATCCAAATTCAATGTGGCATGTATTATATCATATGAAAAAAGGCATAGATATAAACAAACATCAAGAAATCATCTATGACAAGATCAATGCTCAATTATTTGACTTTTCAATAATATGTTTCCAAATTTCGGTATGAAATTTGTTTAACTTTTGTTACTTACTTATACTTGTTTTACTTGAATGCTTGATTGCTACAAACCACGCTAGACGCTGTATTTGGCGCAAATTATACAAAACACGGAAAATATGTTTTTGGAAAACATCTATGAATAACTTTTAGTATGATACTAATCAGTTGGTTGAAGATGAAAACAAACTTAGGCTTGCAAAAGCCATCAGGCAAAAACTGTTTACCAAACGTATATATATTTTCTTTGCAAGAGTTGATAGAAATGTAAGATTTGCAAATATATTAGCTTGAAGTACGAGACTTTGTTCTGGCAAAAAGCAGGTCCCTAACAAACAGATTAAATAAGCACAATTAGAAAAGTATCTGTCGAAAATTACAGCATCTTTGATACTCTTTCTTCAAAGGAAAATAATTTTAAAACTTAATTAACCAACGTTATTTTTTCTCAAACATTGCTTTGTAGGCGTCTACGTCAGTGAACAAAATGAACTACCATACATACAATCTAAATGAATTGATTATTTCTTGCATCAATATTCTTTTCATTTTTGTTGCACCAATACATATTAAATGGCGAGAATTATAATGTAAAGCGTGTTAATAAAGACGCACTTACAAAATATGATAAGATTGAATGGTCCGTGAGTTTAATTTCGTATAGTCGTTCTGATATAATGTAGGTTTCGTTAACAGATATAGATATTATTTTATTTGTTTCTGAATACATTTCAATTAAGCATTGCATTTCTACGCTATCAAAGATGAGTAATGAAAAAACTTTTGATTATAAGATATTAATCTATAATCAAAAATAAAAATTCTACAGGGAGATATAACAATTTTAAGTCTTAAATTGCTGAAATAAATTGATATGTATACTTCAATGACACATGAACATATATTATTAAACTGAATCCGCTCGCGATATTCACTTACTTTCTCCATTGGCACATACTGATATCTCCTTTTCAGAGTGTAATATAAATTTCTTATCATTAAAACAAAACAGAATAAGCCAATATCTGTGATCATAGAGAGTCACAATGGGCAGAATTCAAATGTTACACAAAAAAGGGAAAATAAGAAAATAATTTATTAGAAAATTAAAATGTACCCTTATCGCAATTTTATAATTATGTGAATTTTATTTTATTATGATCATTATAAGTTTAAAAGTAAAATGTAAATTTGTTTGTATATAATATCATCATCAATTACAATTTTTGCCATCAATTTCAAGAAGTAAAGACAACATGAAATAAGATGCTTTCATTGCAAAAGTAAATATTATCCTCCTTTAACAAATGGACCGTATTTCAAACTGAAAAAAGTAATCGGTAAACCTGGACCATTTTAGAAAAACTGAAAAAAAGAAAGAAGCACCATTACTCAATCAAATCTGAACTGAAAGAAGAAAAAAACTTTGCATGTGTTTGTTCTTATATTTTGAGTGTGTAGAACCCGTTGATTGATGTCTGGCGGAACAACATAAACCGCAATCCTTCACCAAGTGCTTCTTTGGCATCATTTACAGTCTCGTATGGTAGAAACATTTGTAGGAGGGACAAGACCTGTCTTAGATAGATGTATATTGTATCTTATAGTGTATACATGCTTGTTTACTTTAACTTTTATAAGGTCTTTAAGGTTTTATAAGATTTGGGGAATAAATTGACTTAAATAATTATCTTGTGTTGTATATATGTTTATTTACATCTTTTTATAAGCGCTATGGAGTAAAATACAATATGACGTAATCATTGTAATGAAGATGTGCATTGTATGTTTTATCTTGTTTTGTCAATATGCTTGTCTATACTTTCAGAAGAGCTATACAGTTTTTATAAGATTTTTGAAGGACTCGAATTACTGCAGCATAATAAATTACAATTTCTATAATGAAGATGCATATATTGTATTAAATCTAAATTTATACATGTTTTTATTGTTGCAAAATCTATAAGGTTTTACATGATTCGGAGAATGTATCGAATTACTGCAGCATTATATACAATTACAAATGACGATGCATATATTATATTGTGGTACATGGTATGGTATTTATTGTATTGTATTGTATCGTATATGTGTTTCTATAAGCACAATAGGGTATTTCCTACTGGGAAGGAATTGAATCATTGCTTTAACAGGCATTGATGTATATCATTGTTTAATTTTACTTTTATAAGCTATAAAGTTTTATAAGATTGGATGTCTGTATTCGCGAGAAAGATATACGCATTTGGTTTATTTACTTCTACATTTTTTTTACGTTTTAAAAGTTTATGAAAATGTCATTATTTTTTAATGATGTGGAAGTCATTAAAATGAGGTGAATATTGTATCCAGCAATGTATATATGTATCTTTTTAAATTCTCATTCATAAGCTATGAAAGGTCTTCGTGGAATTTATATAATAACTCTAGGGGATTATTATCTTTATATTATGACTTTAGTTCAATGACAATATTGTACATTCACGAAGTTGAATGTTTTCATCAGATATGAGATAACCGCAATTGTGCAATCGTAATTCATTGTACTCCATCACATTTTAGGTACATTTTAAAAATCAACCTTTATAATTTATTCGTAATTGTGATCATTGCAAACTCTTTAAGTCGTCTAACTGTAGACACGAGCAGAATTGTCTTTGAACATTGTTTTCATTCAGTTTTAAGATTTACTTTTTTGGTGTCTGTTGTTTTAGTTGCTAAAATCTGAACATTTTTGTTTTGAAGATCTCTATTATTATAGAGTCAAAATTAACATTGGTTTCTTAAACTAAAATGTTTTGCAATTTGTAACAGCTTGTTATATTCGTTATGAGTATCCAATATTTCATTATGAAAGCAACAGTCAGTGAATGTTGTTTTAACATATCTTTAGATTGACAAGCTTTCAATTAAAGCAAAGAGAATGAAAATACATTTGTAATAGTCAATCAGTACTGTATACAGGCTTGTTTTCTTCTGTAATCAAAATGGTTGTAAGATTTAATAACTTATCTCGAAGAACTACATGTACGATGCTGTTGTTTATGTTGATTAAGAAAATGTAAACATCTAAAAATGTAAACATATTTATTCATTTGACATACGACAAATGTAAAGTAGATTTAAAAGAAATTCAAGAAATACATACATACAAGTATATCTAAATGCAAGGTTTTAATTAAGGAATAACTGATTAAACTTCTAAAGATGCTATATAAAAATGTGAATTATCGCCCTTCGTGAGACAATGATTTTAGTTCAAAACAGTGCACTTTTGAAACAAAGCTAAACACAACAACACAAAAGTTCAAAAGGACATACAGAAAATGAAGAAGACTCTAGCAGCGCATGTAGACAATAATTTATTTCCAGACAGTATGTCACATGATGGAACATTGGTTTCCATTTGACCGTTTAATGATGGCGGTATGTGGACATTAATTGATTTACAGAATGGTCCGTGTCCGATTTTACATGAATGTAAAATTCTTTGTTTTGAACCTTATTGTACTGCATGCAACTCTTTCTGTTCTTCGTCAGATTTTTTTTCCGTCGTTGTTATTGCATTAGTTTAGAGCATTTTTTCTAAAACATCCCTTTCAAAGCAATTTGTTGAAGATGTGTTGTTTGTTTCAAATTATTGTCCACACTATTATGGAAACTACCTCGTCAGATTTCAATGTATCATTGTAAATAACAACAAGACTAAAATAATTGCTTATTTAATAAAAATAAGCAGAATGATTCGCGCAATGACAATGGTCCTTTAATTAGATCATAATTCTAAACTTTTGTAAGATAAGGTGCTCTTTCATCCGATTGACCGATGAGTCTTGGCAACTACCTTTTTGTCTAGGGCATATCGTTTTATGTAAATGACCGCATTATCTTGAAATAAATCACTGTTCGGATTTATTGTAATGTTACCAAAGATAGCAGAGTATGTTATTTGGTTCTTTTTTGTTGAAAGCATAATGGAAGTTGTCATTTTGCTAATGCACCCCAATCCAACCCAAGTGATAATTTTAAAAGACTTTCCTATACATTAAATATTTTATTCAAAATATTTTCTTTTGCTACAATGTACAGTTTTGTATGTGAAAACTTAATTATAGAATAATTAATTTCCATTGTATAACCCAAAAGAGTTCCTTTTCAAGAGGACAATAACTATTATAACTTCTTGGGTCTGTTTTTTGTATATGAAATTTCAAAATCATTTGAATTGTTGCACATAATTTTTATTAAGACCTGCGGCATCAGTTTTAGTTTTATGCACTCATTTTTCCTCAGAAGTCTGAGCGTACTGCGTTAAATGCACCTTGTGACTGTAATAATTTGAAAATTTACCTCCAAAATCTCGATCGCCTGACACTACCAGCAATTTATATTTGATAAAGTGAAAGCTATTTGTCAGTTATGCTCCACTGAAAACCCTTCAATTATATGTCCAGTAACTGATAACTGACTCCATATGGTGGGATCAATACCATTGAGGGGAAAAGCCAAAGCTATAATGTATAGTATGGACCGGTGTTGGATAGGGTTATTCAAAATTTTATATACAAAGGATCATCGTTTAAGTATTGAAGAACCCATTGGTATGTTGCAAGAACCATTTGTATGTGTGACATGGAATATGGGGTAGTCAGTTTCAGCATGGTACATGTAATACAAATAATTTGAAAACAAGATAAAGAGCAGCAAAGAAAAGCCTTATATCATATGTTATCTGATAAACAATTGTATATCATGTGATACACTAATACAGAAAAGGTAACAATGATTTGCAATGTATACACAACTATTAAATAGCTGAATTTCGTCACTGTAATCTTAATTTTGTCACTATAATCTATATTTTATCGCATAAGCTTTTAAAAATCAACCAATCAAAGGTTTCCAAATACATACGAAACAAGTTAAGCCAAATCATTCAAATTGGTACATTGTGATTCTGAAAATTTAAGTTATCAAAACTATCCCGATTTGGGTTTTAATAATAAATGTATTTATTATATTAAACATAGTAAAAATGATGATATAATTAAATTAACTTTTCCGGCCCTTTTTAAAAATGCCACGAGTAAAGATGTTACAAAAAACATTTCCGTATCACATAGAAATTTTCTTGTACAAACAAAAAATATAATGATAAAAATTAAGCAAAATACGCATATCCTAAATTTTACCATGAGACCATGCTGTTAAATAAAATAATTTTGGCGAGTTTACGCAACTGCAATAGAACATCTAAGCTAGCAAAAAGACTAAAAGCAAATTAGCAAATTATTAAGGAATATTAGTGTAATATAACAGATGTAGTTTGGGTTTAAGTTTATATTGTCCAACATTTAGTTAAACTACATTCAAAACTGCCTAAAGTTGTAGGAATTTATGCCAATTATATAATAAGATTAAATAAATTCTTTCATAGCTTACTGGTACAAGTTGAATGTGACAAAACAAATCAGTGGGTGCCAGCGAGGCTTGAGGGTGAGAGTTGTGGTTCAAATAATTTCATTTTACAACATAGTGGTCTCACACATAAACAGTTTCAGATGTTTTGTTAAAGCTATAGTCTGATTTTATTGACCTGTCAATAATGAATACATTATAGCACTCATTTAAATATTCGATCCCACTTCGGGTTTGTCCGTTTATTATACGAGAATTAATATGGAGTATATCACTAACGTTTGGAAAAATCCCACTAACTTAATGAAGGTTCTCGTAACATCCGCAATAGCACAGTCGGTTAAGTAAATACCTAATGTATGAGAGGTCCGTGGTTCGATCCCTTTTTTGACATTCTTTTTAGACTTATTCTCTCTTTATTTTAAATATATTTTAAAGAAAATTGTCAAGCGCTTGCAAAATTGTCTACACGGAATGAAACAACTAATTTAAGAAACACTGAATTGTCACATTTTGTATTGTATTTTACGGCACTGAAATTACATTTATTGATTATAATCTGAATAAATTTTCAGTATCAATTATATACAAAAATATAGTATTTACAAAAGAGTATAAAAAAAGTAAAAACAGAACAACCATAACTTCAAAAATTTTGAAAATAGTTATGAATAAGAAAAAAAAACCATGGACATACACTGTCTCGATCTTACATGATGTAGGACATTTTGATATTATATATCCGTGTTTTACCCTATTGCGCTATAACGGTCAGTGTAACTAATTCATAGAAACTAAATGAATTCAATCACATCTTACTGCGTACCTCTCACGGAATTTACCGAACATTTATCGAATATTAATATATTCTGTGCATTGACCGTATAATGAGTATGGAATTGACAGGTTAATAAAATCAAACAATAACAAAACTGTAATGCAAAGCACCGGAGAAGAGGAAAGAATAGGATTGCATACATGCATGATTTTCCCATCCATTACCCTTTCATCATATATAAACTAAAAACAAATGAGAAAAGAAATTATAAAGATGTAAAGGATTTTACTTATTAGATTAATTAGGCTCTATATTGTGTTTTTTTTTGTGTGTTTTTTTTTGGTTTTACTGTTTTGATACATATTTTCTGTAAAAATACTAACAAATTATTCAACGGGACAAGGTTGGGCAGGTTTAAATGGATTTCTTGGAATATGTCCCTGAAAGAGTACATGACAAAAGCCTGATGACAAAAATTGAAGTAACTTTCAACTATTTCTTACATTTATAATGAAGTGGCATATGAAGTTAATGTTTCACAAGAAAAAAATAGTAAAAAAAAAGCAATACCAGTTCTGTACAGCTCAAAACAGTTTTAATAAAAAAACATGGATTTTTAAAAAAATCCAAATTAAGGAGGGAAACACCCTATGTTGTTCGTGAAAAATGCATCTATATAATTTCTTCTATATAAACAAATACAAATGATAATATTTTGAACACGTTTTAGTTTGTTTCATTTCAGTTTAAAGACAAAATACTTTCCAACCTTTTACAAGGTATATGCACTTTGTCAAAAAAGTAACAATTACAGGAAATTGTGTTCAAGGTCATCTTATAAATGGTGGACAAGAATAGACTTGACAGAGTCTTAATGAACGAAACAGAGACATTTTTTGGGGACAAAAACCTGTTATGCAACAGTGTTAAAAGGGCATTTCAATTCCTTGCAGTATGTGAAACCTCCAAACAACCAGGTATCTTTTATTATAAAGTCATCTGTCTTTTTAATTCATTGTATGTGTGGTCTACCTTAAAACATTATCTCTGTAAAATTTCAAATCTATTTAATAGATTAATGTTTAACATCAGCATGAAATATACTGGTTAACTAAAAAAAACTCTTTACCTTTTTACAGAAAAATTCAACAGCACATGTTAAAAAATCAACATAAAACATAATTCAGGTGTAAAGAATGACTGTAAAATTTATATTTAGGCTTATATCAGTTACTGTTCACGTAGAAAATAAAATGTTCAAGAAAATGCATTAAAGGTGCATGCATGTGCATTAAACTTTTCTAGTTTAGAAAAAAAATATGATTAGAACAAAATTTTGATAACCAATGAAAACTATATAGTTTTGTTTTCTTGATAAAAATAGACAAAAAATAATCTTAATTTCATTTTTATATAAGCTGTAAAAATATTATTTTTCAAGTACCAGAATCATTCACAACATAAAGTATTCCACCAACAACAATTGTGCAAATAGTCATGATCTGAGTATTTTATTAACCCATACAATGTTGAAATCAAAATTGCAAAACTTTTGTCAATAAAACAAGGGCAATGCACCCTACATATCCATGCCAAATTTTCATTGTGATCTTCTAACTGCTAATAGCTGTTTCAAAATAAGGAAGTTGGACAAATTAATTAAGCAGGTTTTTTTGACATGACAAGTACATTGTATTCCTGATTTACATACCATTTGATGTAGGTCTATACATATAACTTGTATGCTAAATTTCAGATTAATCTCTCACTCAATTTTTTTCCAGGATAATCATTTTTATTGTGCAAAATTACCTTAAAATGAAAGGTCTGAAATGCTTTTTCACTTACATTAGGCTACTAAACTACACTTCATATCAAATTCTGAGTATATTTCTTTAATTCTTTTTTTCATATTTTTTTCTGTTTAAGTGCCCAGTTTATCTATATTTTTATGTTATTAGGCTTTTGAACCTTGGTGAAGCTCATTTAAGATTAAACTGCTTTCTGTTAGGGCTAAATCAGCCTAGACTAGATCCAAGGGAGGTAAATAAGATACCTGATATAGGTCTTGCTTTAGGTACACTATTCTTTCATTTTCAGGTGGGTACTTTCACCGATTATCCTCCTTTAACGAAAATGTATACCTGTTGCCAGGTATTGCTTAATAAACATGTCATTTTTTCTCTATTATTAATCAGCAATAAAAAGGTATGATAACTAATGCTAAATACAAAACAGATAAAATAATGTCATCTTATCTCTTTATGATATAGAAAAGCATTTTTCAAAAGATCTTTTTAACATCTATGTTATCTTACATAATTGGTATCTTTTTCTTATACAAAAAACGTAACATTTTTTCAAATTCTAGTATCAACCCAAAGTATCAAAAATGCAGCAAAGTTTAGATTTTTATTGGCAATAAAAATAAAGAAGGCTGCACCATAGACATAAAATCACCACCCTTATGTTTACCAGAGCAAAGAGCCAGGGATCTATGTATCTAGATTTAGATATAATATTGTGATACACATTTATACCATGCTTGTATCTTTAAAGGCACCAAGTCAATTTGAAAAATACACATGTACAAGTAGAACTACAACAGTAACTGAAAATCATTTTTCAAAGATTGGGGACCCTGAAGACAAGATCAAATACATAAGTATATCAAGGGTAAACTGTTTTAAGGTTGGGTTTAACATAGCACCAATGCTGTAAAGGTTAAATGGCAACTTTCAAATGGTGAAGCTAGCTGGATAACCTCCTTACAAGAAAAAATCCAAAGTTCCTTGCAGGATTTGAACCCAAAGCAGTGAGGGGCAAGTGGTTTGAAATCAACTCAACCATGGACCCCCATATCAAGGGAAATCTTTGGAAAACAAACAAACTTATAGAATAGACCCCATAATCAGATCAGACTTTTAGTGTGAGACAGAAAACCAGACAAGTTTTATTCAAGATAGACCATGAAAACTAGACGTCAACTTAAATTTTCAGAGGTTTCCCATTTCAAGAACTTTTCATTACAACAGCTTGTCTCTTATTACCATAACTGATTCAATCTTATTTATTAATCATGAATGTACATTTACCTAGTATTCAAGAGATACTATATATGGTATAGGTATTGCCCATGCCCATGCTTAATATCACAAATGGACTTGTCCATCTTTCTATCTGGATGAAACCATTCATTATTTTTAGGGAACTTACAAAATAAATACTGACTGAATAGCGAGCAGTGCAGTCCATTATTAGACAGGACAAATGTACCAGCTGATCTTAGTCTGTACTGCTTGCATGTATAGAATCTGTGGCAGCAAGTAGGCTATGGGTTAAAGACACTTTATGGGAAGCCTCTGTTAAGAATCGAAAGAGGGAATCATAAAAATCCTTATTCCACTGATTCTTTAAATGGACTTCTTCTGCTTTGACTTGTGAACTGTCAATTGTATTTTCAGTGTCCCACACTGATAAATTAAATGATTTTTTTTGGGGTCAAAATCTAGTATATTTTTCATTCTTTGTGTTGAAAATGCAATTTCAAATTCATTCTTTTAGTGAATTTATTTTCTATTTCAACAGACATTGGAACAATCACTCAAAGAGATCATTAACTGAACAGAAGAAGCAAGTTGGAAAGAAAAAGACAAATCAATTTGTATACAGTACATGTACATGAATTAAAAGGAATCAAAAATTATAAACAGGCACTTATTCATATCAATAATCAAAATATAGTTGTGTAATTTGACAAAAGTTGTTTTTTATTAAACACCTTCTTTTGCTTTTCTTCTTTCTTTTCAGCCATCCTGGTACAAGTATTGGAACATGTATATGTTCTATCATAATAAGGTGAGTGTTAATTCTATGGAGTACCACTTTGTGGTTTACTCAAATTCAAATGATTTGAAAGATAACTTGTAGCAAAACATATCCACATTTTTTTTGTTTTTAAGATTTAGCTGATGGCCACAAGCCTTACTGCTCGTGGACCATCAACCGGACACTTTTTGAACATTTTTTTGTGCAGAATTCATAATTTTAAACCTTGAGACCAAAAAATTGACATGGTTCAGCTAGGTTCTTCTCCTAACTAACAAACTGGTTTGTTTATTTCTGATTGTATTGACACTTATATCTGAGGCTCGACAAAGAGGGTATCAAAATTACCTAAATTGTCTACACTACAGTACCATGTGTCCGGACAGATATGTACATGACATGGTTTAATTCTGATAAAAGCTTGGGTGTTTTGATTTTTGTTTTTTAACATGATATGCATTATTTCAGCAACAAATGCTGAAGTTTTGGATATTCTATTGTTTACTCTGCAAATGATAATAGCTGATACATGAGATCAGGCATTGCTCTCTTGACCCCCAAATTTCAACGTCAACATTCTTGAAATAGACATTAAAATTTTACCATTTACGGAGGTTGAAATCAATTTATTTACTTTATTCTAGAAGAAACATGCATTTATTGTTGATAAAAAAGTGACTGACAACCACTGAACAAAGAAAATATACTATATTAAGCATTTTCGGGGCCATCCGGGTTTGATGGTTGTCCGGGTTTGGTGGTCCCCAACCAGTATACTATATGTCCATAAGCTAAATTCCATAGGTCCATAAGCCTAATTCCCTATGTCCAAAGGTCTTATTTCCTATGTCGGTAAGCCTAATTCTCTAGGTCCAAAAGCCTAATTCCCTATATTCCCAAATACTAACTTATGAACCTATGTTCATGGGCCTTATTCCCTATGTCTATAAGCGTAACTTTATATGTCTAAATGCCTAATTACCTATGTCCATATGCCTAACTTAGTATGTCCAAAAGTTATATTTCCCTTTGTCCCCATAAGCCTGTCCCCATAAGCCTTATCCTATAATGTCAATAATCCTTATATTCTATGTTCCAAGTCTAATATCCCTTAGTCCATAAATCTTATTTCCTATGCCCATTTGCCTAATTTCCCTACACCCATAAGCCTTATTTCCCTACACCCATAAGCCTTATTTCCTACATTCATAAGCCTTATTTCCTATGTCCATAAACTGTAATCGCTATTGACCCACCATTAGCGGTAGGTACATTACGGGGACACCAGTGAGGAGAGGTTTCGGTAGAAACCGTACGGTTACGGTAAAAACCGTAACTCCGCCCTCTACATCCAACATGGCTACTATTATCGTCCATAAACCTTTATTCCCTATGTACATAAGCTTAATTCCATATGTCCATAATCCTAATGTCCTATAGTATGTTCAATTCCCATTTTTCTCTTAATAATCAATATATCTGTCAGATAATCATTGTAATATCTGAATAATTTTTTAATAAGTTTTTGAACCTTTGAATGATAAGTTGCAACAATGGCTTCCCCATATATGCTGACAAACTCCTCACAATGGTTTCTTCCCTTGGTCAGTAAAGCAATGCCAAAGAATGAAGGGGAGATCACTGAATGGAGAATGATATGCCTACGGCACAGAGAAAAAGTTCATACTATATAAGCTGTATCATATTCACATAAAATATTTCATATTGAAAATCAGTACACTTGCAAGAGAGAGGCAACAAAGTCTGTAACATTGTAAATACATTCCGCTTGTTACGGTTTACTTTTAAATTTCATTAAAGACTTGTAATTCAGTATTAGAACAGCTATGGTAGCCAGTAATTTCTCTTGTCATATCTTCACAGCAACCATCTTCCACAAGCCATTTGGCTTATAAGCTTATCTCTAATCGAATTAGGTTGGCAGTGACCCATTTACTCGGAGGAAATTTTCTGAAAGATTTACTGAAATTTGATTGGTTTGTTTAAGTATACCAGTATATATTAAAACACAACATGTGTAGCTGGTTATTGTTTAAGAAACAGGTGTGGTAACTGGCATACATGGAACTATTTTCTTCCAATCAATCATAATCATGAACATTATTCCATTTCTTTTTTTCAAACAAGCAAGACTATTTTCTTCTCTCGTGATTAATCAAAGTTAAACCTTTGTCTTAAAACCAAATGCATCACCATGGTACTATTTTCTTTTTGTGCCCCCACGTTAGTGGCGGGCATTTAGATTTACCCTTGTCCGTCCGTCTGTCCGTCCGTTCAATTTTTTGTCGCACGTAACTCAAAAAGTATTTGACCTAGAGTCATGAAACTTTACAGAAATGTTGATCAGCATGTGTAGTTGTGCACCTGGGTATTTTCGTCTGGATATTTTTAGTATTTTCAGAGTTATTGCCCTTGACTTAGTAAAATTTTGCAATTTTCAACTTGTGTCGCATGTAACTCAAAAAGTATTTGACCTAGAGTCATGAAACTTTACAGGAATATTGATCAGCATGTGTTGTTGTGCACCTGGGTATTTTCGTCTGGATATTTTTAGTATTTTCAGAGTTATTGCCCTTGACTTAGTAAAATTTTGCAATTTTCAACTTGTGTCGCACGTAACTCAAAAAGTATTTGACCTAAAGTCATGAAACTTTACAGGAATGTTGATCAGCATGTGTAGTTGTGCACCTGGGTATTTTCGTCTGGATATTTTTAGTATTTTCAGAGTTATTGCCCTTGACTTAGTAAAATTTTGCAATTTTCAACTTGTGTCGCATGTAACTCATAAAGTATTTGACCTAGTCATGAAACTTTACAGGAATATTGATCAGCATGTGTAGTTGTGCACCTGGGTATTTTCGTATGGATTTATTTAGTATTTTTAGAGTTATTGCTCTTCACTTAGAAAATTTTTGCAATTTTCAACTTGTGTCGCAAGTTACTCAAAAAGGATTTGACATAGTCATTAAACCTTATGGGCAGGTTGCTCAGCATATTTAGATTTGCACCTGGGGTTTCGCTTGTGGATTTATCCAGTATTTTTAGAGTTATTTCCCTTGACTTAGTAAAAAGATTGACAGAACAGTGGCGCGTTGGGGGCACCCGTGTCCTATGGACACATTTCTAGTTTTAATCAATTTTAAGAATCTATAACCCATCCTATACCGATTTTTTAAATGATGTTAAAAGTTTAAGCATGGAAGATTGTAGTACTTGGTAAACGTAAAACCCCTTAGCCATGATGGCCCTGAAGTCGCTCACCTGTATATAGGCCCCCGGAACGGGGCAAGTTTAAACCCCAGGGCTTTTATTTGAACAAACTTGGTAGACACCCATTAGAATATGTTTCATGCTAAACATCTAAGGTCTAGCTCCTTGGGTTTTTTAAAAGAAGATTTTTTCAAGTTTTTTCTTTACACATATAGTTAAAAACAATGACACACCTGGGGCAGGACCAGTTTTGACCCCAGGGCTTTTATTTGAACAATCTTTGTAGACACTTACTATAAATTGTCTCATGCTTAATATCTAAACTCTAGCTATTCGGGTTTTTTCAAAGAAGATTTTTAAGTTTTTGCTATACACATATAAGGAAAATCAATGTCCCCCGGGGCCGGCCAATTTTGACCCCAGGGCTTTTATTTGAACAAACTTTGTAGACACTCACTAGAAGATGCTTCGTGCTTAATATCTAAACTCTAGCTATTTGAGTTTTTTCAAAGAAGATTTTTTAAGTTTTTGTTATACACATATAAGGAAAATGAATGACCCCCGGGGCGGGGCCAATTTTGACCCCAGGGCTTTTATTTGAACAAACTTGGTAGACACTCACTAGAAGATGTTTCATGCTTAGTATCTAAACTCTAGCTATTTGTTTTTTTTTCAAAAAAGATTTTTTAAGTTTTTGCTATACACATATAAGGAAAATCAATGACCCCCGGGGCGGGGCCAATTTTGACCCCAGGGCTCTTATTTGAACAAACTTGGTAGAAATCCATTAGAACATGTTTCATGCTAAATATCTTAGCTCTAGCTCTTTGGGTTCTTTAAAAGAAGATTTTTTAAGTTTTTACTATATGCATATAGGGAAAATCAATGACCCCCTGGGGCGGGGCCAATTTTGACCCCAGGGCTTTTATTTGAACAAACTTGGTAGACACTCATTAGAACATGTTTCATGCTAAATATCTTAGCTCAAGCCCTTTGGGTTCTTTAAAAGAAGATTTTTATAAGTTTTTACTATATGCATATAGGGAAAATCAATGACCCCCTGGGGCGGGGCTAATTTTGACCCCAGGGCTTTTATTTGAACAAACTTGGTAGACACTCACTAGAAGATGTTTCATGCCAAATATCTAAGCTCTAGCTCTTAGGGTTTTTTAAAAGAAGATATTTAAAGTTTTTTCTTTCGGTTGCCATGGCAACCAGAGTTCTGCATGGAATTAAATTCTTTGAACAATTTTTAAAGGTGACCACCAAAGGAACATTCCTGTGAAGTTTGGATGAAATTGGCCTAGTGGTTTATGAGGAGATGTCATTTAAAGTAAAAGTTTACGGACGCCGGACGGACGCCGGACGAAAAGCGATCACAAAAGCTCACCCTGTCACTTTGTGACAGGTGAGCTAAAAACAACAAAAAAAACAAAAACAACACAGCCTTACTTCCACCCAGTACTCCATTGCTTCATTGAGGTCCTGAACCATGCATAGACATTTATAAACTGTAAAGTATTCATGACCAAAGTGAGAAACTTGTGCTTTTAAAAATTTGTTAAGTCTAAATCAAAGGTTACATCTTAAATACAATGCTGTTTTTCCTTTTTTATTTTAAGAAGGTTTACAGTCTCATGTCCAAATATGGATTTTTAATGGAAAAGAATACAATGTACATACGCAGTAAATGATATCTTCTTTGCTAAAAGCAGACTAGTATTTTTCCCAAAGATTATAGGCTAACAATGAACTTTACTCTTTAGAGCAGAGTTTGCTTTTTCCCAAAAGATTATAATCCAATACCACATTCTTCATTGAGAGAGATGTACAGCAGTTTTCTAGCAGACTACAGATAGATCTGGTAGATGTCTGTGGTGGATCGGAAGGCACTTTTACGAGCTATATAATCTGAGCAAACATTTAAAGCATGTAGTCTGGCCAGTGTGTGCAGTGCATTGCAACACCCGAAACTTCTCATCTATTACTTCACATGATAATTGCATCATCCTGATGCTTGCACAATATCATGAAATCTTGTTCCTCCACTAAACATTTCTTCGTAACAGATAAGGACTTTACATAGGGTCATAGATTGCAGATAGTATTCTACAGAAATTAAATATCTGATATGTTTTCAAATTCATGCAAAATATATAGCAATCCTAGAATGCTTTTTTATATAAATTTGTCCAAATCACATGTTTACATGCAGATAAAAAATGAACAACATACTGTTCCCTGATTTGTTCCCTTATTATTATATATATACAGAATTTATTTTAGTTCGATTGTGTAGGAAGCTATAAGCTTATAGACACACTTTCGAATCCGTTCCTGGAACCAACCAGTACTGAGCAATATATGTGTGTAAAGTTTCTTGCTCAAGGAAACAACGACTTGCCCCTGATGGGGTTTGAACTCATGCGCTAGTGATCATTATTATTTTAGGGTCGTAAGTTGACATCTTTAGAAAATTACATGTTTGACATTGTTGTAATCATCTTGTTCAGCTCCACAAAGATATATAATTTATCTTCAAAATGAATTTTCAACAAGAAAAAAACATATATTCAAACAAGTTGTAACTTGCTTGCAGTTCTTAAGGTTCAAAACTTAACCCTTCATTATCTTGTAGGTTAGAAAACGATTGTAACAACACTTTGTAATGTAAAAAGTAGACTAATATTTTGAAGAGAACCTCCTGTGCCGTATGTTCAAACTTATTAGACCTATTATAAACCTATGTTTTACATATACTTTCTGAAACTGCAAGCAGACTCTCTTATCTTAGGAAAAGCAGTCAAATATAGACAAGCAGTCCGACCAGGCTCTAATTTGGTGGCATAGGCAAGACAGTATTGACCCTTTAGATAAAAAATGTTCATGATTAGATTTAAGCAGTGAAATATAATCAACATTTATCACTAACTGCATAATAATCATTACACTAACTGCATAATAATCTTTACAAAAAATTTCTGTTTTCATCAAATTGTATACTTTTTTCATCAAATTGTATAACATAGACACAGGATTTCACTTGTTTTTCATTAATATGGAAGATATCTGACATGGAAGAGGAATATTCCAACTTTAACCTTTGTGAAAATATCTTAACTTTATCATGTGAAAATATCTGCAAATTATCATGAAAATATCTGCAAATTAATCTAGAAAATATCTACTTTTATCCAGAAAATATCAATGAAATGTAAAAACATCTATGAATCATGAAAATCTGCAATTCATTTTATTGCAGTAACATAAATATAGTATTATCCATAATTCAACCAAAACACAATAATTCTTTTACTTATCTAAGAAAGTTTGAAAATTGTTAATCAAACTTTACTGATGTAATCCCTCCCCCCCCCTCCCCAACACTTACACTGAAATAATGTTTATAATCGGTATATTGTCAATAAATTTTACATTAAATCAGTGTTGTTTTGAAAAAGTTTTATTGCTGGCTATATAAGGAAATGTCTATGTGTTTAATTTGAAATTTGAGATAAAATGAAAAACAACAAAAAAAAACATACTAGTTTCATAGAAAACACTGCATTTATTTCCCTCAACTTGCCAAACAACTGTATTTTATGACCACCAATCAAAGGTGACTTATTAATCAAGGTTGCATTGCATATTTGCATGCACAGCTTTAATCTAAGACTTCTTCTTTGATTTATTACCCTTTAATTAAATGATGAAGTCTGCTAATTAGTGTAAACATTGTTCACAATACGTAGAATCTGTCTTAATTCCAATTCGTCCCAAGGACAAGGGTAATCTTGGAATCGCCATGATAAGTCAATTAAACTTATCGCAACTTATCAAAATTTGGCAGCGAAACAGCCTGTCAGATCATGATCGGAAAGTAAAATTCCTGTAACATGAATGGATCAAGTATTTACCAGATCTAATGATTTGCAATAAATATTCGGAAGAAAGATTACGGGCGGAAAAAGTAACAAGCTTTTGAAAAAAGCAAGTGTCTGTTTTGAACATAGTTTCTTTTATTAACAACTGTCTGAGATTATGATTTTTGGCAAGGAAAGTTTGTACCAACTTGATTCATTGCGATCTGTTTCAATTGAACACATGGATTAAAATTATTTTCAATAAAACGCAAATAATTTTTTTCAAATTTAATTTAAAATTTTTCAGTAAAACCTGTGCTAAGCAATACCCTTCAGAAGACAAATAATTTGGTGTTACTCTACAGAGGGTAAATCTATTGTGAAGTCTAACTTTGGGAAAATTTGAAACTGTCGTAAAAAGGTAGTTGCTGTATAGAGGATCACTTTGTGGAGGTTGCACTGTATTTTTTTCTTCTTCATAAAATAACCAAACATGTTTTCAAAGTGACGGAAGTTCTTGTCGATTGACAAATAAATTGTCCTTATATTCTCTTCCTCAAAGATGCAATAGGAAAAGAAAAGAACAAATTTGTGATTCCCCCCCCCCCCCAAAAAAAGAAAGAATTTACCTAACTCCTCTCTCCACCCTAAAAAAGAAGTCATTCTTCATGATTTTCAAATAAACAAAGACATCTCATTTTCATTAATTTCTCCTATACCCTACCCCCTCTTTCTGACTTTATTTCATTTTTGTATTTAAATTTGTTCACTTTCCTTAAAAAAACAGTAGTGGAAAGATCTCAGCCCATATGTCCTATAAGAAGCTACGTTCATGTAAATATACTGGTGACTTTTAAACTAACAAAATAGGATTATAATTTACACTTCAAAACAACACCTTCTGTGACCAAAGCCAGACTAAATCCTTGTAGGCTTATTAAAATACCCCAGATTATTTCACTTTTATAACATATATAATTTGCTGACAAATCTGTCAAGGTAGAATAGTGTACAAAATATTTTAATAACCTTTTAATACTTAAGGGAACAAAAAAATATTGATTTCAAATGACCTATAATTGGGAATAATGATCATAACTTTGTAATATGATTTATTCTTTTAATATATTACATGTTTTTTTCAACAAATTTATGCAATGTACAAATTCACATTCCTTTGTACAATAATCTCCTATTATATTTAAATATTAAATCAATAAATCAGTACAAAAACAAGATAAAAACAAAAAAGCAAAATATTTGTTGATTTGGATAAAAAAATGGAAAATAATTTAATACTTAAAGTAAGTATACAATACTCTTAAAAACATACATGTTTAAGCACAATTATACTTATTTTCATTACTACTGCTAACTAGCATATTTGTAAAAAAAACTGCAATGAAAAAAGTAAACGACTGTATTGCACATCTTTTATAAAGGGAGACAACTCACAGGAAAATTAGTTGATTTTTGTCATCAGTTTTCCTTGCATGTACATTTTGTACTTCAATTCTTGCTACAAGTGGCTGATTTTCTCCTGTCTTTTTGAGTTTTAAAATATTACCATTGAATTATATATCACACTTCTGCTTGGTTAAACTTAGAGGATCTTAAAGCTGTTTCCAGAAGTAGAGCAAAAAAAAATCAATTTCAAGGGCAGATAACTCAAGAACTAGAATGGTGACCCTCAATTTTTCTTTAATCAATTTGTTACAATCAGGATGCAAAGTTTGAAAGAAAATTGTCTACTCTAGTTGAAATTTTTACTTCTTTGCCTTTGTGGCAAAATGCACTCCTGGAAATATTCTTGAATGAGAAATGACAGTTCAAAAAAGGTGATATTTCTGTTAAGTTTAAATGTAAGCCTTTACAAAATGACAACAAGAGGAAGATATTGTTTACATATGATATGGTATTGCAAGAAAACAAAAAAATTCAAAAGAGGCAAAAATCACTGTTTTCAAAATCCATTTGAGAAATATGATTCCCCCTTCAATCTTACATGCTGCTGATCACTTCATAATGTTTGGTATGTGAATAGTAATATAAGATATACATAATAAATATATAACTTATATTACTGTATATTAAAAACAAGTAACACCATGTTAAAGAAGAATTCATGTACATGTATGTAACAGTGCCCCTTTTTATATTTGTTCTTGCCTGTTTTATAAAATATTATATGGGTAAATTTCTGTAAACTCGAAAGAATTCTATGTAATTTTAACTTTATAATCATGAATTAATTACAACATTAAAAAGTCATCAAAATGTTCTGAACACATAAGAATCACTAGCTGTAATAAGTCTAACAAAATGTCTTCTCGGCTGACTTTTATCCGTCCCCTGAAGTTTTAATGCTCGTACAGCTAATCCTGAACTAGTATATCCAGATATCTCAAACTCTAACACTAATGGATCTATCTCCTGCTGACTCAATCTACCACTTCCTTGATTGATCAACTGTAATATATAGGTGTTAACGACATTGTATTTATTAAACATAATATGTAAACGTTTTATCATTTACCAAAAAAATAAAAAATTCAAGATTATTCATCCAACAGGTTCAAAAACTGACTTATGACAGAACAATAATTTGAACCAGTTTCGCAATCTGTATTTAATTAAAATTATTTTATTATCTTGACACTTGTAAGTAACCATTCCTCCTGAAAAAAGGCTTCAAAAATGAAGAAATACAGTAAGCAGGCAAATCATACGTTGCCATTAGAAAAAATATAGATGTCTTAAGTTGCAACTTTTACAAAGCATAATAAGAGAAAATTTGATGGCTAAGTAAAAAGGTATCAAATTATGAATCAAGATATAATGCTGATTAAATTACCCTAAACTCTGCTATAGATTCAGTTTTTCCGGGAATTCTTTTCAAGGTCCAGACAACTTGTTTCTCTGCTTTGTCAATAATTGCCGTCTGCTCATCATCAGATAACTTTGATGAAATACTGCAATGCCAAGATATTGCCAATCATTTTTATGAAAACTATTTATCAGCCTATACTAAATTAAATTTATAACTAGAATTAAGTCCATAGGACATAGATGCTCTACCATTCCAATGGTCTGCCTACAGACAAACCATGCGAATGACGGACAAGGTTAAAATCTGTATGCCCTCCATGAAGTTGGGGTGTAATAAACATAACACATGCCTTGTCAAATCTATAAACTCACAGAGTCCATTATAAATCTAACACTGCTAGCTGTACATGTATATACATGAGTATCTTGGTAATACTGCATGGCTGCACAGGTTTGCCAAGCTCTTAGTACTACAAGTCCTTTTTGCTGCTTATGTTTCGGGGCTTAAGAAAAAAAACCAACAAATAATCTCTTAGAAAAGAATACAATGATATAGAGGATATTTGTTTAGCTCAGTGTAAGATCGGAATATATTTCACCGAGTGAGCACCAAAAGGTATATTTCACGAGTGGCGCAGCCACGAGTGAAATATGAACTTTTGGTGTTCACAAGGTGAAATATATTTCGATCTTACACTAAACTAAACAAATTTTCTTTTTATTATATGCAAAGAAACGTTTTAAAAAGACATTAAACCTAGTACTGAATGAAAAGCGTGCCAAATAATAATACAACGTGACGTCATTAAGTTGGTACCCAGTTCTGTGCACGCTGGTATTTCACTGAAACATCGTAAGGGGCTTAAATTCAAAACAGTGAAATTATCAAAGTGGTAATTTCACTGTTTCAAACAGTGAAATTACCAGTTTTAAATCACTGATATATTTCTATAAACGACCGAAAAGCATGTAATAAACATTTCTCTACCTATTTAAGATATTCTAATATCTAACAGGTCACTTCAGCAACACAAGAATATAACTTTATAATTATGACAGAAGGATAATAGTTTTACAAAGATTTTAATTGATAGCTGAAACAGTGGAGTGGCTCAACAGTAGTTTTCCTACATAGTAACAGCTGCCAATTAACTATTTCATCTTTTTACTTCTGCATTGGAATGACACAAAACCAAGCTAAGCAAGTTGGTTACATCCATAAACCATAAAATAAAATGTACATGTGAATCGTTTATTTGGTAAAAAAATATTTAGATAAATTTGAATAAGTGTAATTTCTAAATAAAGAAACAAAAATTATTACCTTGCTACGGCTTTTGGTAAGGAGAATTTAACCTTCACATTGACAGCCGTAATATTGGTTGGAAAATTACTCTTCAATCTCAAAGTTACTCGAACATCTCTGAAAAATAACATAAGGCAAAACCTCAAGGACAGAATTTAGTAAAATGTTTCACTATTCTATTCATTTATCAAATCTAAGAAACTATTCATATAACATAAACTAATGGAATCATATCAGAAAAAGGACCTCCTTTCAGGAAATGAGAGCAAACTGGAAGAAGAGGAACATTTCATACCTCCAATTGAATAGGATACAATATTTTTATCCCACAATGACTGACCCCAATAACTTAATTACTTCAGGCTGAATTTTTCAAAACAATCATAGTTTTGAATACATATGCTTTACTGTAATGCTGGTTTTATAAGCAAGATTCTTTGTACCTGCATTTGGACCTCACTTATTAAAATAAAAGCTTTTTGTTCTCTGTTTATGGGAAATTTATTTACATTTAAAATTTTACGTAAATTGTAAATCAATATAACACAATATAACCTAACATGATGAATGAGTGTAAAAATGCATTAACTCTTCTATATGATCATTTTTAATTCTTTAATTTCAAGGGCTTTAACATATATTTGCCTTGAAGGTTGATCTCAATTGTCAGAAGGTTGATCTCAATTGTCAATAGAAAAAAAAACATGGCATAACTTTAAAATTCATATTCTGTCTTAAAAGCAAGCAATTGTCATAATAAGTGGCATTGTTCTTAAACAAGTTTATACATGTACATAGAGCCTTCAACCTATTTATATTTAACAAGAGCTTAAAAGTAAAACAAGAGCTGTGCACGTGATCATCCTTGCAAGTGGCATCTATCTTGGACAATGGCAAAAAACCATGATCCTGAAGAAATGTGTGACTTTCTAGTGAACACTGCAGACCACACCTTGGCCAGGTTTTAAACCAAAGCTAATGTTGGGGTGCATACAAGAGCCCTTATATATCCTTCTGTATAGACAATTTAAAATTACAGCAACTTTATATAAATGCAAGGTGCACACCATTTAATAAGAATAAGTCTTATCAATTAAAGTGCATCTCTCTATTAATACAGTATCTCTCTACTAAAGAACCAATGATTTATCAAATATTACAAGAAGCTCTGGCAATAATTTGTCATACAGGTATACCTGCTTCCTTCAGCATCGCCAACAAATGACCTCAAACTGAATGGCTGATTTAAACACATTTCTCCACTAATACTGTAACTCAACACTGATATCTGAAATATTACAGTATTAGTATTACAAAAGGTAACGCTACAAGTCAAGGCACAAAACAACTTTATTTTACAGAAAAACACATCCAGATGAGTCAAAATATTTCGATAAAATTAAACTAGAGAAATATGTACAACGATTTTAGCAAAAGTAAAATGATTCAAGATTCAAGTAATATTTTACATGTTACATGCAGTAAATGACTGATTTTTCAGTATTTACAATTATATTTCTACAGCATTACTAACGCAGTTAGGGCTTTTTATGCACCTTTTGACCACTTTTTGGTAATTAAGTGGGTTGTATGTGCCATTGATAATGTGTAAATTGCTTCCTTATTATTTCACAATATTATACATTCAAATACATTTTCAAAATTTTCATGAAAATTAGCGTGAATCTGGAGGCGTGCTGCTTTAATGTTTTTTGAAATAAGTGAAATGTAAGATAATTGCATTATCTCCCATACACCGTTGCTGAGACTTTGAGCTGTATCTAAACAAAAGGTCAAAAAGGCACAAACTAAACACGAGTCTCAAAACAGATAAAATATATCTATATCATATAAACCACATTTATTTCTTTATTGCAGGTTGCACATTGTCAAGTGTCATCAAAGATACAAACCTCTCCTACAGGTGGTACAAACGTTAGTGTCTTAGATGTTGTAAAATCTTCTTGTTTCACACAACTATGAAAGGTACATCTGTCAAGCTGTACATTTGAACCATATCCTGAAATGATGCAAAATAAAATGAGCCGTGTCATGACAAAACCAACATAATGGGTTTGCGACCAGCATGGATCCAGACCAGCCTGCGCATCCGCGCAGTCTGATCAGGATCCAAGCTGTTCGCTTACAAAGCCTATAGCAAGTAGAGAAACTGATAGCGAACAGCATGGATCCTGATCAGACTGCGCAGGCTGGTCTGGATCCATGCTGGTCGCAAACCCATTACGTTGGTTTTGTCATGACGCGGCTCAAATAACCCTGATTCAAATCGTATCCTTATACATTTCATTTCAGTACTGAACATCTTTTTGAAGGAGATGAGTAACAACACTATCATAATAATTCTGCTCATGTTTTAAATAAGGTATATTGGATTTTTTTAAAATTATATTAATTTTTTTGGCTAATTTTCCACTGTGCTATAATCAATACCTTGTGTGGAGGAACAATTCAATTTTAAAATATGATCAGATCTTGTTTACTGAAATTGACAATAAACTCTTTACAGTTCCACTTTAAAAAAAAAATAAAAAAAATTACATTTCTTCTCATGCAAGTCTTTTTGCATACATCAGGTGCCAACAAATAATGTAATGATTTCTTTAAAGAAACAGGACCAAGAATAAATAGTTTGTCATAAAAGATCACAAAATATGTTTATATGGTAAGTTAGGTAAGTTAGTATTTATAAACCTGTATTGAAAAGAAAATATCTTATGACAATTTTCTATAATTAACAAACCTTTGATATTTGAGTTTGAAACAACAAGCTCCTCATTAAGAACAATTTTAACTTGTGGCGACCCAACCAGAAAATTCTTGATGTTAACTGAACCATTTACCTCCATCTGTGAAACAGTTCCCTGTAAAATAATATAACTGGAAGTTGACTATGTTTATCAAATGAGCATGCTTTAAACTTAATATGCCATACATGTATGTATTCAAAAGTTTTAGATAATTGTTTTTTAGGTGTAAGATATAATTTTTTTGTGAGTACCTTATCTGACATCTTAATATACATTTAAAACAGAGCAAAATAGTTAAATATTGTATTATATGACTGAAATACTGTTGGAAAAAGGCGTAAAATGAAACAAACAAACAAACAAACAAAAGTATTATATGTGAAAACAGCACAGAAACCCATTCAAACCTTGTGAGATTTAAGGAATTATACAGAATAATTAAATCAAAACAAACATATTCAGGTGTAACAATATAACTGGTATCACATTTCATGTTTGATGCCTCGACTATAATCCATTTGACGGACTGCTGTGCATATGTTCAGAAAAAAATTATTATACTCACAAACAACGCTTCAAATGAAATGAAACCTTTATTTTATAGAGAATATACTTACATCTACGGCAATAAGTGCTGATATCCTCTCTATAACATCAACATAAAGCTCATTTTTGTTCTGTAATAAAACAAAATAATGACAATTAATAATAATGTTTAACACAATTATACCACACATTTTCATGACATTTATTATTATGGTCATTCAAAATGCAATAAGAGCACATAAATTTGGTATGTTTATATTGTGTGCAGTATAAATCAGAGCTTTAGCAATTCTAAGTATGAATATATAGGGAAATGTCTTTTCTTTTGTTGACCAATAGTTCAATGACAGTAACTGAAAATACAAGAGCCGGTTGAACCGGGCGATGCTCTCGGAATAGGTTTTTGACACAGAGAAGTAGTTTCTTGATGATATTTCTTGTAGTTTCAGAATTATGTCACGGACAAGAAAAGCGGACAGAGGGACAACATAGCTGTGACTATATGCCCTCCCTTTTTGGAGCATAAAAATAGGGCCATTATAAAAGTATCTTGATCTTGAGAAAAATTACCCTGACTTATGGATGAGTCAAAGCAAAATACCAACTTTTTTTAGCCATAATATACCCCTTGACTTATGGATGAGGTTGACTTATGGTCGCATATATACAGTATATAGCAGTATTCTGAATCAGGAAAATGCATTTGACTCAGATAGATTTTTCTATGCTCACCGTAGGGAACGTGTTACAGTATCGCGTTTTTCGGTTACAGTATAGAATTTTCAAGATGGATGATTATTTGTTGGGAGAACAGGTAGGTGATTTTTATTCCGGTTCATACTACTAGTAGTTTAGTTTCTAAAAGATGTTTTTGTGCTTTGCTTGTAAGGAACAGAATCCGGTATCTAGTCATATATTTCTTCAGACCCTGCGCCGCAGATTTATCGCTATATTGTCTCATAAATATGCAGATTTGACAGTTTGAAAATTTGAATCGAGAGACCAACGCATTTTTCTGCAATTTCGACATTATTTATGCATGCCTAGAAAAAGTAAATCTACAAAGCGTTAGTCCTTTATGTTAGGAAACGTTTATAAAAGTAAATGACCAGTTGAACCTATTTTCCTGTTCGTTAAATGCGTTTGAAAAAATAAACAATGTTACAGTATAGAGCGAGGTAATTTGTGCAGGGTTACAGCATAGACCTAGCGATTTGTATCCGATTTTGTTACAGTTTATACCCAGATTTCGGTTACAGTTTAGACTTCAATATTTTCTATATATACATGTACTAGGTAAAATGTATGAATGTTACATAGACTTTTAAATCTCTGTGAGCTTATTGGCCCGATGGCTATATTTTGGCCCGATGGCTATTTATTGGCCCGATGGCTATTCGTCCGTCTGACGTACACAAGTGTGTGCAATCTCAACCGCTCAGTAACTACTTGACTAAATGTGATGAAATTTACATGACTTTCTACCAATTAAGTTGGTTGCAATCGGGGATACGAAAACCCAAAACATAGATTTTGAAAAAAGGCAATGTTTAAAGGATCTTCTCATCTCGGACCAAAATCATTCAAATCAAGTCATGATGATCGCGTCATTTCGAATGCTTCTTTGTTGAAGTTACGATTATTTTGTCATTATTAAATTAAAAGTCGTTTTTTTTATTTCAGACATCCTGTATAGCAATTTGTATGTTTCTGAAAAAGAAAATAATATTGAAAGTTTAAGAGTATAAATTAAGGTCAGACAATTACAATATCTTCTCTAGTGAGCCTGATGGAGGTACATAATAGTGACAGAGTCGTGATAAGGCCGTCGACTTCAAATCATCTTTCATTTACTGCTGTAGTTGAAATCCAAACGTAACAAAATAGAGTTAAACAGAATCTCTAAAGAAATTCCAACACAACACATTTGAAAATGTTTATAAACCCTTTTAAATACTTACAAAATACATTATGGTAGATGGAAATTCCAACTTAAAAAAATTAAGGTTGCAGTATTGCGCACTTAAATACTGTTTAATCATTCTTAGGGTATTGCCTCTTGTTAATTGTGTCTTTTGACAGTTTATCTATGGTATGCAGGCTTCATAACCTCCGATCCCCTCTCAAAATTTCATTTTGTTTAGTTTCACTCATTGTATTCTCGTTTAGGGCACACGCAATGTTTTACCTGGGGGTAATATGCCACTTTTCATAGAATGCCAATAACGTGTCACATTGAAGGTTCCATGATAACCGCCATATGAACACATCCACAGATGTTAAAAATCTTAAGTGTACCAGTTCATGTTTAATGTGAATTCTGCTGAAGCCGGTGCTAGGAGGCGTGGACGGTAGCTTGCAGTTACCACTACCGTCGATGAACAGGTTTAATCAAACTGAGCCTGCAACATTTTCATGTTTTCCGTGTTGGATTTCTGTTAAGGATTCTTTTTTCTCTATTTTATTACTAATAGGCATTATTATAATGTGTAATGAAATCAAGCAATAATCTTTCTTCTCTCAATACATGTCGATAAAAGTTACTGTTGTTGTCGTGAAAACAGTCCTTACTTAGGACATTAGTTATTCTGCAAAAAGTCTCAATCTGAAACTTAAAGTAAGAAAAATAGGAATCTATAACTTTTCTGCTGAAGAAAAAAAGTAATACAACCTTTCAAGAATGTACTAAATAGAAAGGTATGAGTTATTTCATAAAAATAATGGATACACGAACTTTGTCTGAAATTTGGCAAGTATCTAAACTGTAACAGAAATCTGGGTATAAACTGTAACAACATTGGATCAAAGTCGCTAGGTCTATGCTGTAACCCTTTAAAATTAACCTCGCTCTATACTGTAACATTGTTTATTTTTTCAAACGCATTTTACCAACAGGAAAATAGGTTCAACTGGTCATTTACTTTTATAAACGTTTCTAAACATAATGGACTAACGTTTTGTAGATTTACTTTATCTAGGCATGCTTAAATAATGTCGGAATGGGAGAAAAATGCGTTGGTCTCTCGATTCAAATTTTTAAACTGTCAAATCTGCACATTTATGAGACAATATAGAGATAAATCTGCGGTGCAGGGTCTGAAGAAATATACGACTAGATACCGGATTCTGTTCCTTACAAGCAAAGCACAAAAACATCTTTTAGAAACTAAACTACTAGTAGTATGGACCGGAATAAAAATCACCTACCTCTCTTCCCGTAAATAATCCTCCATCTTGAAAATTCTATACTGTAACCGAAAAACGCGATACTGTAACACGTTCCCTACGGTGATGCTAGGATCTTACAAAAAGCAGACACAGAATGTGATCCTTTCTAATAAAATTCATGAGAATCCAAATAAAAGTAGAAGTACGATATCAAGATACATTTGTACAGTTTTTATGTCCCTCCATTATAGTCATACATTATCATATCTGAACTATATATCCAATGGTAACTTAATGCATTAATATCACTCCAGATCATAAATCTAAACAATATTGTCACCTTAGTGCATTAATAGGTTAACTCCTATTAAATTATCTAAGGAGTTTACCCATTGCTGCACTAAGGTAACAATTACTATTATTATTTATTACATGATTTCTTTCTGAATTTTGTTTTGAAAACTATCTAGATTGATAGAAAATGGTCTAACTAAGAAAATAAATCGAACACCAATATCTTTAATTCAGTTATTAACGCTGTACAGATGTTTAAAGAGTTGTTACGTGACGTCATAATGTAGCACCAAATATCGCGTGCAAAACAAGACGCAATAATATATTACTGCGCGCTGTACAATTGCAGTTGCGTAGCAAGCAATGGGATTTGTAACCATTATTCTTTGATAATGAAATTAAATAAAAAGGTTATTTTTTTCATTTTTCAAATTTTTTTCTGTCTCATTGTATTTGACAATGTGATGCACACATTAAATTATGCAAAATATGTACAATTATTTAATTTTACCCATGAAATATGGTGCTATATCAGTCAAATATATTTCATATTTTTTAGAAATAAATATGAAATATAAATATGAAAGTGGGCAGAGTCAAAACTCATATTTATTTTAAGGAACTTCTTTCGCCATTTTATTTGAAAAATCTGATAATTACAAAACAACTTTTTGTTGAATTTTGTTTTGAAAACTATCTAGATTGATAGAAAATGGTCTAAATTAATAAATAGAACACCAATATCTTTAATTCAGTTATAAACGCTGTACAGACGTTTACAGAGTTGTTACGTGACATCATAATGTAGTGCCAAATATCGCGTGCAAAACAAGATGCAATAATATATTACTGCGCGCTGTACAATTGCAGTTGCGTAGCAAGCAATGGGGTTTGTAACCATTATTCTTTGATAATGAAATTAAATAAAAAGGTTATTTTTTTCGTTTTTCGTAAAATATGGTATATATTTTCACGAAACATGATAAAATGCCACACATTTTTACTCGCCGTCCCGGCTCGTGAAAATATGTGGCATTTTATCAAGTTTCGTGAAAATATATTCCATATTTCACTCAAACGAAAAAATATCCTCTTAGTATTTAGAATTATTGCAGACTTTGTGTTTATAACGCTTGATTTACATTCTCAACTGTAGCTCAAACCAGAAAATGTTTAAATCTAAATCTTATAAACGTAAGTTATATATGTATATGATTCAAGATAAGTAATAAATAAGAATATATGTGAAAATACCTATGTTGTCTTGGAAACAAAGAGCAGAAAATTTAATAATACTTAGAGGATACATACTTGCTCACTGCCTGACTGAACAACTGGTTTACTGGATGCTGATCCAGATATTGTCTTCGTTTCAATGCCAAACTGAAAAGAACAACAATAATATCATCTTCATCAAATCTTCAGAATTTTTCACGACATTTCAAAATATATATTCATAAAATATAATATAATATAAATATTCATTTCTAAAAATAAACTTGTTTACACAATCTTTTAGTTTTTAAGTATCGGGGCTGAGGGTAAGTACATGTACATTGTAAAAAGCAATACATTTTGTTTAAAAGCTTTACTTCCACCAACTATGAGGAGCTGCAGCACAGTATACTTGTAGTTGTAGCAAAAATTAGATCAACAAGCACAATACCGTGGTCTTAATATTTCAAGTTGACATGCAATAAATAAATCAGGGGTGTAAAATAATCTGTGGTAAGGTTCTACTTTCTGATATAAATGAATCTGTCAAGCAAGGCTGTCAAAGTATTAAGTATTTTTTTGTAAGAAACAATACTTTTAACTTAATTAACTCTTTGAAAGAATTAACCCAATTTCTTTTTTTCAAAGTTTTACATTCGATAAATACCGATCCAAGAGACGGAATTGTAAAACTAAAAAAAACATTTTATTTGACCATATCTCTTAAAACACCAGTTGAAAGATAACAAGTAAAAGCTATAGAAATAAAATGGAAACTTAGTATCTTTAATTTTCTTACAACTCTAGATGATATTTCTGTTGCAGGTGATCTTTCTTTCTGAACAACCACTGGTGCTGACTGGATGTAGGGACGGAGTTTCTCTGTAGAGGCAAGCTGAACATAACCCTCATTCTAAATAACAAAGTCATGATGTTTAAGCTTAAATAAGTTTTATACATAATCAGATTCACATTGAAAAATGACAGCATGAATGGAAATACTAAATACAAATGTTAAATTACATTAAAATGCAAACCAATTTCTAAAGGGCAGGAATCATAGAAAAATTAATTTGGTAGAATTATGCCCCTTTAAATTAAGTGCATTCTTTCAAAACACAATGAAAAATAGAAAGACCTACCATAAAATCATCTAGTAACTCATACAAAAGTAGTACATTTTCTTTGACTGAATGTTCATTGACCACACCACAGAAATCTTTACATATATGGTACAGACTACAAAATAAACAAGAGGGCCAAGATGGCCCTAGATCGCTCACCTGACCCGTCAAACTCATCCGAACAATTACCTAGACAAGCGTTCTGACCAAGTTTCATGACAGGTGTGTCAAAAATGTGACCACTAGTGTTAACAAGGATTATCCATATTTGAGCAGTGTGACCTAGTTTTTGACCCCAGGTGACCCATATTCGAGCTTGACATTCGAGCAATTACCTAGACAAGCATCCTGACCAAGTTTGATGATAATTGAGTCAAAAATGTGACACTAGAGTGTTCACAAGGTTTTTCTATTTTTAGCTCCTGTGACCTAGTTTTCCATCCGAGATAAATCATGTTCAAACTTATCCAAGCATCGACTAGACAAGCATTCTGACAAAGTTTGATGATGATTGGGTCAAAAATGTGACCACTAGACTGTTTGCAAGGCTTTTCTATTTTTAGGCCCTGTGACCTAGTGTTCCACCCGAGATGACCCATGTTCAAACTCATCCAAACAATTGACTAAACAAGCATCCTGACAAGGGTTCTTAATAATTGGGTCAAAAATGTGACCACTAGAGTGTTCACAAGGTTTTTCTATTTATAGCTCCTGTGACCTAGTTTTTCATCGGAGATAAACCATGTGCAAACTCATCAAAGCAATTATCTAAACAAGCATCCTGACAAAGTTTGATCATGATTAGGTAAAAAATGTGACCACTAGTGTCCAAAAGGTTTTTCTATTTTTAGCTCCTGTGACCTAGTTTTTCATCAGAGATGACCCATATTCAAACTCATCTGAGCAATTGACTAGACAAGCATCCACACTAAGTTGATGATGATTGGGTAAAGAATGTGACCACTAGAGTGTTCACAAGGTTTTTCTATTTATAGCTCCTGTGACCTAGTTTTTCATCAGAGATGACCCATAATTGAACTCATCTGCGCAATTATCTAAACAAGCATCCTGACAAAGTTTGATGATGATTGGGTCAGAAATGTGACCACTAGAGTGTTCACAAGGTTTTTCTATTTTTAGCTCCTGTGACCTAGTTTTTCATCAGAGATGACCCATGTTCGAACTCATCCAAGCAATTGACTAGACAAGCATTCTGACCAAGTTTGATGATGATTGGTTCAAAAATGTGACCACTAGAGTGTTCACAAGGTTTTTCTATTTATAGCTCCTGTGACCTAGATTTTCATCGGAGATGACCCATGTTCGAACTCATCCAAGCAATAAACTAAACAAGCATTCTGACAAAGGTTGATGATGATTGGGTCAAAAATGTGACCACTAGAGTGTTCACAAGGTTTTTCTATTTTTAGCTCCTTTGACCTAGTTTTCCATCCGAATTGACCCAGTTTCGAACTCATCCGAGCAATTGACTAAACAAGCATCCTGACAAAGTTTGATGATGATTGAGTCATAAGTGTGACCACTAGTGTGTTCACAAGCAATTGTGGACGTACGACGGACGACGGACATTCACCGATCCTAATAGCTCACCCTGAGCAAGCTCAGGTGAGCTAAAAAGAATGATTCTTTTTTTAAAATAAAATTAGTAAAGACTCTGTTATACTAGAACAATGTTAGTTTAACACAGATGAAAGCAAAAATAATACTATATTTCATTTTGATATCTGGTTATAACTTCAAATAACGCTGTCATAATTATACTTGAGTATTTATGAATAGAGAGAGAGAGCATTGGATTGATTATCCAGGAAATGCTGACTGATCCTTGGACTATTTAATTTGTTTCCATGACAATTGATCTAGGTCAAATGGTCATTTGTCTCTTACCACTGATTCAGTAATCATATGGGATAAGTAGTCTGTCATTTGTGAAGAAACTGGTTAATATTGGTAAATTATACAAAAAGCCAGTTATGTGCAATGACTGCCAGGATATGACAAGAGAAAGAAAACAAAACATGCTGCAATGATTACTGTAACAATCTTATAAACTTAAGGCAACAGGGTCTTTTTTTGCTTCCATAGCAGGGGCTGTTTATAGGTGTCTTCCCAAAAGAAAAATACTTTGAAATTATGCAGTTTTCCCTAAAAATTGAGTTTACATCAAGTTTTTACTTCCTCTTTTGCAAATATTCCATATAATTTCCCCCAAAATTTAATGGTAAAGCTTTACCGTGTAAGTAATTCAATAACCATAACAGGAAGTAGTGAGGAGGCAGAACATGCTACTAGGTAGACATCATTACGTTGAATGTTGAAGAAACTTATTCCGTTGAGATACTGAAAAATATTTTATTGTAAATCTATGAGAAATTACACCAATGAAACAAAAGTTTGTTTTTCTGAAATTAGAACAATGAAACAAAAGTTTGTTTTTCTGAAATCAGAACAATGAAATAAAAGTGTGTTTATCTAACATGTTCCATCTGTCTATGATGATATACATATTTTTGTTTGGTTTTAAGTCAAATCAACACTGTAAATGTCATAATTATGCCTTTCATGATTTAGAAGTGGCATGAGCAGACATCTTAGTAGAACCACCATCCTTCCATATGCTAGCTGAAAATCTTCCTCACATGAAAGAATCCAGAGTCCTGGTGGGCCCCTAACCCACAACTGCAAGGGGCATGTTGTTTGAAGTCAGTGACACTAATTCCTCAGCCATATTGTAGTCATATAAGCTTAGTCATATAGATGATCCTTAGTAGACATTTAAGTATTTAATGCTGAAATTTCACAAGAAATGTTGAATGCATTCATTACCTTAACAGTGATTTCATGCTGAAAACAAGCTGTTTCCCCTTTCCCCAAAATAGTTAAATTTTCCCCTAAAATGTTAAATTTTCACACAAAAATGCTACTGTGCACATTTGTCACCAGAACCATAACTTAACATCACATGAGCCGCGTCACGACAAAAACAACATAATGGGTTTGCGACCAGCATGGATCCAGACCAGCCTGCGCGTCCGAGCAGTCTGATCAGGATCCATGCTGTTCGCTATCAGTTTCTTTACTTATTATAGGGTCTGTAAGCAAACAGCATGGATCCTGATTAGACTGCGTGGATGCGCAGGCTGGTCTGGATTCATGCTGGTCACAAACACATTATGTTGGTTTTGTCGTGACGCGGCTCAATTATGACTTTAATCAGCTGTATGATAAATTTAATGGATTGAAAGCTGTCACTATAGATCGCTTCTGCTATGTACCTTGCATGTTTCATAGCAATTTAATTGAAAATTAGATTAAATGTTGGACTATGTTGCATTTGTAATTTAAATTTAATATCTTCCCTTTATTGATTTATCATGCTACATTTTCCCCTTCAGAGAGTCACAGGTTGTTTTGAAAATCACTGCAAAATTAATACTTCAAAATTTACAGTTTATTGATAACTTTAGTCTTGTGGTAATATATACAAATACATGAATTCAATAGATACTTACAAAATGAGGCTGTATACTTGATGCTCTTGAAGCTTTCAGTTTCTCTAGGAAGTACATTTCTGGTGACACAGAAAACTCATATCTGTCTATAATATTATTAAGGAAAAAAAATAAGACGGAAAAAACAAATATTTGTACATTAGCCTACTATAATACAGTTTGTTAGGAACGCCCTCATAAAAAAATAAAATCAATTTCATTCATCTCACCAGTCTAAAGAGTAAAAAGCTTTTTCAGTTAATACAGTAAGGGGAAAATAAAGTGGAAATGGAATTTAGTGTGAAAGGAAAGGGACAACTAAACATCGTGCTTATGCATACATGTGAACTTTTTTGGATGATCAAGTAGGAGATTTTCTTCAAAAAGAGGGAGATTGTAGAATTTGCAATAAACAAAGAAGGAAGTTCTGACATCAAAAATAGGGAGATTTCTTTATTTGTGAAAATACCCCTTATTTTAAGAAAAATCTTTGGAAGTTTGGATGCAGAAAGTGGGAGTCTCCCGCTTAAAGTGTGAGAGTTCACATCAGGGTCTTTCAAATAGATATGGCTATTTGAAAGACCCTGTTCACATGTATGCTTATGGTACTTGTAGAAGTGATATTTAAACATATGTCACGATCTGATCTGGCCTCAATACACATCTTTACTTTGTAAAAAAAAAACTTGTCACTAAATAGGCATTTTCTTCTTAAATATATAATCTTGATAAACACCGCTTTTACAATGTACATGTAACTTGAACTTTAGTGGCATTTGAACTGATTGTAACAATGTTACATCAGGAATAATAAAACTAAAAAATAAAAATACCATGGAAATAAAAGTTTTACACTGACAGATCAAATGAAGGACTCTGTGATGGATTCTTATGTACTGCACTTCAGGTCTATGAAAAAAGCTTATGTCAATCAAACTTATAGTGACCAAGTTATGCTCTGGACAAGCCTATTAAGTAAGAAAATTAACAAAGGGCAATAACTTAACAAGAGGGCCAAGATGGCCCTAGATCGCTCACCTGACCCATCAAACTCATCCGAACAATTACCTAGACAAGCATTCTGACCAAGTTTCATGACAGGTGAGTCAAAAATGTGACCACTAGAGTGTTAACAAGGATTATCCATATTTGAGCAGTGTGACCTAGTTTTTGACCCCAGGTGACCCATATTCGAACTTGACCTAGAAATCATCAAAACAAACTTTCAGACCAATTTCCAGGATATTTGGATCAAAACAGTAGCCACTAGAGTGTTAATAAGATTTTTCTATTTTTAGCTCCTGTGACCTAGTTTTTCATCCAAGATGACCAAGTATGATGATAATTGAGTCAAAATTGTGACCACTAGAGTGTTCCATATTTGGGCGGTGTGACCTTGTTTTTGACCCCAGGTGACCAATATTCGAACTTGACCTAGAAATCATCAAAACAAACTTTCAGACCAATTTCCAGGATATTTGGATCAAAACAGTAGCCACTAGAGTATTAACAATATTTTTTTATTTTTAGCTCCTGTGACCTAGTTTTTCTTCTGAGATGACCCATGTTCGAACTCATCTGAGCAATTACCTAGACAATCATCCGACCAAATGACAATTGAGTCAAAAATGTGACCACTAAGGTTTTTCTATTTTTAGCTCCTGTTACCTAGTTTTTCATCTGAGAAGACCCATGTTCAATCTCATTAGAGCAATTTCCTAGACAAGCATCCTGACCACGTTTGATGATAATTGAGTCAAAAATGTGACCACTAGAGTGTTAACAAGGCTTTTCTATTCTTAGCTCCTGTGACCTAGTTTTTCATCCAAGATGACCCATGTTTGAACTTATCCAAGCTACAACCTAGGCAAGCATCCTGACAAAGTTTGATGATGATTGAAGCAAAAATGTGACCACTAGGTTTTTCTATTTTTAACTCCTGTGACCTAGTTTTTCATCCGAGTTGACCCATGTTCGAACTCATCCTAGCTATTACTTAGAAAAGCATCCTGACACAGTCTGATGATGATTGAGGCAAAAATGTGACCGCTAGAGTGTTAACGAACAAGTGTGGACGGACTACGGACATTCAATGATCCTAAAAGCTCAACCTGAGCTAGCTCAGGTGAGCTAATTATCATTAAGTGCAGAGTTCAAATTCTTGTGCACTGCACTTCTTGTTAATGAGATCTATCATCTTATGCAGTTTAATGTAAATAGCTTTTTAAGTGTAAGAGATTGGCTCGGACCATACATCTCACCATTTCAAATTTTGATAAATATACAAAATACTGTAGTGATACAAAAACAAATTGCCAATTGCTGGCATTTTTCTAAAATTGTCTTTTCTAAAATTGACATGCAGGGAAAATATTGCCTCATTATTTCCTTACCACGAGATCATCTTTTTAAATCACCATTTATCACATAAACCGCGGCGCAGGAGGGTAATAAAGCCATTTAATAAAAACGATATTACACTAGACAATATTACACTAGTGTAATAACACTTTGACGTCACGTCATTTGCGCTATAAACATAGCGTTAAAGCGCGCTAATGTTAGCGTTACACTATAGGCGCGTCAAAGAAAAATGACTCTTTTTAACAATTTACCGTTCTTATTTTATATATGTGATAAATAGAATATTTTATTCGTGTAGATTCAATACTAAATTTATTGAACTCGTTGAATAAAACAATATTATGCTCGCCAGAGGCTCGCATAATATGATTTTATTCAACTCGTTCAATAAATTTAGTATTAAACCTACACTCATTCAATATCCTCTATTTATATAACTATCATTAAAGGTGTACATTAGAATGTTTCTCAATCATACTTTAAGCAAGTTTAAGCTCCAGGAACATCATTTTCATTGAGAAAAATGTGGATAACAGTATTTGTGGCCATTATCTTGTATAATCTACGTGAGATTAATCCAGATTCTTTGTCCGAACTTATTAGTGTGGCTATTATTAGAACAGGTCTCCTGTTCTCAGTGACGTAAAAGATGCTTATCTCAGATCGTTGGCTATTCCATGGGTATGGGTCATGTCCGCAAAATCCTTGAAAAAAATCCTCAACAGATCATATTAAACTCCAAGAAGATCTAGTCTCCTTAGAATGTTGGGCCTAAACCTGGGGCATTAAATTAAATGCGAAAAAATGTTACATCCTTAGTGTAAAAAGCAAAAGTACTCACTTTAACGAACTGAATAAAACCATACTAAAACAACTGGACTCAAATTCCTTACTTGGTTCACTTATATCAAATGATTTAACTTAGTCAAAACAATTTACAAACATTTGCAAAAAGGCCAACACCACACTTGGTTTTCAGATTTCTAAAGCACTGTCCTCTTGAATGTTGTAAATTAGAAATATATCAGAAGTGGTCCTTCTACGTACCTGAACAGATACAGAGTATGAAAAGTCCACTTTTTAGTTTATTTACTTTACATTCTTGATTTAAGGTCTAGAAGCAATCATTAAGGTATGACCATTGTAAAGGGCACTACAAGGAACTGAATAATTGACATGCAAAATTTATACAAAAATTACAATACAGAAATCGAGTTATGGTCACTTTTCAGAACTTAAGCTTGGATGTTAAAAGGGCCCTTTTTCAGATATAAGGAACCTTTAAATAATCTACAATATCATCCCTTTGAAATTTTTTTTTTTTCCATTAAATTTTGATAAGAAACAAAAAGTAACATTAGAGTCAGTGTACCCGGTTTCGCACAGGACCCTGTCCTGCACACTTTCCCATTTTTCATTTTTTCTTGAAAATTCAAATGAATTTATTTAGTTTTCATTTGTGTTTCACTGAACTGGCATGTTTTCAACAGGATATGACATAATCTGGGATCTTGCACCCCAGCCTCTCCCTGGAGAGTGCAAACGAAAATGTAAATACATGTACGTGTCTGTGTAAGTCACACATTAAAACAACTAATTCAGCAAGTAAACCATGCTAATTTCTTTTTAATGTTAAGATTATTATAAAATATATATTTGAAAAGAAATGTATGTTTTTGTTATGGCAAATTTGCTGTTAGTTATGAAATATATGCACATGAATTAACTTCTCCTAACTACCAAACGTCAAGTCATTTCACCTTGATTCTTTTGTTTAAAATAATACCAAACTCTTAATCGAACAAATGATAACTAAATATATGAAAAAACTTTCAATAATAATTTTTTATGCCTGTGTTTACTACCTACAAGTGGTAAAAAAGTATGTTTCCAATGCTGTTACATGTTTCCTGTGTGCTACTCTGCTTGGAAATGAATGTTTGTATACTGTAGTAAGAATGTGCAATAAATTTATTTGAAGTCCTGAAATTTGCAAAAAAAATATATCTTATCTGGACTTAGTGATGTTAATAATTTATAAAACATGTTTAAGATGTAAAATAACCTTTATGACCATTGTAAAGGGCACTACAAGGAACTGAATAATTGACATGCAAAATTTATACAAAAATTACAATACAGAAATCGAGTTATGGTCACTTTTCAGAACTTAAGCTTGGATGTTAAAAGGGCCCTTTTTCAGATATAAGGAACCTTTAAATAATCTACAATATCATCCCTTTGAAATTTTTTTTTTTTCCATTAAATTTTGATAAGAAACAAAAAGTAACATTAGAGTCAGTGTACCCGATTGCACAAAGGACCCAGTCCAGCAAACTTTCCCATTTTTCATTTTTTTCTTGAAAATTCAAATTAATTTATTAAGTTTTTGTTTGTGTTTCACTGAACTGCCATGTTTTCAACAGAATATGAGTTATATGACATCTGGGATCTTGCACCCCAGCCTCTCCCTGAAGAGTGCAGACGAAAATGTAAATATAATGGCTGTGTAGGTCACACATAAAAAGAACTTATTCAGCAAGTAAACCATGCTAATTTCTATTTTAATGTTAAGATTATTATGAAATATATATTTGAAAAGAAATGTATGTTTTTGTTATGGCAAATTTGCTGTTAGTAATGATAATGTATATGCACATGAATTAACTTCTCTCAACTACCAAACCGTCAAACGTCAAGTCATTTCACCTTGATTCTTTTGTTTAAAATAATACCAAACTCTTAATCGAACAAATCATAACTAAATAGATGAAAAAACTTTCAATAATAATTTTTTATGTCTGTGTTTACTACCTACAAGTGGTAAAAAAGTATGTTTCCAATGCTGTTACATGTTTCCTGTGTGCTACTCTGCTTGGAAATAAATGTTTGTATACTGTAGTAAGAATGTGCATTAAATTTATTTGAAGTCCTGAAATTTGCAAAAAAAATATATCTTATCTGGACTTAGTGATGTTAATAATTTATAAAACATGTTTAAGATGTAAAATAACCTTTCAGTATAAAAATGGCCGTGTCTGCGGAACCGAGTCCACTATTTATTATATTTGGCCCATTCCCGTTGCTTAAAATCAAGTGCGCCTAGAAGTATGACCTAGTTAAGATAGAAATGTTTTGGTCATCAGTTTTTATAGGCAATGGATGTAATTTTCAAAATAATATCAATTTTAAGAAGAATTTTTAACTAATATGAAATAAGGCAAAGCCTATGGACGGGGAAGTTGTTAAAAATTCCTTTCATTTTTTTTCCGTTTTAAAGGTGTCATTCGATATTTCATGCACCACTTCCGTTTCCACTCGGAACACTCAACGTTTATTATTTATCCGAAAAGTGGAGATTTGTTCCGTTATCGGAATACACCGTCTTTTATCATTGAGTTACGTTGTAAATGGCGGGTGGGAGTGGTTTCGTCTAACTACCGGTTTGTCTAACTGATCTTATATAGTAAAACAGGTAGTGGTTTCGGCTAACTTAATTTATATAGTGAACAATAGCTATTGTATAATGTATAATGGGCACATTAATTATCGCGGGTTTTAATGTGTGGTTTATCACACATTTTCATGCAATTAAAGACAAGAAAAATTGAAAATTTAAACATATTTTTTATTCTTTTCTTTAGTATAATAATGATATTTACATAAAATAATAACACAAGATCTCAGTGAATAAACAATATCATAGAAATATATATACGTTTATATGTACAACCTGAAAAAAAAACTAAAGAGTCAACACAAATTACATTTCACACAAGTTTATTTTTATAATCTATGTTAAACTATATATACACAAATAGTTAAAGCTGAAAAAAATGCCTTTAATCGGAATAAAATCGACATATATACTAAAAAAACAAAGCTCGAAAGAGAAAGAATTAATAACAATGCATAAAAACATAAGAAATCCACGTACGTAATTATTATAAACAACACATATTTTTTAAATACTTTATTTTTCTCTATATAAACAAATATGAGGTATGCATATTATTCAAAAGAATACGTCATGATTTCTATGTAATAAACAACAATCTGTTTTAATTCTTTATTCACCACTCAATAGATATAAAACTATGATTTAAACGTTTTATTATATTTACATATACATGAATAAATATATATACGTATATACGAAAGTAAAACCTGAAAAAAAGAATAATTTATAAAATTTACACAAATATATACACATTTATACAACCTGTAAAACATATTTTTACTAATGTCAACCTATATTCACAAAAGGTAAAATTTATACCATTATTATTGTAGTAATAAGCAACGCATATTTTTTAAATTCTTTATTCATCTCTTTATAATCATGCATAGTATTACAGAGTATACACTATTGCTTTTACGTAGTATTAAGCAATATTTTTTTATTCTTTATTCATCACTTTTTTATATATATGACACTTAAAAATCGTCCTCATAAATCCCGTCGTTGATGTTGTTGGATCCTATTCCGGTAATGTGGCTGCACAGTCTTAGTAGTTGGGAAGTCGTCATCTCATCATCTTCGTACTTGTCCCAGGCGTCGAATAAGGCTCCATGGATTCGGGCGTATCTTTTACGATGTAGTCTTGTCAAGAGATGCTGCGAAACTAGACGAATTTGAAGATCAACAACCTCAGCCTCCCTCTTCAATAATGGTAGTAACATGTATAATCCCAAGTCCGCACGTCCTGCTCGTGTGTTGATCCTTCTGTGCCATCCTGTAATGAATAATGTCGAAATAAATGTAAAGTTGATTTAGTAAACACACAACGTCAATGATTTCAAAAATAATTTCCTATAATTTTTTATTTAGAAATATATCAAAATATATCAAAATTCACAAATAGACATTTACTAATATATTAATATATTGTATTATAATTGTTTCAGGATCTTACCTTCAACGTCGTTGTTCGTCCGAACGGTCTCACGGAATACACTCCAGTGAATCGGCAGCCACAAACTACCGTTGATCCACGTCCTCTCCACGTACTCCATCACAGCCAATATTGGTCCACCAACTTCCATAGCCTGGGCCATCAGCTGTCGGAAGGCAGGCGGGATCTGCTCACTAGGAAGAAAAGGCAGGGACATGACCTTACGGAGAAATTCATGTTTGTCCTGCTTATCTTGATATGAGGTGGCAAGACCTTCCGCCTGGATCTTCCGATACAGCCTCTGGTTCCAGTGGAAGACACATCCTTTCAGTACACAACTGGGGAACACATGTCTGATTGCTTGCCAAGCAGCTGAAAAATAAAATGATAAATTTTAATTTTTTAATAAACAAGCAAATTCGTTGAATTTATATCCCCCGCCGAGTACTGGTTATTATTAACACAACAATTGAAGACATAAGGCTTTATTTATATATTAATCATGGCATAAACTGTAATATTCTTTGAACTTAAAGCCTTGTACCTTCAAACAAGAAGAATTTTTAAGTTTTCACTATATACATATAAGGAAAATCTATGACCCCCTGGAGTGGGGCCAATTTTGACCCCAGGGCTAAAATTTGAACAATTTTGGTAGAGGACCTATATCCAGACGAAAATACCCAGGTGCACAACTACACATACTGATCAACATTCCTGTAAAGTTTCATGACTCTAGGTCAAATACTTTTTGAGTTACATGCCACACAAGTTGAAAATGACAAAATTTTACTAAGTCAAGGGCAATAACTCTAAAACTACTAAAAATATCCAGACGAAAATACCCAGGTGCACAACTACACATACTGATCAACATTCCTGTAAAGTTTCATGACTCTCGGTCAAATACTTTTTGAGTTACATGCGACACAAGTTGAAAATGACAAAATTTTACTAAGTCAAGGGCAATAACTCTAAAACTACTAAAAATATCCAGACGAAAATACCCAGGTGCACAACTACACATACTGATAAACATTACTGTAAAGTTTCATGACTCTAGGTCAAATTCTTTTTGAGTTACATGGAACACAAGTTGAAAATTACAAAATTTTACTAAGTCAAGGGCAATAACTCTAAAAATACTAAAAATATCCAAACAAAAATACCCAGGTGCACAACTTCACATACTGATCAACATTCCTGTAAAGTTTCATGACTCTCGGTCAAATACTTTTTGAGTTACATGTGACACAAGTTGAAAATGACAAAATTTTACTAAGTCAAGGGCAATAACTCTAAAACTACTAAAAATATCCAGACGAAAATACCCAGGTGCACAACTACACATACTGATATAAACATTCCTGTAAAGTTTCATGACTCTAGGTCAAATTCTTTTTGAGTTACATGCAACACAAGTTGAAAATTACAAAATTTTACTAAGTCAAGGGCAATAACTCTAAAATACTAAAAATATCCAAACAAAAATACCCAGGTGCACAACTTCACATGCTGATCAACATTCCCATAAAGTTTTGTTGAATTCCAGCCATCAGTTGCAGAGAACTACTCCAGAAACGAAATTCTAAGTCAAGGGCAATAACTCTAAAAATACTAAAAATATCCAGACGAAAATACCCAGGTGCACAACTTCACATGCTGATCAACATTCCCATAAAGTTTCGTTGAATTCCAGCCATTAGTTGCAGAGAACTACTCCGGAAACGAAATTCGGACGGACGGATGGACGGACGGACGGACAGAAGGACGGACGGACAAAAATACCCAGGTGCACAACTACACATACTGATCAACATTCCTGTAAAGTTTCATGACTCTCGGTCAAATACTTTTTGAGTTACATGCGACACAAGTTGAAAATGACAAAATTTTACTAAGTCAAGGGCAATAACTCTAAAACTACTAAAAATATCCAGACGAAAATACCCAGGTGCACAACTACACATACTGATTAACATTCCTGTAAAGTTTCATGACTCTAGGTCAAATTCTTTTTGAGTTACATGCAACACAAGTAGAAAATTACAAAATTTTACTAAGTCAAGGGCAATAACTCTAAAAATACTAAAAATATCCAAACAAAAATACCTAGGTGCACAACTTCACATGCTGATCAACATTCCCATAAAGTTTCGTTGAATTCCAGCCATCAGTTGCAGAGAACTACTCCGGAAACGAAATTCTAAGTCAAGGGCAATAACTCTAAAAATACTAAAAATATCCAGACGAAAATACCCAGGTGCACAACTTCACATGCTGATCAACATTCACATAAAGTTTCGTTGAATTCCAGCCATTAGTTGCAGAGAACTACTCCGGAAACGAAATTCGGACGGACGGATGGACGGACGGACGGACGGAAGGAAGGACGGACGGACAACGCCAAAACTATATCCCCCTCCCGATTCCATCGGCGGGGGATAATAAAATAAATTGAACAGAATGACATAGTCATTAATGGTGATTTCTATGTAATGGAAGACTATATATAGAAAATAAAGAAGAAATTAACGACATACCATACGAGTATATGTGTGACCATCACTACTGACGAGTTTCGGTGCCCCACGCTTGGTCCCCCATCTACGAGTTCGAAAGTCAATGGCCTGTCTGGTAGTATTACATCATTTAGTGGAATATCTGTAGGTAATCTAGCGTCAGGAGGGGCCTGCTGTCGGTTGTGGTCTCGTTCATTGATATGAAAGGATCTGTCTTCTAGGTAGGTTGAATTCGTGTTCATGACGGTTGATTCATCTTCTTGCATCTGGTGGACTTCATCGTCTCGGACAACGTACGTGATGTTCATCAGTACATCTTGTAATGGAGAATCTGGTGTATTTTCGGGTGCTTCGTTAACACATCTGTCACAGAACCATTCTAACTCTAGCGTTCCGTTTACCATCTGTCGGTACTGGTCTGCCGTCAAACCAGTACTTCCCCCTGAAACAAAAAATAGAAACAATTGTTATATATGAGTCTATGAAGTTCTCTATATAAGTGCTATCAATAGATTAGAAAATGACAATTGTTGTAAATAAAATTTGTATATTCAATAATTTTTAGATATAACATATATATGCTAATTAAATATAAAGTTAAAGAATTCAGTTCATATTACATTTTAAAAAAACTCAGTTTAAATTTCATTAAGTATTTAACCTAAAATGAAAGTTATTTACCTTTCTTGCACTTCCTGTGCTGCCAGTTTGCGCATCCGTCAACAAACAGCATTGCTGCCGCATGGTGACCATCTCGGAGCAGTTAATACAGTTAAATACGTTATCAGCCATGATTGCTAATGACAGAATCGTAAATTGTTAACCTTTTATATTGATATATCTTGAAGACATGCATCACTTTCATATCTAACTGTGGAACTTTGTTGTCAGTTTTAGGCAAACACGCACGCCTATTACAACATTTCAACACCTTTATGATATATGATTAGTGTTAACTGATCGGCTGATAAGACAAACAAACTTTCTCTGTCATCAATTATAAACAATTGATTTATTTCGTAAAACAAGCCCTAACTAAACAATTAATTTTGCAAACAAAATAATATTGATTTTTTTTGTAATTTATTCTTGACTCAAAAATAATTTATCAAATAACGAAAATTTTTTTTCAAAATAAGTATAATATATAAACATACTTCTACATACTTCTACAACATATTCTGTTCATTAATGATATTTGCGTCATAAACTAATTATAACAAAATATTGATGATAAAAACACTATATATATGAACCACGTCTACTTTGCCTTTAATTACTATATAACATCTGTTAGACGAAACCACTTTCGCACCTCTTCATAAATTAAGTTAGCCGAACCGGTAGTTAGACGAAACCACCATAATTCTAAATGGCGGCGCCTAACTAGAACTGACACTGAAAATTTAATTGATAGGTATAGAATTCTATATATTTTTAATTGTTTTTTATTTGATTTTCTTTTAAATATACACGTGTAGTCTATAGACTAGCAAGCCAAATCCCGGGCCCACTTTGCGGGCCCTGACTTTGACTTCCCTGTATAAAATATTTTTTTTTATTTTTCCTTAAAAAAAGTGTACGACACCGGGTACACTGACTCTAATTTAGAAAATAATCTTCTAGAATAGACACAAGTGTTGGTATAATAACATCTAATATCAATTATCCAATTGAATACAATTATCCAATTGAATATCAGAGAAGGAAGGAGAAGAGATAACCTGGAAAATGCTTAGAAATATACGTGGTCAAACTTCTAAGAAAACAATGGGGTGGAGATTGCTCATAGACATAGTTGTCAATAGATGTTTTCACTTAAACAATAGGAACATTTGTCAGCGTTTATCTTGATTAATTTTAAGAGGAAAATGTTGAAAGGAACAGGATACAATCCTTTTCAATCAATAGTTCTCCTGCCTTTGACACAATAAACAGCTTTGAAATCATTATTCACATCTCACATACACAGCAGAATACTACATCCTCATCCGGGCAATTTAGAATTTTGGGTAATTGACAGGTCTCGCTTTCAACGAGATAACGGGAACGTAACGAGATCTGGAAAGAAATGCATAGAATTTCTGTGAATCTTGCATACATTTTACAATTTTCTGCATTTCACACTTAAAATCATAAACCGACAGCCACCCATAATTGAAGGAAATTACTTCATAGTTCTAAAAGAGGTAAGTAGAAAGATATTTGTGACGACGTAAAGCTAGAAAATAATTTGAACTTCCTCAAGAGTAAATATTTTTGGCAAGCTGACAGTTCATGCAGTTCGACATGTTCGAGTGGTTGCACTGGTTCAGAAGTATTGAACACGCACTGTATGTTAACTTATATTGTATAACGGAATCATATTTAAGTATTTAAAAACGTTAACCGGCATATATTGTAGATGATTGCCAAATCGTCTGGTCAAGAGCAAACAATCGCCTCCAGGATTATAAATCAAATTTATGCCAAATTATCATGATTATGGCAATGTCTAGTTGTTAAATTAATTATTTAATATGAATAAAACAAAGCCTCACATACAGAATTTACTATACATATGTTATAACACTATCATGATTTATGTATTCATTAATCCCACCAGCTGCAATCATTTTACAAGTCTGCATACTGTTCGGCCGAAGAATTCACTCGGCGCTATTTTTTCGGGCAGACGGACATTTCACTATTGGGACGGTTCACACCAAGACGTTTCACTCCCATTTGGGAGTGGAACGTCTTGAAGACGTTTCACTCCTTTTTTATGCCAAAATTATTCTGATACTTCTGACATACTAAAATATACCGTAAATTTAATAAAAATAAATTAAAAAATTTAAAGGGGTTTTCACTTTGTCCATTCACGAATTCGAAAACCTAGCTAAACGCCATTTTCTGGTTCTTTCTGTACATAGCTCTGGGGAATTCACCTAATTAGAGTGCAATACTCTATGTTCTTTGCCTTTTTTAATTAAAGTGAAATAAAACAGTTATTTCTTTGTAAGAAAATAATTAAATATCACTGTATGAATAATTCCATACAAAAAAATAAAGTAATACACAAGTTTACACAGAAATATCTTTATTTATTATGGTTTGTTTAATGGCTACTGTTTAATAAATTCATAAAGAAATAATTAAAAAAAAAATTGATTTTATACACTTTTTTTTTTGCATTTCATATAGTTTTAGACTTACAAAAAGTAATAAATGTATTTAATAAATTTTCATTTTTATGTTATTCTATTTTTTAATCCATTATAAATAGAATTTTCTCATGTTGTTAAAAATTAAATTTTAGAAATTGTCTTTCATTTAAACCTCTCATCATTCAGCCCATAATTAAATGAGTAATCTTCTAATAATTTATCATTATGTCCTCATTGAAACCAATATATTCACTCCTAATAACATGAATTATTCAAAACACTGTTTAAACAGAACAAAATTCACTTTTCTGAGTAGATACTAAACTGTTTAGATTATATTATTTACACATTCTGTAACATTTCATATTTTTTTTCTTCAAATTCATGAATTCTTATTAACAATACCCTCAATATCAATAAAAATTAAACATAAAATTTAATTTCCCCTAAATATTAAATGAAAAAAATATTTGTTAGCTTTCCTAAATTATCATAAAGTTTTTAAAAAAAATGGGAGTAAAACATCCGTACAATTACAAATTGGGAGTGAAACATCTAGTTGTGAACCGTCTTGGGAGTGAAACGTCTCAATAGTGAAATGTCTTGGGAGTGAAACGTCTGGCATTCATTTCTTATTTTAAACTGTATGCTAATCTAAATTGAACCCACCTGTTGGAGAACATATTTGCTTGAAATCAAATTTTAGTATTAGTAATTTCATTTTGGCGAAAAAGATAGACTTCATAATGAAACTGGAGCCTACCGAAAGTTGATATTGACTGGTGTCTGTCTCTAATTATTCTATATTTTTTATCAAGTTGCGTTAAATAGGTAATTTATTAGCATGTAATTGTAATTTATCATTTATTGTTCTATAAAAAGCATTGTAGCAATATGTGACTCATGTATGGCTAATAGTTATATATAGATATATAGTTTTATGCACTTTAATGCATAAGTCACTATACTATATATAATAATTTTTTGTTGTTATTAATTCTTTCTTTACAAGAAACAACTTACTTTAATTCAAGTTATTAATAAATAATAAATCATATTTTTGTTCAACTCTTCTTTTTATGTGATAGGTGTGTAGGGGTGTGAGATGAATCCCTCAGAGGAGCAGTCAGTTGTGAAAGAGGGATATCTTTGGAAGAGAGGTTTGTGTACAAATAATAATTATTGATAAAAAGATTTTAATTTTTCAACAACCTTTTAACTCAACATCCTGTTACTTTCATCATATGATCATGAGCAGAAATTCTCTCATTAAATGTTGCCAACAGTGTAACTTAAGTTAATGTCAATATATGAAAAGAGCTACCAAAATACTTATTAGGGGATCTACCTATCTTACAAATACATTTCTATAAAATATAATAGGAACACATCAAACAAAGCTCAGTTAATCATAGCATTTTGTTTTGAATGATATGAACAAATGTAGTTGTATAAAATTTGTCTTATATGGCCAGTACAAGATAAAGACATCAAAACTGATTTAATTTGATAATTTACAATCTTATATTTGAAGAAAAAAAATATTTCAGGGGAACATATCAAGAATTGGAGGAAAAGATATTTTATCCTGAGGAAAGATGGGTCATTTTTGGGATTTCGTGCAAAACCAGATCATGGTTTCAGTGATCCTCTGAATGATTTTACTGTGAGAGGTAAAATTTATATCTACATTAAATAATCCAATGCTTGAAATGAATTTAACCTTTAAATGCTTCAATCTCTTTTTCCTTCAAATGATGAAATATAGGAGAGTATTAAAGAAGTAAAGGAGGGGTTACCATCATTGGCTATGAAATTATAAGTGTATAATTAGATAAAAGATCAAACATTTTTTTTTACAATTCTAGTGGTAGTGTATCATATGTTTTACTGTGAATATTCAAATTGTTTGTGGACTGTGGCTCTACCCTTGACATCTTTGAATAAAATTTTTGTGAAAATCATGAAAAAAAAGGGTAACCAGACCCGATGCATGCTCACAATACAACAAAATTTTATGACGTTTGTGACTTCGCAAAAAAAACTTGTCATCAGTGTCACTGTTTTTGAAGTAATCTCACAAGTGTTTAATGTCTCCAGATCATATAACTATAATCAGGTCTTGTTTGTAATGGTGATGTGGGAAAGAAAGCAGTCACCTTTCTCTCCACTTACTGCAGAAATGTCTTGGGAGTGGCAATGTACACAGAAATAACAAGAAGTGGGTTTTAATTTGTCAAGTCAAGACTTTGGTCATGGCAATATGTTATTTACATAATTTTTAATTATAGAATGTCAGTTGATGAAACAGGAGAAGCCACGTTCTAACACATTCTTAATAAGAGGTCTACAGTGGACTACAATTGTGGAACGTATGTTCTGTGTAGAAAGTCCCGAGGAAAGGGAAGATTGGATGCAGGCAATCAGATCAGTGTCAGAAAATCTAAAAATGATAGACGAGGAGAGTGGCGGGGCAGCTAGTAGCAACAGTCTAGAGAAAGCAAAGAAGAAAGTGGTATGACTAATATACAAGTAATTAATGTACTGAAGTTGGTTTAATGTCAATTTGTACAAAGTTGATATAATGAGAGAGAAAAGAAACAACATATCATTTATCAAGATAATCTATTTGAAGTTTGAGTGTAGAAGAATTTTAGTATAATTTATTCCACATTAAAAATCGATATTGCTTAATGGTGAAGTAATGGTTGAAAAATATTTTCACAATTTTAAATCATCAAGAACATACACGCTCTCCTATCATGTTAAATTATTCTGGACAGATCAAGTTCTTCTCTCTAAGCTTGTAATGTTACAACTTGAATTCTTGCATCAAAACTGTGCAAGTAGGTATAAATCAAAGAACAAAATCAGGTGAGCACATGCCGTTATTGAGTGGTTTTGTTTTTGTTTTTTTTTAAATATGTATGACTTAGGTCACCATGTAATGTTAGTTTTCTGCATTAATGCACTTAAAAATTCACATAAAAACATTTGATTGACATTGCTCAAGCACATGAAAAGCATGACATAAATGGTTTCTTAATATGTAAAACAAATTATGAAATATCAGACATAATTATGCCCCCATTTCGAAGAAAAGGGGGTATATTGCTTTGCACTTGTCGGTCCGTCGGTCCGTAGACCAAATGGTTTCCGAGTGATAACTAAAGAACCCTTAGGCCTAGGAACTTCAAACTTGGTATGGTGATTGGTCATGACCAGTAGATGACCCCTATTGATTTTGGGGTCAAGGGGTCAAAGGTCAAGGTCACATTGACCTTGTAAGCAAAAACGGTTTCCGATCAATAACTAAAGAACCTTAAGGCCTAGGAACTTCAAACTTGGTATGGTGATTGGTCATGATCAGTAGATGACCCCTATTGATTTTGGGGTCAAGTGGTCAAAGGTCAAGGTCACATTGACCTTGTAAGCAAAAACGGTTTCCGATCAATAACTAAAGAACCTTAAGGCCTAGGAACTTCAAACTTGGTATGGTGATTGGTCATGATCAGTAGATGACCCCTATTGATTTTGGGGTCAAGGGGTCAAAGGTCAAGGTCACATAGACCTTGTGAGGAAAAAACGGTTTCCGATCAATAACTAAAGAACCTTAAGGCCTAGGAACTTCAAACTTGGTATGGTGATTGGTCGTGATCAGTAGATGACCCCTATTGATTTGGGGTCAAGGGTCAAAGGTCAAGGTCACATTGACCTTGTGAGCAAAAACGGTTTCCGATCAATAACTAAAGAACCTTAAGGCCTAGGAACTTCAAACTTGGTATGGTGATTGGTCGTGATCAGTAGATGACCCCTATTGATTTTGGGGTCAAGGGGTCAAAGGTCAAGGTCACATTGACCTTGTGAGCAAAAAACGGTTTCCGATCAATAACTAAAGAACCTTAAGGCCTAGGAACTTCAAACTTGGTATGGTGATTGGTCGTGATCAGTAGATGACCCCTATTGATTTTGGGGTCAAGGGGTCAAAGGTCAAGGTCACATTGACCTTGTAAGCAAAAACGGTTTCCGATCAATAACTTAAGAACCTTAAGGCCTAGGAACTTCAAACTTGGTATGGTGATTGGTCGTGATCAGTAGATGACCCCTATTGATTTTGGGGTCAAGGGGTCAAAGGTCAAGGTCACATTGACCTTGTAAGCAAAAACGGTTTCCGATCAATAACTTAAGAACTTTTAGGCCTAGGAACTTCAAACTTGGTATGGTGATTGGTCATGACCAGCAGATAACCCCTAATGATTTTGGGTTCAAGGGGTCAAAGGTCAAGGTCACATTGACCTCTTAGGTAAAAACGGTTTCCGATCAATAACTAAAGAACCCTTAGGCCTAGGAACTTCAAACTTGGTATGGTGATTGGTCATGACCAGCAGATGACCTTTTGATTTTGGGGTCAAGGGGTCAAAGGTCAAGGTCACATTGACCTTGTAGGTAAAAACGGTTTCCAATCAATTAACTAAAAACGCTTAGGCCTAGGAACTTCAAACTTTGTATGATGATTGGTTGTGACATGCAGATGACCCCTATTGAGTTTTGGGTCAAGGGGTCAAAGGTCAACTTCACATTGACCTTGTAAGTAAAAACGGTTTCTGATCAATAACTTAAGAACACTTAGGCCTAGGAACTTCAAACTTAGCATGGTGATTTGTCATGACCAGCAGATTACCCCTATTGATTTTGGGGTCAAAGGTCAAGGTCACATTGACCTTGTATGTTAAAACGGTTTCCAATCAATAACTAAAGAACCCTTAGGCCTAGGAACTTCAAACTTGGTATGGTGATTGGTCATGACCAGCAGCTGACCTATTGATTTTGGGGTCAAGTGGTCAAAGGTCAAGGTCACATTGACCTTGTAGGTAAAAACGGTTTCTGATCAATTAACTAAAAACGCCTAGGCCTAGGAACTTCAAACTTTGTATGATGATTGGTCGTGACCAGCAGATGACCCCTATTGAGTTTTGGGTCAAGGGGTCAAAGGTTAAGGTCATGACCAGTAGATACTTGATAACCCTTATTAATTGTTTGATCATTGGGTCAGAAGTCATGCATAATAACTTTATCACATGACTAATTGGCTGCTGATAGGGGGCATACATGTTTTACAAACATATCTTCTTATACCTTTATTCGAGGATAGGGCTAATGCACCTTTTTATGTGCATAAGCATCTGCAGATGCTCTTGCACTTACAAAATCCTGCAGGCTTGGCTTGATTCCTCTTTATGCTTCTGCAGATGTTAATGCATAAAAAGACACATTAACCCTCATGTACAACAGTCTTTTCACACAAATTAGTTGAAGGTGATAACAAAAATTTCTGCATATGTTGCATTTTTTTGCTGTTTCAGAGCCTGGATGACTTCCAGTTCTTGAAAATGTTGGGTAAAGGAACATTTGGCAAAGTGATTTTGTGTAAAGAAAAGTCAACAAGCCATTTGTATGCAATCAAAATTTTAAAGAAGGCTGTGATAATACAAAAGGTAATGTACCAGCAACATAAAACTATTTAAAGTCTCATTATTAATCAAAATAAGAGGCTTTTTCTTAGTTCTTGGTATTGTATATGAGTTACATATATAAAGTATTTTATCCAAATCAGTACCGGTATTCAGGACTTTATTAAATTACTATCGATAACTTAGAGTGTTAACAAAACTTTATATGTATATAAAATACTTTAACATTAAGTTCACTTCAATAAAAGAATCTTTAAATTCCTTATTTCCAAGTAAAAGTGAAAGTTGATGTTGAAGAATATGCTATTGAATTATTTTATAGTTTCCTAGAAAAACAAGAAAAGTGCTATTTAGAAAGTTGTAAAGAAAACCACAGCATTTATTTTGATAATGATAAGTTTAATATTACAGGATGAGGTTGCACATACTTTAACAGAGAACAGAGTATTACAAACAACAAAACATCCGTTCTTAACTGTAAGTGTTTGTTAGGGTGTGTTTAGTATCATTGATTTGATAACAATTTATTAAATGTGATAGAATTCTTGAAAACAGTAGTAATCTAAATCAGATTTTTATGTAACTGAGCATTACATAGTTCGATATCTGTTTTCCTTTTTTTTCGCTAAAGATACATTTTGTCTGTCAAAACATTTTGACTGTCAAAATAATGTTTGTCTGTCAAAATAAATTTTGTGTGAAAAGTTGTCTTTCCCAATTTTTTTTTCAGTGCAATTGGACAGCAAAATAATGAAGAAAATGTGCTTAATTGAGAACATTGTGCAAAGTGGTTGTAATTCATGACATAATGAAGACTTTACAACCCTTTCATTACAAGCCCATAAAATGTTGATCTTTAATTATTGATTAGAATACATTTTAAGGACATTCTTCCATGAATCTTAACATAATAATTGTATAATGAAAAAAATACTTTCTCTACACATCTGAACTAAGAATTTGTCAGATCCATGTCAAGATGGTGTCAGATATTTTATTTAAGGAATATTAAGAAAGAATTCTTTCTTGTATTTATGCTGTTGATAGTAGTAAAATGGGATATTAAAATGAAATTAAATAGATCTGCCTAATTTAAATTCATTATTGTTTTCTTCCTTCAACATTTCAGCAACTGAAGTATTCATTTCAAACCCCAGACAGATTATGTTTTGTGATGGAGTATGTGAATGGTGGGGAGTTGTTTTTCCATTTATCTCGAGAACGGGTATTTGCCGAGGAGAGGACCAAGTTTTACGGAGCAGAAATTATTTCTGCTTTAGGATATCTTCATGAAAATAATATTGTCTATAGAGATTTAAAGGTAGAAATATTGGTCACAATTGTTTATGTATGTACATATGCATACAATTAATGCCCTGTCAAATAGTTAATACTTCTAGGGTATGTCACAAAACTAGCTTAACTTGCTCATTAAGTTTAGTGACAAAAGTGTTTGAATTAAGATTTAGCTATGTTGATATGCTGAAATATGGCAGAGATTGATTTAAGTTTTTAGCAGCCGTGTTTTGAAATTTTAATTCCCCTGTAAAATGACCTAGCAGTTGTTTACAAAAATATGAGTCTGCTTATTGACAATATTTATAATGTGTAATTCTGGAGGGTTTTAAAGTAACATTTTGCATAAAATTTGAAAAAGTCCTTTAGAACTTTGTTGAAGACTTGGAAAGGTATAAAGAATCCGGTAATCAGGAGGTGGCATATTTTGTTGTTGTTTCAGCTGGAAAACTTGTTATTAGACAAAGATGGTCATATAAAGATAGCTGATTTTGGGCTATGTAAAGAGGAGATGTTTTTTGGGGCCAGTACTAAAACATTCTGTGGTACTCCAGAGTATCTAGCACCAGAGGTTTGTGACTTTATCTGTAATTTATTACTTGTAACCCTAACCATGCTAAATATCTTAAATGGACTTGTCCATTTTTCATTCTGGACAAAACCATTCATCATTTTTAGGGGAAATTTCTAAATATGTCCTGACTGACTAGCGAATAATGCAAGCTGTGATCAGATGGCACATCAGTTCTGTCTGATCTTGGTTAGCATTTGTTGAATGGGTAGAATCTACTGTCAGGACATCTAAACCCCCTTTTTCTTGTGTTTCTTAAAATGAATAAATTGCTTATATAATTAAAAGTGACATACTTCCATTTTGTAGAAACTATTATATTTTATGTAGTGCTAAAGGGAATTAAAGGTTTCCAGGTGTCTCCCCAAGTTTATTTTTTGGGGATATTTGAAAAATCATTAGGAGTACTAGATAGTTATTTGCATTTCAAGTATTGAAGTATGTATGTAAGTATTAAAGTATGTATACTGTTACATTTTTAAAAAGATTTTAACTTTTTCATGATTTGTTCTCTTATCAGTAGTTCTTTGTTTCTCTGGTATTTGTATATAAATATAGATAAAATACACCAAAAACAACACATATTTGTATATGAATATAGGTATTAGAAGATAATGACTATGGTCGTGCAGTAGATTGGTGGGGTACTGGTGTTGTCATGTATGAAATGATGTGTGGTAGACTTCCATTCTATAACAGAGATCATGATGTGTTGTTTGAACTTATATTATTACAACAAGTGAAATTCCCTAGGACATTATCAGAAGATGCTAAAAGTTTACTAGGTGGAATGCTGGTCAAAAATCCAAAAGAAAGGTGATTTATTACTTGATTTACATTAATGTAAGGAAGCTTTCCTGTTCGCTTTAAGATGGTGATGGTTCTACTCAGATGAAAGGAAGTGCCTGAAAAAAGTCTCAAAGGGTCATCTAAGGGTCACTTACTGTGGTGATCTGAAGTTTTCCTACATCATTAATGCTAAAAAGTAGTCATATGACCTTTATAGAGTCTGTGTGACTTTTAACGTAACATATAACTTTTTGTATAAAGTAAGAATCTTTTTGCCTTATTAGTCCCCTACCGGTTTACCGGAGGGGACTTTAGGTTTACCCTCCGTCCGTCTGTCCGTCCGTCTGTCCGTCAGTCTGTCTGTCAGTCCGTCAGTCCGTCCGTCCGCAAAACTGGATCCCGCGATAACTTGAAAAGTAATGAAAATATTTTTATGAAACTTGGTATATGGATAGATGGCAGTATGGAGATTATGCACGTCTTTTTCTTTTCTTCCTATGTTGAAAATTCTGGTTGCTATGGCAACAAATAGGCTGAAAATATGGCAAATTTTACACATAAACTGGATCCAGTGATAACGCAAAAAGTACTGGAAATATTTTTATGAAACTTTACATATAGGTAGATGGCAGTCTTGAGATTATGCACGTCTTTTTCTTTTCTTCCTATGTTGAAAATTCTGGTTGCTATGGCAACAAATAGGCTGAAAATATGGCAAATTTTACACATAAACTGGATCCAGTGATAACGCAAAAAGTACTGGAAATATTTTTATGAAACTTGACATATGGGTAGATGGCAGTCTTGAAATTATGCACGTTTTTTTCTTTTCTTCCTATGTTGAAAACTCTGGTTGCTATGGCAACACATAGACTGAAAATATGGCAAATTTTACACATAAACGGAATCCAGTGATAACTCAAAAAGTACTGGAAATATTTTTATGAAACTTGTTTTATTATGTTTTGTGGTCGATATTTTCAAATACAGACTTCATCCTCAAATTCATTATAAATGGCAATACACAGGAGTGTATGACAATTAAAGAACTTTTTGAGGGACCGGTAGGGGACTACTGTATTGCCCGCAATACTATCAAATGCTTGTTTTATATTATTTGTAATCAATTGTAAGACACGAACTTCTTTCAATATGTAAGGTTGGAAATTTTTTTCATAACTTTGTTTATTTTCTTCTATAAAAGTGTAGGTTTTACATATTCTTTTTAAAGTTAGAAATGTAGTCAAGCATTGATATTCTTAAAATGTTGAAGGCATCTATCTTGTAATGATACCAATATGTCCTTGGTAGGGAAAGCATTAAATTAATATTTGACTATTTCACAGATTGGGAGGCGGTGAAGCAGATGTCAAAGATCTCATGGCTCATCCATTCTTCAAAAATATAAACTGGCAGGATTTAGTTGAGAAAAAGGTGAGTGTTACTATAGTTACAATAATTGATATTCATTTTAACTTTCTGCTTTGTGCTGTCATTGTGCTGTTAGTATTTGTTAATGATATACTAGGACTTCAAATTTAAAAAACAAAAAGTAATTATATCCCTTGAGTAAGAATTTTTTGAGAAAAATTGACTTGTATTTCATTGAAGAAAGTTTATGTTGTGTACAGATATTATCTCCCTTGAATAAAATTTACTTATTGTGAATATATTTTGAGAACAGTCTTAACGTTACTTCAATTTTAGTATAATTGTTTGAATTGGGAAAGATATTTGAATTAATATTTTATGGAGAGAAGAGAAGAAATCTAGATCATTGAACATTGGGCCAAATAAAGTATCTTAAATGTGAATTATAAAGTTGATATCAGCTGATGTATCTATAAAAACATAAATTAACTGACCTTAAAAAACAATGAGTAAGTTGAGAAATCTGTGAATCTCTTACAATGTAAAGTAACTATACAAGTTTTAAAAATGGCATACTTTTTGATGTTTTGTTTTTGGAGTGAATGTACACGCATCTGGATTTATTAATTTATTACTCCAAGTAGCATGTCAAAAGCCTGATCCTAGTATAGAAGAAACTTACTACTTTAAATAACCTGTATACTGAGCATGTAAACAATTCAATTCTTGTCCTACCAGTATAGAACTGGCAGAGATTGCATCACTAATAATAAAGTTGGTTTGATAAGTACACCCTCGCATGGTCAAGTCCTGTTTGTTTCTTCTTTTTTTTCTTAAAAAAATGCAGTCACTAAATATTCATTAGATTATAGTTATTTCATACAATGTCTCACTGACTATTCATGATTCTAAATGCTTTTATTGTACAGCAAGGCTTTTTATATAGTATATTTTCATGACATAACTCGATTTGTTCAAGTTTGGAAGAATTGTTGTTAGCATTGTAACAGCTTTTAGAGAACTAAAGACTTAATAAGAAGATTGCTGCAAGAAATAAAGATAGATGGTGCGAGTGTCAGTCAACGAGGGGCCTCTTGGAAGGTTAAGAGCATCATTTGGTTCTCTTTCAGGGCCTCATACCAACTAACCTGTCAATCATTGTAACAAATTGTGAGTCATAATCTTGAGACAGAAATGAAACTGGGGGTATTTATTTATAATGATGCTTATATAAAATTTAAAGAGTGAATGTTAACATGTAAGGATTAGTATTTATATGTACTACTTAAAGTAATATTCTTTGCTAAGGGATGTTCATGATGCATGCACTTTAACCAAATTTTGACCTAATATTGTGACTGTGCAGTGTTTCCTTTTATTACAAAAATAATCACATGAAAAGGCAAACCTAAAAAATAAGGTTTTGATACTCAAAAGCCAATTTCTTTTAAGTAAGATCAGTTATAGATCAATGGGTTGTAAATCTTTAATATGGCACATGCAAAACATGGTTATGAGTCTGCTAAATTAACTCAGTAAAAAAGCAAAAGTGCTTAAAATAAGTTAAATCAGAAATTTTACTCAAGAGCGTGGCAGGTGTTTTATAGGGGTGTGGATCGTCGGATAAGTGACGATCCAATCCGAACCACGATGCAGCACTTACGATTCACAAATCGAACCACAAATCTTTTGTTATCAAGACACCCATAAAATATGTACATAAGTTATAAAAACATGTTTATAAAAAACAGAAAAAAACAATACTAATATAAAACATAAAATATAAACAAGGTTTATAATTTTATTCTTTGGATGGGTATTTTTGTTTTGTTTTAGAAAACAATTATTTCCTAGCTCAGCATCATGGTACATTAACCAGCAAATTGTATGTAGGTAAACTTCATATGATTTATACTCAAATCGTATTTCTATCGATTTAAGTGTGTGAGAAACAGTGGATGTATAAAAAAAATTAAATCGCAATCCACGATCTCTGGGCTTACGAATAATAAAACTCGATTTTTCACTTTGATTCGTGATTACCCGAGTACTCGGATACTCGCCCCAGCCCTAGTGTTTTACTATGTGTCTTGTGTAATTTGTCTTCCACTGCATTTGCAAATGAATAATGCAGACATCATCTTTTTGAAGAAAGAACAGCTTAATACTGGGACAATGTCAAGTGATTGATATATTGATATATATTTTGCTAATCAGAACAATTTCTGCCATTGATAGAAGTATTTTTAATTTAGATGCTGATACTGAATGTAGAAAGAAGCAAAGGCATCTTGCATTATGGGAAAAATTTTAAGACTGCCCGGTCAACTTGACATTTAAACTTTGGGGGGAAAATCAATAAATAAGCATTTCTGCAAAAAGTAAATTTTCATTTGATGGAAAAAAGGTAAATGATATAAGTGATGGAGTTGTAGTTTATCAATATATACACCTGTCAAATTTTTGATTGCCTTGTCCAGACATTAACATAAGTTGATTTGCAGTTAAAGTTTTGATTACATTAACAAGTTTTAATGTTTGAATAGTGGATATATCTTTCAGAAATATTAAGTTATTTAATTTCACTAGACAGATACTTATGACCGAAAATGAGGTGATATTTTTTCTACAGAGTTCTTGAGTTTTAACTTTGTTAACTAGTTATTTATGTCCATCCTGATATAAAAGTTTTCAATGAAACCAAATATAACCGCCCTTTCACTCTTCAGTGTTTTTCTTTGTAATAATAATGGACCTTGTCTTACAATGCTAACAGATTTGGGGTGGCTGACTTAAAAACACTTAACAAGGATTGCTTTAAATATCATAGTAGAACTGTTGAGGAATCTTTTACCAAGGTGCTCATTCTTACCTGAATTTATGTATGACTACATACATTGTGCCTTTCTATGCCGGTAAAGCATGTACAAATAATATACAACTTACAAATGATTGGTGAACATTGTAGAGAAGCAAATACATGTTTATTTATCATACTGAATTTATATTTGTTCTGACAAATGATTGAACAGAATTAGTTGAATGAATATGACTATAGCAATTATGAAGCATGTGTAGGTAGTCTTTGGAAATTTTGAAAAAGGAAATTTGAAGCATTATATTTGATACACATATATCTAGTTTATTGAATTATTAGAAAATCTTTTTATTTGTTCTATTTTTATTTTATTTTTCACTGTTGGTGATAAGTTAATATTTCTGAAGTATTATGAGGGAATTAATATAGGCATCTTGCATTATGGGAGAATTTTCCATGATGAAATTGTTTTAGGTTTTATTTCCCAATTAAAAAAAAAATAAATGTACATAGGTACTTGCGGGTTGGCATTTTACCAAGAATACTTATTTCAGTTATATCAAATTTCTCAAGGATTTCTAAATGTTTGTATTTATCTTCCTCAAAAAAGAGTTGGGAATGAAATATCAGATGACATATTATAGCTTGCAGTTACTTTCTTTAATAAAATTTATAAATTTAGAGCTTCATGCAACACATTGAGATTTTATAAAACTGTATTTATAATTTCCAAGATCAGTCTAATTAGAACTTTAATTTAGGAATATGAAAACTGGCCATTTATGTAATAAAACTTTAAAATTATGAACTTTATGTTTAATATAGAAGGAATGTTACAGGTAAAACAAAATACAAATGTCTATGAAGTAATCAAAGGAAATTCATTAGTTATCAATTTTTTTTTAATTAAGATAAAAGAATGTTTGATTGTTCTTTTTGAATCAGGGCCTCCATGGCCATGTGAATAATGTTGTTGAATTTGAACTTATTGCCCTTCACTGCTGTGGTTTAAACCCCAAAAAGGGCATTGAAGAATTCAATGTAGACAGCTATCCAGCTAGTTTACAGACTATTGGTGTTTCTACACAGATTTGGATCATGTTTAAAAAATTGACAAAAAATCACTTTGGTTTGTTTGATTTGAACACAGTGGCCCAAACCAAAATCTTCGTTTGAAATAAAATCTTTAGTTTATTAAGAAATATGGCATTTTCATTTAATCAGACACACATTATTAAGATTCTTTCCTGCATGATTATATGTACTAACTTGTTCGTTATATTGACTTACATGTTTGTAAGGTGTTCTTTTGCAAAATGAACAGAACTTTGGGAATTTCCTTTTACCATAGTGTGACTAACATACTCTCTAATATAAAATTCTCTTGTGTCTTTTTGATTTTAATCCTTTTTTTTTCATTGATAACTCCTTTAGCTTCTTTTAAAATTCTTTAGCTTCCTTTAAAATTCTTTGTCTTCATTTTATACTCCTTGCCCCCTTTATTTAGTATTTTGGACTAGAATTCCATTGGCCCTAATCCAAACTTCTGTTCATGAAGATTTTCCCTTCTGCAGGTATTGACATGCATTTGTAAAATTTATTTTGATTGTAATTTATGTTATTTTAAAGCTGGAATTTATGTTTCAAATTTATTTCAAAGCTGTGGTAAATTTCTTTCAAGAAAGGAAAGTTAAAGCTGCAAATTGGCATGTGTGAGACTAAAAAAAATTTTTGTTTTGATTAAGACTTGTTGTTAAATTACAGTTTCAAAATTAGAATGATAATACAAAAAAAGAGCTAAAAACAAATTGAGCTCTCGAATAAATACCTGCATAGTGGAATTATCATTATTTTCAGTTTCTTTCCCATAAATTCCCTCTTTGATCATTCATATTCCCGTTTCATTTCTGTCTCAGGTCCCACCCCCTTTCAAGCCCCAGGTGACCTCAGAGACTGACACTCGCTACTTTGACGACACTTTTACTGCGGAGCCAGTCAGCCTGACGCCACCACAAGCCTCTCATGTACTGGAGAGTATCGATGAAGAGACAATGGATACAGGAATGCCGTATTTTGAACAGTTTTCGTATCATGGGAGCAAATCTAGTTTGGCGTCTAGTGTAATGAGTTTTGAAACTACATGGTCAGCATGAGAAGCTTTTGATACGCAAGAAGATGTTCAAGTTTTGACAAAGGATGTTTGCATGCATGTAAAAATAAGATTTTGTCAGAATATCGTGTAAAATGATGAAATTATTGGGATTTTTTTCTCACATAGATTGAAGACTTGATTAATTATGAAATGGAAATTTTGTTTATGAAAATTTCGTTAATGAAATTTTAACAATTTTATGATTTGAATAAGACATGTTTTCAACATGTTCTTTTTTATGCATATGTATAAATGTAAATTTGATGAAACTAAAGTTGCATTCAGTTATGAACAGAAGCAAAAACTGTGTCTGATTTTGATATTATAATGTATTATTAAATCCCTTCTTGATAAGAAAGAGTAAGAGTTAAAAAAAGAAAACTTCAAAAATTTATGAGATTTTGGTCGTTTCAATTAAGAATCTATTATCAGTTTTTACTACTCTTTAGCTTTCAATTGAAAAAAAAGCAAATCCGTTTTTTTTTTCAAGTCTTAGAATAGGAATTATATATTGTTATGAATTGTAGATTTGTGCATGAATATTGTTGTTGGCCAGTGAATATCAAGACATGTACAACAAATACATTGTTCATTGTGGTGATATTATTTTAAGCATCTACTCTGTATTGTTAAATGTCCATCCAGTTTTCTGTGTTTTCACCACATGAATATAATTATATATTAAAAACACACATTTTATTACAGTATATTTTGAATATAAAAAATTAAGTTGTAAAATTTACAACAATCATATTTTCAGGTAATATAATATTTTTTGCTTTTAACTTAGAAAAGCTTTTTTTAAATTGGGATTATTTTTTCTTATTGTTAACTGTAATTAGACAAAAACATGAATAAGAAAGAAGTTATTTTACATTGTTCATGCCTTATAAAATTTAATATGCTCTTGCAAATGGCTAAACGGCTAATGGAACTAATGTTTTTCCATAGTGCATTGATCATTTGAATGAATTTAAGTGCAAAAACAATTTTCAAAATTCAGTTTTAACATGCTTTAGTATTATTTTTGTATATTACCTCTAGTGTTTTTTTTTTGTAAATCCATTAAGCAATACATTTTATATACCATTTTTTAAGCCAACATAGTTTACAGATTAAATTTTGAATTTATAAGGTAGTCATTCCTTAATGACAATCATCAATGACTGTATTAAAATGTATGATGATGCAATATATGCATACCCCACCCACTGCTGTATCAACTAACATGTGATTAATAGTTAAATATCAGAAGTCTACGTCCATCATAAGGTCGTAAAAAATTGGCATTTTCTTCACTTTTCATGTTTTATATACATGTATAAAGATCATCAATTTGCCAAGGTCCTACCAATCTTGTCTGTTGACAACATTCTGGATACATAAAAAAATACAAACATTTTAAGAAGTTTGGCAGATTTTTTATGATCTGTTGATGGATGGAATAAGTTTAAAGCCATGGTTGATAGTCTAAAAGACATAGTGATGTAAATGATAGAGAGACACAAGAAGGTATGGTGCCTTGAACAGGCCAAAATATTACAAATTTACCTCATTTTGCTGATTTATATGCTTACCGACTGCTAAAATTTTAGATGGTTTATTTTCATGATAGTGCTTAGATGCTATGTTTGTAAATAAGTGTATAAATTAGATGGAATATACATTTATAATATGGTGATTACAAGCAGCAAAATGAATGGCCGCTCCCATTATCATTCATTGTATTATATATTCCCCTTATATTTTAGTTGTGTTTTATAGTTAGGTTTTGAATTTGACAAAAGTGCTAAATTAAATGTTGTATGTTAAGTTTTAGGGCCAATGTCATTGAAAGATTTTGTGTTGCTAGTGTTACTGTCCTTGAATTACGACAACTTGAAGGGGTGAAAAAAGGCAAGAGTTGTGGCCTTTGTTTTATGGGTTACTGCTTATAGACTTTAAATTGGTAACTTGATGAAGTCATATTAATTAAGCATTTTGGTGATACAAAAGTTACATCCCATTAATGAAGACAATCTGAAAGGTCAAGGCTATTGATAATTGTAAGAGTTATGTTCCTTGATAAAAGAAAAGTAACAGGCAAAAATTAGTCTAATTTTTTTTTTGTGGTGAGACTTGCATGTACATGGTTGTCATAATATTATGAATGATTATTTATTGAAATCAAATCAGGTCATACGAAATTTTTTGATTCAAAGTTTATTTTTAAGCAAGATTTGATTTTGTTTTTGCAGAATGCTAATACATTTAATGATATTATTGCATGGTTTTCATGAAAATTAGGTACTCATGGCCTTGTTATTCAATAATTACATGACTTTTCACTTTAGATTGGTTATTTCAGGGACATACCACCTCAAAATAACTAGATAATTATTGTATTGTATGAAATGTCATACTGTTTGTATATAATATAACATTATTTAAATAACATTGAGACGTATTTGAGAATGTTAACTGAGTCGTAAAAGATCATCTAGAATTGTACATGAAGGGTTATTTTCATATCTTGTTACATATTATATTGTTGCATTTGTACATGATCATTAAGAATGCTGGCATAATTATTCCCATTTATTTTTATTTTTTGCGTCCCCACTTCAAAAATCAAGGCTTTTACATTTTCCATTGCGAAACTAAATCTAAATATCTGATCTAATCTTTTAGAATTAGTTGACAGCATTGGATGTCAGTATATATAAATTTTTTTACCCGTTATATAATTAACGTTTTGACATGAGGAAAGAATGCGTTACACAAGTGTCTGGGTTAATAATACTAAACAAAATCAGTGAATCATTTTCTGTTATCTATCTTAAGTAAATCTAGAACATTATTTTTAGGTTTCTGTTAATTTTTCAGATATTTATTAGGCGTCCAATCACTTTATGGCTGATTCTTAACTCTACATATAGAAATATAACTTGGGAATTATCAAATTATTATTAAGAGGATATGCCCCCGCAAGTGAAAATATGTGGCATTTTATCATGTTGAGTGAAAATATATACCATATTTCACGAAAAACGAAAAATTTACCTTTTTATTTAATTTCATTATCAAAGAAAAATGGTTCAGAACCCCCTTGCTTGCTACGCAACTGTAATTGTACAGCGCGCAGTAATATTATTATTGTCTTGTTTTGCACATGATATTTAGCGCTAAATTGTGACGTCACATAAACAACTCTTTAAACCTGTTTGTACAGCGTTAATGACTGAAGTAAAGATATTGGTGTTCGAATTTATTTTCTTAGACCATTTTCTAGATAGTTTTCAAAACAAAATTCAACAAAAAGTTGTTTTGTATTTATCAGATTTTTTCAAACGAAATGGCGAAAGAAGTCCTTAAAATAAATATGAGTTTTCACTCCGCCCACTTTCATATTTATATTTCATATTTATTTTTAAAAAATATGAAATATATTTGACTGATATAGCACCATATTTCATGGGTAAAATTAAATAAAATCTGACCTTTTCCCTTTTCAATTGGAATATAAAACATACAAATATCCAATAATGATTTAGAATTTCTGAGAATCTAAGGATGATAATAAATAAACACTATAAACTGAAAATATATAGTTATTTCATAATAACATGACTATTTAAATGTGTGGGCGTCTTGGGCTCTTTAATTTGTGTAACAGGCCTGCTTAAAACAAAGAGCTTTGTAACGTTATCTTTATTTTCTCCCAAAATATAACTCCTATAATAGATTTGTATGGGTTATATTCTGGAATAGTTTAAGACCTTGTTACAAACCAGCTTGGCTTTAAGTACTGCACAGGTTACTTTGTTACGTGTCTGCTGGACAGATGATTTAGTTTGTATACATGCTTTGTAATACCTTTATGTTAACTTGATATAATGCTTGTGAACTGAGTTTTTAATATGTAGCACTGTTGACTTTTCTCTGGTTTTGGATTTGTATACTTATTATTTACATTGTGCTTTAAGAGATAAGTTTGAATTGATAGAATTCTTACATATAAATTGTATATTTTTACATAATCTCTAGTACAGAGACTTTCATTAACTATGTGACAACTTTTCTTTTAATATTTTAAGCTAAGTGATAAATGGTGGTGTAGAGCATTGAATGTTTACAAAAAAGCCACTGCTTTGAATTTCGAATCTGATACAGGGTTTCATCTGAACTTCCTAGTCAAGGATTAAGGTTTAGCTATTTTTATTCCTGGAAACACTAGATCAGTGTAGGGTTTCTTGCATATCAGACAGTTATATCTACTGGGCATATCGGTGCTAGAAAAAACTGTCTAACACTCCCCGTATAAAATGATGTCATTTCCGCATGCCATCGTGAATGAATTGCTTTCTTAGAATAACGTCATTTGACCGTTATAAATGAAGCTGTAAATTCATGCACGCTTAATGAAAATAATTGTTTTGTAATTTCCTTCAGAAATAAGATTAATATGTTATATGCAAGAAAAAGAATCAAACAACGGCTTTCGTTACAGAGTGGAATATCTAGCTCTCCATAACTGTTTAGCAGAAGCTTGGTACAGTCTCGTTGCCTCCATAAACAGTTATCCTCAAGCTAGATATTCCGGTGTGTACCGGTAGCTAGTGTAAGATCCTTACAGTATTCCCTGCATCATTAGATCAGTGTGAGGTGTATATCTTTATTGTCCTGTCTTTGTGTTGGCAGACAACTTTTAGCTTGACATTATTTTACATGCTGGCAATATGATACTAAAATTGAATGGCCTCTGAAGTCAAATAAAAAAAAAATCAGTAAATTTGTCTTCAGCTGATAATTATAAATAGATTTGGACTGGGACTACATATGTTGTGAATACATGCTGTTCTGTAAGATATCGCCATAAAATTTACAATTAACATGTATACATGATGTCATAATTTCATACTCCCTCCACCTGCTAGGTTAATTATGTTACATTGTCTGTACAAGCATCATAGTCTTTGTTGTTGATTTTTATTAGGATGGAAATTAAAGAAAAGTTAGTTGAAATTAATGATTTCTAACATCACTTTGATAATCATGTATAAATTAATTATAAAATCATTATATTTTGTTGTGTTGTTACATTATCCAGACATTTTCATTTCATATACAACTGTATTTGTGAAATATGGTAGCAATGAAGATTTTTTTTTTATTTTCAGTGTACATAGTATATTTGCTGAAGTCAGTTTTTTTTCAAAACACAAATGTGAAATTAAAACTTGATAAAATTTCTTTTATATCATTCATTATTATTTTGTTCAGTTTAACTGGAATCAACTAATTGTTCTCATATAGCATGTAATAAGTAGTCAGGTAATTGGTGATTTAGAATGGAATCATAATATACTGTTATTGTTTTTCTTTTCTTTTTTCTTTTTTTTCCCAATTGTTAAGTCCTTAAGCTTGTCTGATAAAGATTGCTTCATTAAGAAAAAAGGTAAAAAAAGAAAGAGTGTAGTGTACCACCAAAGATCATCTGGTCAATTTCCAAATGAGATGAGATTCATTTTAAGCTTGTTACATCTACACAGTACACTGTTGCAAGTAGTGGTTAGATCACCCAGGAAGGAATCATCTTACAAAGCCCTTATTTCTGGGTTTCTAATGAGCTGATTTTGCTTACTATACATAGAATTAGATTTTTATTTATTTCATTTTTTTCTTTCCATTCAATGAGAATGAAGAAATTTAATTATAATGTGTTTGAAATTTTTACTACACAGATATCTAATACATGTGAAAATGTCAAGAACATTGTACTAATGTTAATATGTATAGTTTCAAATGTGTATTAGTTTTTTATGTTCAAATTATAGAGCTTTCTTTTCATACAATTATAGGTCTAGAACTACATTGTAAACTTTGCTTTTGATTACATTTTCATGCCCTCTTTTTCTGTTATCATTGGCTAGATTAATATAATTCATATGAGTCTCCATGACTAGATGGTTAATGTCACTGACTTTGCTTGTATCTGTTGAGGGTTTGTATCCTACCAGAGACCATGGATTCTTTCATGTGAGAAAGCAATCCAGCTAGCTCACAGAATGTCAGTGGTTCTACTCAGATACTCGGTTGTGCTGAAATGCTTCACAGAGGGGCCCCTGAGGTCTTCCTCCACCAGTAAAGCTGGAAAATCACCATATGACCTTGATTTAAAACTCAACCAACAAAAGTTAAATTCTGAAATAAAAATTACCTTTTGATATTGCAAGTTATTTAATTATATCTTCTTGTTTTTCTTCAATTTAATGTGTTGAATAATTCTTAAATGAAAATTTTTCTATATTTGTTAGGATTTTTCACATTTCAGTTTTTAATCAAATTTTAAATTGAATATTATGAGACTGTTATAGCAATAAGAATATAGGTGTTTATCATGAATTGTTTTGTGATGTGGTTGTATATGTGAAGTATACAGGTAAAGTGATCATCATCTACTAATTATTGTTATCTTGTGTGATTTTGTTGGACGTGTACCTGGTACATACATAATACATCATGATTATTATAAATCTTGTGTTGCTTCTTTATTTGATTAGGGTCATCCTGCAGTGATGTGTTCTTTTTGCATAAAGTAGATGCAGAACAAAGACCCTTTTTCCCTTATTGAGAAATTGAATATTGATGAAAAGTCCCAATATTCCCCCATTGATAAATTGAAAATTTGAAAATCATTAAAAATTCCCAATTTAATTCTGAAAAATGCCCAGATATATTTCCCCCAATCAGCTTAACATCTTAGACACACATAATTGTGTATACGTCTATGTGATCTATATTAACATTAGATAAAAAGAGACTTTAGAAAATAAATTACATATCTTTCCAATGTTTTTTATGTTACCTTGCTGAAATTAGCCATAATAAAAGGCATAAGTTGTTGTGAAGAAAAAAAACTAAAGAAATTACTGTCATGGGACTCACTTGGTAAGAAAATATTGTGAAATTATTACTAAAAGGGATGAATGGTTTCGTCCAGACTGTTAAAAGGACAAGTTCATAAGGTATTAGGGTCCATATAAGTTACTATACCCCCGCACAACGAAGTTATAAGGGGGGTATACTGGAATCAGCTTGTCCGTCCGGATGTCTCCCCGTCGGTCGGTCGGTTTTTCCTTGTCCGCCCAATAACTTGAGATTCCTTAGGCCCACAGTCTTCATATTTGGCATGGAGGTTAGTCATGATTAGTAGATGACCCCTATTGATTTTGGGGTCACTGGGCTAAAGGTCAAGGTCACAGGGGCCTTGACTAAAAAAACTTGATTTTAAAATTTTCACATTTGAAGCATGGAGAATACATATCTTAGCAATGCACTGGCTTAGTAACCTCAGATTTGGCAGGGTGGTTGTCCTTGAGTTCTAACTGGCCACTGTCTGACAAAGTGATATGCGGGGGGTATTCACGCCATGAGAGTGGCAGTTCTAGTTTGGCACTGTAAGGTTTAGAATCCAAAAAAATCGAATGGCAATATTTGCTAATTTTCAGAAGTCTGTATTAAGCTTGAAATTCATTTGACATTTAGATATATCTCTATAGAAACTTGGAATATTTTAATTCCATGTGCAATTATTTTACCTTTGTATGGGACCTTGATTAAAAATTTATAACTGTTCATTAAGATTAAATTTAGAGATTTCAATGCATATATATATATATATAACATATGATAACTATAAAAAGCAAACTACATGTATGTACAGACTGTGACTGTGTTAATTATAAGCTTGCATTGAAATTATCAATGAAACAAGCATACTCCTAGAACCGGAAGTAATTAGCTTTTGACACCAGTATAAAGCCAGGTCAGTTGTTGGCTGACTCACTTCAAATTTTCATTTTAATACCGCAAAAATTGATAATCATCTGTTCCATTGATTGGAAGTTTGACCAGTCCATGTAGTAAAATCATCTTTATCTCTACTGAGATCCAAAAGTCTAACAACATTAAATTCAAACTTGTGCTCTTAAAAACTAGAAATTGATTTTGTGCAACTTTAAGGCTGATGTGTGTTAAAGTATTTAACACTTATTTCTAACACTTAAGTTTTGGCTCATTTTGCACAATAAAGAAGATAAATCTGGAAAAACAGAGTGAGTGAATGATAAGAAATATCTGCTCACAAGTTATTGGTCTATACATCAAATGGTACAAAAATCTTGAAATAATATTATCAGTCCAAATTATGTCATAAAATCTTAGTGGAGTCCCTTTAAGGGTTAATACATTTGCAGGTCAGATACTGTTACAAGTCAGACTAAAAAACTATGCTGTTTGTAGTGCCCATTTGACAAAGTAAATGTGAATTAGCTGTCTTGCTTTTCATGAAAGTGTAAAATTATAACCATATACTAGTAAGCCTTGTCAGTCTGATTTCTTTTTATATGCCCGAAGGAATTTTGGGCATATTATGTTATACCCCCTGGCGTCCGTAAGCAATTTGGTTTCCGGAGCATAACTTCAGTTCCATTTGGCCCACAATATTCAAACTTCATAGGATGATTGTCCATATTGGCTAGAAGACCCCTATTGATTTTGAGGTCACAAGGTCAAAGGTCAAGGTCACTATTACCTTAAAACTGAAAACAGTTTCCGGAGCATAACTTAAGTTCCATTTAATTGGCCCAGTGTGTTCAAACTTCATAGGATTATTGTCTAATTGGGTGGAAGACCCCTATCAATTTTGGGGTCACAAGGTCAAAGGTGAAGGTCACACCTTGAAACTGAAAACAGTTTTCAGGGCATAACATAAGTTCCATTTGGCCCACAGTGTTCAATCTTCATAGGATTATTGTCCATATTGGGTAGAAGACCCCTATTGATTTTGAGGTCACAAGGTCAAAGATCAAGGTCACTATTACCTTAAAACTGAAAACAGTTTCCGGATTCCATTTGGCCCACAGTGTTCAAACTTCATAGGGTTATTGTCCAAATTGGGTAGAAGACCCTATTGATTTTGGGATCAAAAGGTCAAAGGTCAAGGTCACTATTACCTTAAAACTGAAAAAGTTTCAAGAGCATTACTTAAGTTCCATTTGGCCAACAGTGTTCAAACTTCTTAGGATGATTGTCCATATTGGGAAGGAGACCCCTATTGATTTTGGGGTCACAAGGTCAAAGGTCACTATTACTTAGAAATTGAAAACAGTTTCTGGAGCGTAACTTAAGTTCCATTTGGCCAACAATATTTAAACTTCATAGGATGATTGTTCATATCGGGTAGAAAACACCTCTTGATTTTGAGGTCAAAGGTCAAGGTCACTTTTACCTTAAAACTGAAAACAGTTTCCGGAACAGAACTTAAGTTCCATTTGGCTCACAGTGTTCAAACTTCATAGTATGATTGTCCATTTTGGGTAGAGGAACCCTATTGATTTTGCGATCACAAGGTCAAAGGTCACTATTACTTTAAAACTGAAAACAGTTTCAGGGGCATAACTTAAGTTCCATTTGGTTCACAATATTCAAACTTCATAGGATGATTGTCCATATTAGGTAGAAGACCCCTATTGATTTTGGGGTTACAAGGTCAAAGGTCAAGAACACTATTACCTTAAAACTGAAAACAGTTTTCAGAGCATAACTTAAGTTCAATTTGGCCCACAATATTCTAACTTCATAGGAGGATTGTTATTTGAAGGAGGAAATACTTTATTTATATACAAATGCTTCATCTTTACAAAAAAAAATCAGTTTTGGGCATATAATGCTCCGCCTAGCAAAGCTCTTGTTATGCACCTATTATTTATAAAAAAAGGAGGCCATGTAATGAGATTGCCCTGGGCAGGCATGGCCAGTTTTGACTGGAGAATGTCTTCCACATGCATGGATGAATTTAAGTATTACTTGATACAAATATTCACCACCATGAGATATTATAATGATATAACACCAGCTGCCGCTACTGACCTCAGTATCTAGCTCGAGGGTAACTATGTTATGGAGGTAACAAGGTTCTGCTAAGTCTTCACTTAACAGTTACCAGAGAACTAGATATTCCTGTCTGACCAGAGTTGGTGCTTGATTCTTTTTCTTGCATATGAAATATTAATCATAGTTCAAAAAGAAATTACTTAAACTAATATTTCCATTAAGAAGACTTCATTCAAAACGGCAAAATGTCGTTATTCAAAGAATGTAATGCATTTATAAAAGCTTTAGACATGTTTTTTTTTTCTAGCAGAGAAGAATTCATGTCTAAAACAAAACTTCTTGATTCATAGAGGTACTTTAATATAACTTGGTACAAATGTTTACTTATGTGAGTTGAGAGTGTTGCACACAAAATTCAGGTCCCTGTGGCAAAAAGGTCAAGCCGAAGGTCATAAATAATGGTAAAAGGTCAGATAAAAAATAAGAAAATGTGTGTATTGGATAATTTGAATTGAGGGATCATACCTCAAATGTTCGCAATCATGAGACTGAGTAATTATCAGCTTAACTTTAGTCAATATATGCAAGGTCAAGGTCAAAAGATGATTAATATAAAGATTTTGTCAGGAGCATTTCTTCTACATACAAAGAGGAATCTTAGTATAAGTTGACACAAATGGTCACATTCATGAGAAGTAGTGTTGCACACATATAGCATTTACCTAGGTCAAGGATCAAGGTCACACTTAACCCTAAGCCTTCTAGTGGCGACTGAATTAATCCATGCCACCAGTGCAGACCTTCGATCAGTCAGCAGATCGATGCCATCTGATCCAAGGTCTGTACAGTCCACTATTCAGTCAGTATATGTTTTTAAATTTCCGCTCAAAATAATAAATGGTTTTGTCCAGATTGAAAAATGGGCAAGTGCATTTAAAATATTAAGCAAGGTAAAGGTTCAGAGGAAAGTACACATAAATGGAGATTGTTTAAATAATTTGGCACATATGTTCAACATTGTGATGAATAGTGTTGTGCACAAAATTTAGGTCCGTTTGGTCAAGGTTATGTGAAAAGGTCTAGGTTGAGATTAAAAATTGAAAAACAAGTATCATGAATACCAGAATTTTTTTAATGTAAATGTTCACCACTATGAGACCGAGCATTTGTGAAGGGTGTATTTTGCGACTAATTGGCAATGTTTATACCTCTCATTGATCTATTGATCGATGAGATTTATTATTATTATTATGTATCATTTAACATTAAAAAGTTAAAGATCCTGTATGTTTTGTGATTGATATTGTTACTGTGTGTATACCACACTTGCAAAAAATTATATATGTATATAATTATGCAAACAAAACAATTTTCAAACATCGAAGAATATGTAAAATGTGTACTGCAAATATTTGTGCACATTATATTTAATCAATAAATTATATGCATTAATTTCTTATTGGAAAATTTGACTTACAATTTATTGAAAATAAATTTCTAATTACCTCCCTTTATTTACATGAAATGTTAAATTCGGTAATATCTTTATAAATAATGCTTATTGGAACTTACAATATTGACAAATCTTAATTTGAGCGTCATATTTATGAAATAAAACCATGAAAAAATGTGTTACAGGATCTTTAATGTGTTAAGGTAATGTTGAGCCAAGTACCAAGTTTCAATTGTTCCAGTCAGTAAAATGCAAGCCTATTGCATTTAACTCTGGTATCCATCAACTCAAAGTGCAAACTTCATCCAATATTGATTGTGATATATTACTGATCTCCAATTTTACTTTGTGCTTAACTTTATATTTGTAGCTTACACCACCTTGGAAGCCTGATGTTAGGAATGAATGGGACACAAAGTATATCCCTGATGAGTTTGCCTGTGAACCACCGGAACTGTCACCGAAGGGCGGTTTCCACGACAATCAACAGCCACTGAGCTCTATATCAGAAGACGGTGAATTACCATACTTTGAACAGTTCTCTTACCACGGTGGTAGTAGAAATGTGTATGGACATTATTTATCAAACTCTAATTCAGCTGTCCACCACACTGAGGAGACGTTTTAACAGGCAGTTATTGAAGTAATATCGCAGTTTGTACTTCACACAAATTTTTAGATCTGTTCTCTTTTTTTTTTCTAGACTGCTTGAGCGAAGCGTGCATATTGTGAGCTTTTATGACAGTTTGATAAATTAATATGTCAATACTTTCTGAAAAGAATATTTTTAGTTCTGCTAAAAAAAGCTTCTATTAATTTTTGTGCTATGAAATCTTTAGAGTGACATATTTCAGATTCTGTTTGAAGATTTTAATCCATATGTTAAGATTTGATTTATCTCTGGATATTGTCTACATTGAATAGAAGTTTTTATGTGGCAAAGGTGGGATATAAATACCCTTTAAGCCTCTCTTTACTTTAAGGCCCTTTATACTATAAATAACCAAAGATCTGACATAATGTATCACTTATTGTTTTAGAATATTTAGATTCCACAATATTCTAGCATGTGTTATGTATGGAAGATGGATAAAAAATGTTTCAAAAGTTAAACAATTTAGAAAAGTTTTAAGCTTCAAAAGCAATGAATTGAAATACAGATTTTTAAAAAAAAGAAACTTGTTTGTTAGGGTTTTAATTTTTAGAAGATTGTTGTAGACCAAAATGACTGTGTCAAATGCATTTTGAGCCATGTATGTGACAACACCAAAAAAATATAAATTCATAAAGGTCTATCTCTCAAAAATTTATTGACAACCTTGATAGTTGAGGACAGTAGTTGAAGGTTCTGTAACTCATTTTTTTATGGTTTTAAATCATAAATATGATGCTCAAATTAAGATTTATCAATATTGTAAGTTCCAAAAAGCATTATTTGTAAAGATATTCCAGAGGTAATTAGAAATTTATTTTCGATAAATTCTAAGCCAAATTTTTTTAATATAAGAAATGAATGCATATATTTTAATGATTACTTATAATGCGTATAAACATTTGCTGTACATATTTAGCATATTCTTGGATGTTTGGAAATTGTTCATAAACAGTAAAGCCATAAATAGTGATCTACTTTCATGTATATTATTTTTGAATGTATGAATTGGCTGGATTCTGTGATGGTGAATTATCTGACAGACATCAACAAATTACACTGTCAGACGGGTGACATTTTACAACAACTGCCACACCAGGTTTTGGACCATGCTTATCTGGATCAAATTATGTATATACATAAATATTATATACTTGTTTTTTTTACGATTGATAATTAATTGTTTAATAAGTGTCCTAGGAATTCATTGTAATGATTTATAAAGACATATGTATAAGAAAAAAGTTTTAATTTAAATCTTTGTTTTCATAAAGATTTTGTTGTTACTGATTCAGTGTTAATGAATGGATTAATCTCCACATGTACATTTTACTAGAGCTGTCATTGATTCAGTTCAAGTATATCTGTATCGGCTGACAAGTATTGACAATATATCAATATATCGAGTAATTCTTATGTATTTTCTTTTATGCCTGTTTTCCTGATTTCAATAAAATACATTTTTTGTTAATAAAATTATGATGAATATTGTTTACAAATGTCACTGTGTGTTGTTTTTTTCTGACCATTTTTGTCATCACAGTTTTAAAATATGTCTATTACGAAACAACAGCATAGTTTTAGAAAAGTAGTTTTGATAGGGCACCAGTTTTGGATTAATTTTCATAATTTCTAGACATTTTATTAATAAGAATCATATTTTTTTTTCAAATCTGTTATAGATCAACAGAAAACTATTGACAATATATCTATATGATTTCTATCTATGACAGCTCTACATTTTACACAAAAAAAATCAAAGTTATACAAAATTTGTTCTTGTGAAAATGTAATCATATTGATGTTGTAGGTTTGTGTTGTTGTAGATATAGTAGTATATTTTGTGTGAAAATAATGTATTGTTTTATAGGTATGTACTGTTTTTAACTTTAACATGATTTGTTACATTTTATAAAATGATGGTACACCATCTTTCAAGGGGGACAAGTGACCTTAGTGGTCAATGTGTCAGCCTCCCAACCCAGAGCTTGTGAGTTCAGACCCTGCGGAGATAGTCTCCATTTTCCCCAACCATTTTTAAGATGAATTTTGTTCCACAATCAACTTTTGATAAATACATTAAGATTGATTATAAAGATTTTAAGAAAAAGAAACCAGTGAAAGTTGGTAATACATTTATTCAGTTTAAATGCTTGCTACAGTATTCAGATTGAGGCATAATAAAAGTGTATCTATATTTAATAATACTATGAAATTTCAATTAAGTTGGTTGTAATTCATATGGCGGCGATATCAGTTCAACAAATTTGCTTGTTATTTATTTCTGTTGCTTTATTTTAACTTTTTGGTTAACACAATAGTGCTGTAATATGTTTGTTTGACATAACATTGCTTAATACTTTTTTTTTATGAAATTCACAGGGTCCTGAAATATTATCAATACACAAACTGTCATTGCATGATACAAAAAGACTGTCTAAATTTGTTAAATTTATTCAGTTTATTAAACTGGCCTGGAGGTTGTAAAACTTTTTACCAAGTTCTGTCTCAAATCTCAGGATTTTCATTGGTCAATGTACAATTTGTGACTAATCAAATACTTGCGATCTGAGTTTGAGCTAAGAGATTTTTTTATAACCTTGGACTTCTAACTTTTTTAAACTGACAGTGTTTTGAGACATAAATACCTGTGCCTTTTCTAGTTTTTGAACTGATTTCAATGGTTTTGTCATGTCTGAAAGCTTATTAATACATGATCTGTCTCAGATAGATATTTTCAATGTCCCGACATGTAGATTATATATTTTTGTATACAACAAAATAGGAACATTAATGCCAAAGAATGTATGCAGTTGACATATGCCGTAGTAACCAGAGTTTTACTTGTGAAAGAATCTTTTATTTTGAGAGATTTTCCAGTTCGATAATGTTATTTTATATATGAATAGACAGTGTATTGTATAAAAATATCAGCATATCTGATTCAAAGAAAGTAATGAAAAGCTTTATCGATTTCATTTTGTTGAAAGCAGTAAGGCAGAAACAAATTGGTATGTTAGTGAATAGTTTTGTTATGCAGGCTGATGCTGGACCAGTGAAGTCAGTGTGTAAATGTATGATTGGATAGTTTGATATTGTAGTTATGCTGTTAAATATATATTGAATATATCCACAAATACCGGTGAATTTATATTGCCTTATAACTACATTTTTCTTCCAATGAAATCAGCTTATTTTAGTACTTGTAACTTATATTTTAACCTCTGGCCTGCTTGTTATGATGTTTAATTTTTAATTTTCTTTCTCAGTATCCTGTAAAATTAGCTATTTTGTCTAAGCTTTTGCCACCAGTATAGAGCCAGGCCAGCCTGTACATCCGTGCAGTCTGACCAGGCTACATATTGTTGGCAGCTCAATTTTTGTATTTAGATATTGAAATCCCTTGAACTTTGAATGGACTGTTTCAAATTCAAAGCTGGACAGATCCATTATAGAAATATACCAGGTTAAGGGTTAACACATTGGTCATGTCTCGGTGGTTAGTCTACCTAAGCATTTTCCTGGAAAACTAACCAGTAATTACCAATTTCTTCACAAATGTCTGACAACCAATCTGAGATGATTGGTGAGACACAAATGACCATTAGACTCCAATGTCCGAGATCAATTGTCAAAGAGAAATTCAGCCTCATCTTTGGATCAATCCAGTGACCTCTGGATTTCAAAGCTGATGCTCTCCCTTTGAGGCTAAGTAAAGAAAATAGCACCAATTTACAATAGTGACTTTTGTCAGATCTATTGTTGTGATGATTTCGACTATTTTTAACTATTCTTTTATGTTTTAATGTACAATGTACTTCAATAGGTATTTTTTAACTATCAGTACTGTTTATGTTTTAATTGAAAGGTTCAATAACAGTAGTTTTTGTTAATAAAATTGAATTGCATGTGCTAGATGCAGGCTGTGAGCACTGAATATGTTAGAAGAAAAAAAAACTAGGAGAAACAAAAAAAGTTTTTAGGACAAAATAAGGAAGTATACCATAGTAATGTAGCCAGTTGAAATAAATTGCCATCGATAGTTTTCACCATCTTAACACTGTGCACTATAGCTTTAATACAATCAAATTAAATAATCATAGAATGTTGAAATGCTTAGAGGGAAAGTAATCACGACCATTATGTAATTACTGAGCTGGAAAACATTTGGCCTATATAGATTTCACTGCATTAAGACAATGTAGTTTACGATTATAAACTAGAAATACTTGGAAGTTAGGAGCACATTAGAAAAAGAATGAGTTCTGCTGTTATAATAAGAAGAAAAAAACACTTTAAAAACAAGAAAGAATGGGGAAAAGTAGTAAAATAAAGAAAAAGGAAGGAAAATTAGGGGGAAACAAGGAAAACTAGGAAAATGGAAGGAAAACTAGGAAAATGGCAGGAAAACTAGGAAAATGGAAGGAAAGTAGAAAAAACTAGGAAAATATGAGTGCTTGAGAGCCTGTAAATAAAGTTTGCTATCAAATATTAGTAGATGGCCATTTAATAATTATTTGTGATCTTGATGTTTTAAACACCTATATTAACCTAACAATAGACAGTTCTGAATACAAATGATGGAATATCCCATTATACAAAGTGAGGATATTCAGGTTTAATATTGGTGGAAATTGTCTTGATATAGAGGGCAGTAATTTGTTCCAATAATAACCATTCCTGTCTATGTTAAATGTCATCAGTTTATACACAGTGTGTGAAGTGTATTATATGGGAGATAGATTGCTTCTATGTTTTGTTTGTTGCTTTTCTTGTTTGTCTCCATTTTGATCATGAAATATTCTCATTAAACCAAAAGGGGGGAAAAAAACGGGCAATTTCTTGGATGTGTATATGGTATGTTTCTTTTTCATCTTGTTCAGGGTAGGCTTTCAAGTAGGGATAAACATAAGGGATCACTGGCATACAAGTCCAAGTTAGTTTTACTCCTCTCTGTTCGAAAAAAATAACACAATTTAAACCTTTTTTTCGATTGAAAATAATATCACAATTTAATTAGAAATAATATCACAATTTAAAATCTCTAAGTTTTTTCAATATATTCTTCACATTTCTAATATCTTTATATTGTTTTTATGTTAAATATTGTTTTTATTGTTTTGTTTTAGATATGTGCTAACATTTTGTTTTGAAAAAAACTGTAAATACATGTACAACAACATATATCGAAGCTTGGCCCAATATTATAAAACAGAAGACATTTTAAATCAAAACCTGTTGAAATCAAACTTTTGACTGGGTACCTGTAGGCTTTGAACCTGACTTTACATAGCAACATGTACTTACTTTGAAGTCATTAAATAATACAATTAGACTTGAAATAATGCATGAAAGGGTACCATTGGTCTTTCTGCACCAGTTGTGCTGGAAATGTCTTCCTATGACCTTTTTGATATTGAATTTGACTTAAAATGCATTTATATACACATTTTATAAGTATAAAATGTTTTAGTAAGGTACAGCCTATAAATGACCTTAAAGGAACTCCACTGACATCCAAAATCCTGAAAAACATTAAATTTGAATTTAATATAAATCAGCTGGGTCACTTAATACAGAAAAATGTGCAAAAGGTAATTTTAAAAAAAAAATAAAAATAAAATTTAAAATTATTTTTAAAAATTTTTGCTTGATTTGGTGAAAAGCATTCATTTTCTCAATTTTTAATTTTTCACATTTAAAAAAATTTTTTTTAGGAAAAATGTTTGGTGAATTGAAAAAATTTTTTTGAAAAAAATTATAAAGGTCAAAAATTTTCATCAAATATTGAAAAAAAAACATTAAAAAAACCTAGGGGGTCCCTTTAAAGGGTATGGGTTTACCCGGAACTATAATGTTTTATTGATACTAAAAATCAAAGACTTAATGAATAAAGGTAATTTTTTCCCAAATTTTGGGGAACTTCCAAAATTAACTTTTAAAAATTTTTTGTTAAAAGCATTTTTTTTCCTTTTTGTATTTTCTTGTAAGACTTTTTTTCGTTTAAAAATTTTCCAGAATGACCTGAAAAAATTAAATTTGAATTATAGAGTTTTTAAAAAAGTTATAGTTTGATGTAGGAAATTTCAACCATCATTCTGAGCCGATTAATTAGCCTTTTCCATCAGTATACAGCCAGGTCAGTCTGCACATTCATGCAGTCTGACCAGGCCCAATAGTGTTGGCTACTTACTTAAAATTTAATTTCCAAAAAACCAACAGTGAACATATACAAAAATGGAAGCTTGACAAATCAATCGTTTCAGGAAATGAACAGGTTCAGGATTAAAGAAATATAATTCTAACTTTTCAGTTAGCTACCTCTTTTAGTGGAAAAAAAAATGTTTCTTTCTAGTTTGGTTTGCTTTTCTGTAATAATTATAATATTATTGTTTGAATGTAAACATTGTGTTCAGTATAGTGAATATGAAAAATTGTTTGTTCAATATTTCTTTATATGTGGTTGTTCATTTAGAATATGTAGAATAAAAAGTGCTTTCTTTAAATTTAAACAGCTGTAGTCAGTATTTATAATTGAGCCACGTCACGACAAAACCAACATAGTGGGTTTGAGACCAGCATGGATCCAGACCAGCCTGCGCATCCGCGCAGTCTGATCAGGATCCATGCTGTTCGCTATCAGTTTCTCTACTTGTAATAGAGTTGGATGTGCAGGCTGGTCTGGATCCATGCTGGTCGCAAACCCATTATGTTGGTTTTGTCATGACACGGCTCATATTAAGTTTGATACTTTGAACTGAATCTTAGTTTTCGTTGCTTATTTTTGTCATATACATGTATATTGCTCTTAATGCTTTAATTTAATACCAACCTGATCATGAAAAATATAACTGTTTAACTCTGTTGTTTCATATAAATTTCCTGTAAAGTATTATTTACTGGCAGTTATAATGATCTGAATTTACATGAGTCGAGAGACAATTTTTAAAGAAATTAACGAGAGCATAATTGTATTTAATCATTTTGTAATTTTGTGTAACCTACTTTGTTATACACTTGTGTATTACAACTTCCACACACACACGCATGCATAACACACACCACACAAACATCATATTGTTAACTAGATGTTTCTTCTATTTTATGTATTAACTACTATACCGGTATACATTCTAACATGTACATTTCTTATATTGTGACTTGTTAACATCTCAAAAATATAACTTACAGATTAATTTTGTAACTGAAATAAAGCATCTTATAGAAACTATTCTTGTTTTATTTACCTTCAGCCTGTTGGCTGGAATAGTCTACCCATGCAACCAGTGCCGATCAAGATCAGGCAGCACATCTTTTTCTTCTGATCATGGTCTGCACTGTATGCTATATAGTAAATACAGTCTAACTTGCCCATGCGACCACGTGTATTAAGCGAGTTTTGTCTTATGCGGCCACTTTCAATTCCCCCCGTTCATTTTCTCTCTATATCTTTAATGTTTTAAGCGACTTTTGCTCAACGCGACCAACGACCGCTAATTAGTCAGCAAATCGAGTTCAATCTTTTCATTAAATGACCACTTTTACCTGTCAAGTAATTGTAGTCACAAGTGTCAACAATCAAAACACAATATATAAATGTGTGAAAAACTCTTTTTGCCAAACCGTTCTAGTGTATGCAAATAAAGGTAAGTATACGCGTGACATGTATTATCCAATAATATTGATAAAACAATGCATCGCTCTGCCCCTACTCAGATGGTGTATACGCTTAGCTGCTGATATTTAGACTGCATTGAATTGACCTTGAACTTCATTAAGCGGCCATTTTGGGTGTTTCCTTTGCCCGGTCACTTAATACAAGTTTGACGGTATTTTGAAATTATTCCCTAAAAATAAATGAAGGGTCTTCTCAAGATTGGTGGTGCATAATTCTTGGCATTAAAAGGTTTACCCTTTCACTTGATTATAGAATGGGAGATTGCTCAAGGAAAAAAACAGTTGAGGTAAAATGAAATGATCCTAAGATGCAATTCTTCATAGAAAGGAATGATGTCATTTAAAGCACTCGACTTGTCTTATACAGGGGATGAACATCATCTTATTGTATTATCTCCCTCAACGATCTTCAAATATGGACAAAATTGAAAAGTAACAATTTCATGTAAGCAAAAGCTTTTATTTCTCCTTTAAAATACTAATATATAATTCATTTACATGTATATAATATTCCTGATGCACCAATTAATAAGCCTGAGAAATGAGAAATGCCTAAACCTAAGTTACATATACTAGTATATATCACATTATTATATTCTGACCCCATTCTACACAATATTTCCAGACATGAATACCCATTTCATTTTACTTTTGGTCATTTCACTACTAAATTTGTATGATGAATTTGCCATGATTTGAATTTGGAACTATCTATTCACAGTTTCAAGGAGTTTCAATATCAAACTAGAAATGTGTTAAAATGACCATGGAACCCCCCCCCCCCCCCCCCCCACACTGTTCCACTGTTTTAGTAAGTCTATGGGTAGACAGGTTGACAATAGATTGGATGGATGGGTAAGGGCAAAGCTAATATGTTATGGAAGGATATTAACGCCAAAATTACATCTTGCTTTCTTACGTTACATCGTGCTTTCTAACTTGTACATCTTGCATTCTGACTTTTACATCTTGCATTCTGACTTGTACATCATGCATTCTGACTTGTACATCTTGCAGTCTGACTTTTACATGTTGCTGTGTGCGTCTTGCTTAATTGTATGTTGATATCGTTATTAACAATCAATTATTATTCATTTGTTGATCTGGTATATTAATTCAATAACTTAACCTGTAACTGTTTGTATTTGGGTCTATTTACTCAGCATGAATGACGAATGTCATAAGGTAGAATGACGCATAGCCGAAAGCCGAATGCAGCAAGCATAATACGACGCGACATCTGGTGTAATAATATGTGACACCCAAATTATGCTAACAGGTGGCGCTACAGTTATATTCTCGGTAAAGTCAGTATTGCGGTTCGGATTCAGTTTACCAAATTACGTCCCTTCGTTTTAAAATTTCTATTTCCACTACGGAGGAAATAAGGTTAACATATATACAAAACAATTTGACCAATTTTTGTATTTATTACTGAAACTCTGTGGGTCAAATTATATTTCCAGCTGACAATGACAAGTTGCACATTTCCAAATCAATGATTTTAGAATTATTTTTTATCAACAAAATAATTATAATATAGAACAGTTGTTCAAAGTGCTTGGGCCATAAAAAAACTTCTTAGTAAAATAGTTCTTCCTCTTGAAAAGTTCCTAATTTTTGACATGGCTTATTTTCAATACCTGTGACCATCCCCAACATTTCTAATGTGTTTTTATTAATTAGGACATTTTCTTGCCTGTTTTCAAACTAAATTTGTACACACATTGTTAGATTATTTTTAATTCAACTTGTCAAAAAAAATATCATTTTTCACTAAGTTGAAATTATTCACTAACATGCTTTATGAATACGGGACCTTGTTCACAGTGTCAGCTAAAAATTGAATTGAAGGAACTGCTGCCAAAATCAGCTGCTTCTGAGAAAAAAAATGTCAAAACTGTCAATCTGTGAGAGTGCAGCTTTAAGACGAATGATTTCATAATGTTAATTGATGAGTAAATAAAAACAAAATGTACAAAAAAGATCCCAAGAAATGGTTATCAAATGAATATTGCATGTTTGGCTGAAGATTACGGTGGGCACAAAGGTGACTTGTGTATGTTTTTATTTATCTCGAGCGCACGAGATACTATGTCGTGGCCACAAGTTAGTAAGTTGTGGCCACGAGATAGCTAAGCCGTGGCCACGAGATACTATGTCGTGGCCACGAGTTACTAAGTCATGGCCACAAGATAATATGTTGTGGCCACAAGTTACTAAGTCGTGGCCATGAGATAGCTAAGTCGTGACCACGACAAAGTATCTGGTGGCCACGACTTAGCTATCTCGTGGCCACGACTTAGTAACTCGTGGCCACGAGATAAATAAAAATACACACATGTCACCTTTGTGCCACCGTAGAAGATGCCTTTTTAGTAGTTTTCTTTATAAAAAGGCATCTTCAGCTTAACTTGTCATTGTCAGCTGGAAATATAATTTGACCCACAGAGTTTCAGTAATAAATAAAAAATTGGTCAAATCGTTTTGAATATATGTTAACCTTATTTCCTCCATAGTGGAAATGAAAATTTTAAAACAAAGGGATGTAATTTGGTAAACTGAATCCGAACCGCAATACGGACTTTACTGAGAATATAACTGTAGCGCCACCTGTTAGAATAATTTGGGTGTCACATATTATAACACCAGATGTCGCGTCGTATTATGCTTGCTGCATTCGGCTTTCAGCTATGCGTCATTCTACCTTATGACATTCGTCATTCAAGCTCGTAGACTCAAATAGTTAAGTTATTGAATTAATATACCAGATCAACAAATGAATAATAATAATTTGATCATTAAATAACGATATCAACATACAATTAAGCAAGAGCACACAGCAGGAAGCATAATGTGCATGTAAGAAAGCAACATGTTAAGTCAGAATGTACAAGTCAGAATGCAGATGTACAAGTCAGAATGCAAGATGTACAAATCAGAATGCAAGATGTACAAGTTAGAAAGCACGATGTAACGTAAGAAAGCAAGATGTAATTTTGGCGTTGATATTCTTCCATACTATATCCCCCTCTGAAATCAGTGGGAGCTTAAAAGTATATAATAGAACAGAGCAATCAAAAAAGAGTCACAAAAGTAAAGACTGGCATTACATTATACTGTTGTTAGAGTAAAGCTGGGTCTGAAAGTGATTAGCTATTGCTACCAGTATAGAGCCAGGCCATTCTGCACATATGTACAATCAGCCGAGGCTCTATACTGTTTGTAGCTCAATACTGTAATCCACTACACTTCAAACAGTACCAAATTCAAAGCTGGGCTAATTTATTACACAAATTCAGCAAGTTAAGCGTAAACAAAAACTAATGACCTGCATTAGAAACAAAAGCTTACTAACTTATTACTTTATATATTGATTCATAAATCTATATGAGCTTGTTTTCAAAGGTTTAACTTTTACTGGATTAATGTAATTGACTTGCTTTGTTTTAAAATTTATGACCAATGCTTAAGTAGTTAAAGAAACTTTAAATTGCATTTATCATTGGGAGGTCATGCATAAAGTTGAATACCGGTTTTTAATCTAAATTTTCAAATAAGAAAGGCCCAAAAAATAAACCTTTTTTTTTAACAAAAAAATGACACAAAAATGACACTAACCTGTTTCAGTAACATTACATAAAAACATTAAACGCATTGTATGTGCTTATCATGTAAAATATAAAATAAAAGTTATAGAAAAAGGAAATGCCCATGATGTGTATATCAATTTATAAAATTTTATGCAAAGTACACTGTTGTATATACATGTTTATAAAAATTACTTAAATATAAATTTGCTATCAGTTCAGCATATAAATTAAAGCAGGTAAATAATAAAATATGCATTTTTAATGGTTTTTGCCATTTTCAAAGTAAAGTACATGTATTTATTGCAATATACTATAAGGCTTACATAATTTAGTTTATCAAGATTATTTCAATTTATTTAGATTTCTGCAACTTTGTTCACACATTTACGTAAATTCATAAACCTAATTTATCCAAACAAGGGTGGCATGGGTTCTGTACAAAGCCTTGTTCAATGGACATTTGAGCAAAGTGTGACATTGACGTTTAGACAGCACAAGGGTGGCATAGGTTCTGCACATTGCTTGTTCAGATGGACATTTGAGCAAAGTTTACTTAACTTTAAAGTGTGACATTGACCTTTAGACAGCACAAGGGTGGCATAGATTCTGCACATTGCTTGTTCAGATGGACATTTGAGCAAAGTTTACTTAACTTTCAAGTGTGACATTGACCTTTAGACAGCACAAGGGTGGCATAGGTTCTGCACATAGCTTGTTCAGATGGACATTTGAGCAAAGTTTACTTAACTTTCAAGTGTGACATTGACCTTAAGACAGCGCAAGGGTGGCATAGGTTCTGCACATTGCTTGTTCAGATGGAAATTTGAGCAAAGTTTACTTAACTTTCAAGTGTGACATTGACCTTAAGACAGCGCAAGGGTGGCATAGGTTCTGCACATTGCTTGTTCAGATGGACATTTGAGCAAAGTTTACTTAACTTTCAAGTGTGACATTGACCTTAAGACAGCGCAAGGGTGGCATAGGCTCTGCACATAGCTTGTCCAGATGGACATTAGAGCAAGGGGTATAGGATTTATAGAGGGGAAAAAAGTCCACAGACAAATGTTCTCACATGATGTGACGTGTTTCTTGGCTTTTTCTTTTGATCTTTCTGTGGCATTTTCCAAATAAACCAATGAAAATTATCACTGAAATCAATGGTTTGTGCAGCTTCTCAGATTATGGATAGAATGAAGCTCATAAACTATAGAATATTTGCCCGTGGTTAAAGCGACAACAGTTATTCCTCCCCCACCTAATTTTTGTAGTGGGGGTACAATAAGTCACTTGGCTTATCATTCATGTCAGTTACTGTTACATGAAATAAAAAATCTCTTGCCATCAGTGTGTAAAAAAATATCTACAATAGTTCTCTTGTCCTCCTGAATTGCTAAACTATTTGAAAATTGTTCTATAACACATAATTTCCCACTTACTAAAGCCATTAAATAGCCTTTACTTGCAAAATGACTACAATTAAAAATAAGCCTCAAAATGTCAGGACATAATTTCTTAATGAATGTTATGATCAAAGCATAAGAATCCATTTATCTTTTTGTTATGGTTTTAAATCACATTGACAATGTAAAGGTCATATGGTAACTTTCCAGTTATACTGATGGATGGATACCTAACATGCCCCACAATGCTTTTATTTTTCATAACCTAGTAGGATCACTTTCTCACATAAAATAATCCAAAGTGCCTGGTGAGATTTAAACCATGATCAGACGGCACACAAGGGTAGAATGAGATGCTGCAAGCAGGCAAAAGACGAAATAGCAAATAAAAACAAAAACAAATGAGATTCTTTATTGTGATCATTGTACTTTTAAGGTCATCAAAAGGTCATGTCATAATTTGAAATATTAATTTTCAAAAAAATGATATCTCTGGACACCATATATACATTTATATAAAAGGCCAAAAAGCATTTCAGTTTTTGACTTCTTTTCCCCCTTTTAAAATGAACAAGAGAATAGAGTGAGTATACTTGTATTCATGGCACATTTTTCTCTTTCTTTTTCTGTCAAAAGAGTTTTTAGTTTGGTTAATTAATACAAAATATTCTTCTTGTTTTTATAGTTTTCTAAAAAGTCTCTCTCTAAATTCTCAGTTAAGTCCATTCAGAAGTTTAAAAAGATATAAGATGTAAGTTAGGGAAGTTGCAGTTTAATTGAATGATACATTAATTTTATTCAGTATAACTTCAAAAGGGATAAAAAATTCTTCTCTCCCATCCACCCTTTTGTGGTGTGATTGAGATTTTATTATGTGGAGACGTGATCACCAGGACCTTGCAGGCTCTAAAGGTTGACTTTTTAAACATGTGAAGTCTCACAATCTCCAGTCGGAGCATCCCCCTTTGATACTAATAGTCAGATCAGATAGGAGAGTCTCACAATCTCCGTTTGAACTCTTCAGAAACAAGAAATTTCAAAAGAAACATATGCCACCTTTCTAGCCCTTGACTCACATTATTGGTAATTTTGTTACAGAAACTTGCCATAAATGTGTACAGGGAAGTGTTCAATTATGAAAAAAAGAAGAAAAATAATAAAGACTTTGTGATAAATAGTTTCAAGATAATGAGACATTTACGGTTTCTGTGACGTAGACCTTTGAACTTGTGACCCAAAATCAATAGGGGTCATCTAATAGTTATGACCAATCAATATTAGAAATATGAAGACTTTGTGATAAATAGCTTTCAAGATAATGAGCAGAAACCATACTAACATTCAAGAACCCTGTGACCTTGATGTTTGACAAAGTGACCCCAAAATCAATAGGGGTCATCTACTAGTTATGACTAATCAATATGTGAAATATGAAGACTTAAAGATGAATACGTTTCAGAATAATCAGCGGAAACCATTCAGACATTAAAAAGGCCCCTGTGACCAATCAGTATGAGAAATATTAATACTTTGTGATAAATAGTAACCAAGATAAAAAGCTCAAATCATATTACCATTCAAGGCCCCTGTGACCTTGACCTTTGACCTAGTGACCCCATAATCAATAGGGGTCATCTACTAGTTATGACCAATCAATATTTGAAATATGAAGACTTTGCGATAAATTGTAACCAAGATAATGAGCGAAAACCATTCTGACAATTGAGGCCCCTATGACCTTGACCTTTGACCTAATGACCAAAAATCATAAGGGGTCATCTACCAGTTATGAACAATCACTATGTGAAATATGAAGACTTTGTGACAAATATTTTTCAAGATAATCAGCGGAAACCATTCAGACATTAAAGGCCCCTGTGACCTTGACCTTTGACCTAGTAACCCCAAAATCAATAGGGGTCATCTACTAGTTATGACCAATCAGTATGAGAAATATTAATACTTTGTGATAAATAGTAACCAAGATAAAAAGCTCAAATCATATTACCATTCAAGGCCCCTGTGACCTTGACCTTTGACCTAGTGACCCCATAATCAATAGGGGTCATCTACTAGTTATGACCAATCAATATTTGAAATATGAAGACTTTGCGATAAATTGTAACCAAGATAATGAGCGAAAACCATTCTGACAATTGAGGCCCCTATGACCTTGACCTTTGACCTAATGACCAAAAATCATAAGGGGTCATCTACCAGTTATGAACAATCACTATGTGAAATATGAAGACTTTGTGACAAATATTTTTCAAGATAATCAGCAGAAACCATTCTGACATTTAAGGCCCCTGTGACCTTGACCTTTGACCTAGTAACCCCAAAATCAATAGGGGTCATCTACTAGTTATGACCAATCAATATGTGAAATATGAAGACATTGTGATAAATTGTAAGCAAGATAATGAGCGAGAAACCATTCTGACAATTGAAGCTCCTATGACCTTGACCTATTGACCCCAAAATCAATAGTGGTCATCTACTTGTTATGACCAATCACTATGTGAAATATGGCAACTTTGTGATGAAAACTTTTGAAGACACTCAACAGAACTCATCTTGACATTTAAGGCCACTGTGACCTTGACCTTTGACCTAGTAACCCCAAAATCAATAGGGGTTATCTACTAGTTATGACCAATCAATATGTAAAATATGAAGACTTATTGATGAATACTTTTCAAGATAATCAGCAGAAACCATTTTGACATTTAAGGCCTCTGTGACCTTGACCTTTGACATAGTGACCCCAAAATCAATAGGGGTCATTTACTAGTTATGACCAATCACTAAGTGAAATATGAATACTTTGTGATAAATAGTTTTCAAGATAATCAGCGGAAACCATGTGGTCTGCCGACAGACAGACCGACCGACCAACATTAGCAAAACAATATATCCCCTCTTCTTCGCAGGGGGGCATAATTATGGTCAATAAAATATCAATCCTACTGCAGTTCCCTGGATAATAAATCTAAATATTGTATGCTTATAATATTATGCATTATCAATATGACTAGGTGGTAAATATATAAAGCAATAAAAGGTATATAAATCAAAACAATTATAATTTAAAACAAGAATGTCCAAAATATATATGGATGCTCACTGATGTCACTTTGACATAAAAGTGAAAAATATGCCCTTACAATGATGTAAGGTAGCAAAATGTATTCTAAAGATCAATGACCTTGACTCAAGGGTAAAGGTCAGTGGAAGGTATCAGCACACCAAATATCTAAATCATCAGCCATTAACTTAAAGTGCTATGAAAAACAAGTGTGATGGAGGGAAGGTCAAACCGGCAACTACATGCAACATGTTTCACTGAAATCATATGAGGCACATGAAAAAAAAAAATATGTTTCTATAAAAATAAACTTATATATAACACTATCATATAAACTTTAAACATTAACAGTTTAACAAAATAAATCTGGTGAATATCTTTATGTATAATGTACATGTATATAATGTAAAATATCTAAAAATAAGCTTAACATAATCTTTGAAAATTATCCCTAAACAAAACCTTTAAGTGACATTATGCTTATTTTTGTTGTCAAGTTGAGCTACATACATGTACTTTAAAAAATCAACTTTTATAGTGGTCACTGACCAAAAATCGATAATGAAAAAATGTTTAGGATAAAACTAAAATACTAAAGACTCCCTCAGTCTATTTGTCAATTAAACATTAACAATACATTCTGAAAGATATTTATAGAATTTTCTGTGAGTCATGTGGGTTGTTGATTACACACATGAATTGATAAATTTGAGAAACAATTATGACAAAATCTAAATAAAATGCTTTTTTGTTATGCATCACTGTTTTCAAATAACATACTAGTATATGTAAAATTGCTAAAAATCATATTTTGTTTCTATAAAACTGACTATAAACTATTGAGTATTAGAGATATGCCACTGATAAACCTAATTGTTAAAGATTGTCGCGAAACCTTTAAGGATTACAAACTCTTATGAACTAGTAAATACAAATATGTTATACATCCTATGTTGTAATAAAGGTTGTAACCACACTTAAGTGAAATTTTTTATATGTACGGGTATATAATTATGCTTTTAAAACAATTTTCAAACATTGAAGAATATGTAAAATATGTACTGCAAATATTTCGTTGTCCACATTATATGTATTCATTAAGATATATGCATTCATTTCTTATTGAAAAATTTGACTTAGACTTAATAGAAAATAGATTTCTAATACCTCCCTTTATTAACATGAAACGTAAATTTGGTAATATCTTTACAATTAATGCTTTTTGGAAATTACAATATTGATAAATCTTCATTTGAGCTAAACCATAAACAATTTAAGTTACAGGATCTTTAAGGTTCAATCATAACAAGCAAATTCGTTGAATTTATATCCCCCGTCGAGTACTGGTTATTATTAACACAACAACTGAAGACATAAGGCTTTATTTATATATTAATCATGGCATAAACTGTAATATTCTTTGAACTTGAAGCCTTGTACCTTCAAACAAGAATTTTTTTTAAGTTTTCACTATTTACATATAAGGAAAATCTATGACCCCCTGGAGTGGGGCCAAATTTGACCCCAGGGCTAAAATTTGAACAATTTTTGTAGAGGACCTATAGGTTATATCATATACCAAATATCAAAGCTCTAGGCCTTGTACTTTCAGACAAGATTTTTTAATTTTGCATTTTTGAAACTCCTTTTCTGGCCCTGTGACCTACTTATGCAACAGACCGGAACCATTTGATCAACTTTGGCAGGGGACCACCCTAGGATCATTCCTGTAAAGTTTGGTTGCTGTGCAGTCATTTGTTTCTGAGGAGATGTTGTTTAAAGAAATTGCTGACGACGCACGACGACGGACGGTGGGGGATCACAATAGCTCACATAGATGTAAAAACATCTTAATCTCCAGACTTCATTGCCATTTTCAAGGCATCAAGAAGGGATCTCACAATTTTCAAATATTTTTAAATGTTATTGTAACAAATCATTTTAATTCTTCTTTAATAAAAACTAGAAATGTGTCCATAGGACACGGGTGCCCCCACCGCGCCACTGTTCTGTCAATCTTATGACTCTAGGTCAAATATTTTTTGAAAACTAAAAATCTTTTTACTAAGTAAAGGGCAAGAACTTTACAAATACTGAATAAATCCCCAAGCAAACCCCAAGTTGAAAATTGCAAATTTATACTACTGTAATTCAAGGGCAATAACTCGTAACAAAACTGAAAAAAATCCACATGCAAAGTCCCAGGTTCATAGCATCACAGTGAGGTGAATCATTATTCCTGTAATTTAGTGATGTTGATCATTATTCCTGTAAAGTTGGTCGATTCTAACTCAAGCACTCAAGGATCAAATAACAACATAATGAAACAGTTTTTACTAAGTCAAGGGAAATAACTCTACAAATACTGGATAAATCCACAAGCGAAACCCCAGGAACAAACTAAATATGCTGAGCAACTTTCCAATAAGGTTTAATGACCCTATGTCAAATCCTTTTTGAGTTACATGCGACACATGTTGAAAATTGCAAACATTTTCTAAGTCAAGGGCAATAACTCTAAAAATACTAAATAAATCCAGACGAAAATACCCAGGTGCACAACTACACATGCTGATCAACATTCCTGTAAAGTATCATGACTCTAGGTCAAATACTTTTTGAGTTACATGCGACACAAGTTGAAAATTACAAAATTTTACTAAGTCAAGGGCAATAACTCTAAAAATACTAAAAATATCCAGACGAAAATACCCAGGTGCACAACTACACATACTGATCAACATTCCTGTAAAGTTTCATGACTCTAGGTCAAATACTTTTTGAGTTACATGCGACACAAGTTGAAAATTACAAAATTTTACTAAGTCAAGGGCAATAACTCTTAAAATACTAAAAATATCCAGACGAAAATACCCAGGTGCACAACTTCACATGCTGATCAACATTCCCATAAAGTTTCGTTGAATTCCAGCCATTAGTTGCAGAGAACTACTCCGGAAACGAAATTCGGACAAAATTTTACTGAGTCAAGGGCAATAACTCTAAAAATACTAAAAATATCCAGACGAAAATACCCAGGTGCACAACTTCACATGCTGATCAACATTCCCATAAAGTTTCGTTGAATTCCAGCCATTAGTTGCAGAGAACTACTCCGGAAACGAAATTCGGACGGACGGACGGACGGAAGGACAACGCCAAAACTATATCCCCCTCCCGATTCCATCGGCGGGGGATAATAAAACCATAATTGCATCAGCTTTCTTTCAACAGTTTTAAAAAAAAAACAAACAAAAAACCAAACTATTTTTGGTATTATTTTATCTGTGATGTCATGAATCGCAAAAAATACCAATCTGATGCTCATTAGGATGGTTAATCCTTATGAAAAGAAACTGAGGGTTCGACCTCCCACAGACAAAAAACCCCAATGAACCTAGACTACACGATATGACAATGTCACAATGAGTACCCTATATGTTATTGCAAGACATTGACAATGGCCACTTTGTTCCCATTTTCTGAAACCATTCTTTTGGAATCACAATAAATATCTGTGTTTGTACATATTATACAGTGACAGTAGTCCTTTAGCACCAGCGGCCATTTTGTTCCAGAGGTCAAGGTCACATGAATGTGCACTGAGTGCCTTTTCAAGCGGTAACAGGAAAATCTTCTCTGATTCATAGGCTTCTGCTTGACAACCTTCTTTGTAAAGAGATTCTACCTCTGATGATGTCAACTTACACCTTAAAATATAAAAATAGTAACAAAGGTGAATAAAGAACTTCAATATTCATTAGATAATGTACTGGTATCATATATAGTCATAAACTTGTCATCATGCCATTTAAAGAATAAGGAAGCCTATACCAGGATACAACATTTTGATTACATAAACTTGCCTACATTTTTGTATTTTAAAAAAAACATCATCTCATGATATTCTTTGGACTTCAAAATAATTCTTTCACAAGGAATACCAATCAAGGAATCTTAAGAAAAAAAGTCCTTAAAACATGCTTGTCTCTGGGTATCTGGGATCTTCCTCCACAAGTAAAAGATAGAATGTAGTCATATGTCCATGCCTCTACATTTCACTGTTTTATTAGTCTAACAACAGACAGTGAGTCTGACTAATGGACAAGGGAAAATCTATATACACCCCGTCCCCCCATAGTGGAGTGGATGGAGGCATAAAAGTCTACGATAAACAATATATAATTATTCTTCATGACAATATAAACATACTTGTGGGTGTAAATAACCTATACCCATAATAGATTTTAGTCATATCTCTATATATCAAAGATATGATTATTTCTATATACATGTATCTCTTAAATATGTAATGGATAGAAAACTAGTTGTCTATATTGTATAGACAGACAACTCCACAAGATTTTCTATCGGACTTAGACCATGTGAAAACTCAGGAAAAAAACCTACTAAATACATGTTTTTAAGATTTAAACAGAAGAGCTTTCTTTGGGATCACCATTAAAATATATATGGCTGAAAGTTTATATTTATAAGTGGTGAGTCTCTTGATTCTTTATAATGATACATGTTTGGTAGTCAAGCAATTTCGGCATTTGATAAATTAATTGAAACAAAACTGTGAAATTATGTTCTAAATTTTCTTATTGGTTATGATTTTACGTAAGTTGGATTTTTTGACAACTTATTAATTACCAAACGTTTTTGTAATAGATTGAATGCTTACAGATATTATTTAGTGGTGAAATGGATTTGGATTCAGATTGAAGTCAGTTTTTACAATAAGGCAAGAAAATAGTGCATTGGCAGTATAACAATAGGCAGCGGTTAAGTGTTGTCTATTATAAGGATATGTGCAACTGAAATACTTTGCTGTAATTGGTCAATCTGTGGTCTATTAGAAATAATAATCAATACTTTATCAAGAACTCGACATTTGGTTTTCCGCCACTTAGATGACTCCTGTGGATGCCAAGTATACCAGGTGGTTCTAGGGAGCTTGCCGGAATGTTCACCTCCGATATGACCTCTTCAGTGATTGAATTAAATAGTTCTTCTATCACAGCTTCTTCCTTCATCTCGGATATGTTTATTTCTTCGACAGGTGTTGGTCCTACCAGGTTCTATAAAATATATAATACTGGAATATACAGTGTTGATCAGAAACTATTGTACTGTGCATAACATTGTTTAAAAAAGATATATGTTAAAATGAAACATTTACGAACTTGACAAAGCTACCCCTTACAGACAAAGATAACACTTATTTCAAGTCTTATATGTATGTTTGTCAGAAATAAATGTTTATTCTATTATAGTTATAACTTAAGTTTGCTCAAGAAAAAATTGTCCAGTGTATAGACAGATGTCACCAAACCATTACACTTGGACATGTGTCCAATATGTGTGAAGGAGATACTAAATTGTATGAACAGATGACAAAAACATGTGGTCAGATGACAAGAATGTATGGAATATGACAGGTAAGTAGAACATGCATACAAATGACAAGAATACATGGACCGATGACAACAGTGTATGAGAAAATAGCAAGTATGTATTGAAACATGACTGGAAAATGCAGACAGGTGACAAGAATATGTGAACAGATGAGCGGAACATGCAAATGACAGGACTATAGGAACAGATGAGTGAAACATGCATACAGGTGACAAGAATATGTGGACAGATGAGCGGAACATGCAAGTGACAAGACTATACCTAGGCACAGATGAGTGAAACATGCATTCAGGTGACAAGATGATCTGAACAGATGACTGAAGCATGCAGACAGATAGCAACACTGGTTAACAGATGAATGAAGCATGCAGACAGATAGCAACACTGGTTAACAGATGAATGAAGCATGCAGACAGATGACAAGAATGTGTGAACAGATGAATGAAGCATGCATACAGATAACAAGAATGCATGCAAACAGATAGCAAGAATTTGTTAACTGATGGCAGAAGCATGCAGCCAGATAGCAAGAATGTGTGAACAGATAACTGAAGCATGCAGAGAGATGACAAGAATGTGTGAACAGATGAATGAAGCATGCAGGCAGATAGCAAGAATGTGTGAACAGATGACTGAAGCATGCAGACAAATGACAAGAATGTGTCAACAGATGAATGAAGCATACAGGCAGATAGCAAGTATGTGTGAACAGACGAGTGGATTATGCAGACAGATAGCAATAATGTGTTAACAGATGGCAGAAGCATGCAGACAGATGACAAGAATGTGTGAACAGATGAATGAAGCATGCATACAGATAACAAGAATGCATGCAAACAGATAGCAAGAATTTGTTAACTGATGGCAGAAGCATGCAGCCAGATAGCAAGAATGTGTGAACAGATGACTGAAGCATGCAGAGAGATGACAAGAATGTGTGAACAGATGAATGAAGCAAGCAGGCAGATAGCAAGAATGTGTGAACAGATGGCTGAAGCATGCAGACAAATGACAAGAATGTGTCAACAGATGAATGAAGCATACAGGCAGATAGAAAGTATGTGTGAACAGACGAGTGGATTATGCAGACAGATAGCAAGAATGTGTTAACAGATGGCAGAAGCATGCAGACAGATGACAAGAATGTGTGAACATGCAGGCAGAAGCATGCAGACAGGTAGCAAGAATGTGTGAACAGATGACTGAAGCATGCAGACAGATGACAAGAATGTGTGAACTCATGACTGAAGCATGCAGACAGATATCAACACTGGTTAACAGATGGCAGAAGCATGCAGACAGATGACAAGAATATGTGAACAGATGAATGAAACATGCACACAGATAGCAAGAATTTAAGAACAGATGACTAAAGCATGTAGACAGATAGCAAGAATGTGTGAACACCAGAAAATAAAATACAAAAATGCAGAATTTTTAAAATGAAGGCCCCCAAAAGAAGGAAAACCCTTGCAAGCCAAAAAAAAAAATGGCAACAGTGGGCATCGGGTTGCATTTTGCGCGGGGGGTTTGCAGAAATCAAAACGAGGCAAAATAAAAGAGAAAGTTTGGGGGATAAATTAAAAAGGGAAATCCCATAACAAACAGAAAAGGCGCAAGGAAAACAAAGGAAAACCCCAAAACAAAAGTTAACAGTGATGAAAAAGAAAATAAAGAAGGGACGATTAAAAAACGGGGTTCGATGTTAACAATGGTGAAAAACAATAAAAATTGAAAAATTAAATAAACGAAAAATATTTAAACTGTTAGAGAAGGCAAAATGTTCCAGGAAAAGGGCCCAATGCAAAATTGTGAAAAGAAGAGAAATAACGTAGCAAAAAATTTTTAACTGTGAAGGGAAAAAAATGGGAAAAGTACTGGCATGAAAATACAAAATGTGAACCAATGGGAAAGTTAAAAAAGGTAACCCCAACAGAACATCGAAAACAAATTTAAAGGAAAATAAATCCCCCCCTGGAAAAATTTATAAAGTTGAAAAATACAAAAATGGTCCCCCTTTAAAAAAAAAGCGGCTTTTTTTAAAATTTGGGGCTTCAAGAAAAAAAATTTTCCAAAAAAGGAATCGGGGAAAATCCTTATTTTTAAATTTGCTTTTTATAACTTTTTTAATTATTATTTAAAAAATTTTTTTATAATTTTGGGAAAATACCTGGCACGGGGAAAAAAGTTTTGAAAATCTTTAAAAAAAAAGGGTGGTAAAGAAAAAAAAAAAAAACCCTTGATTTTAAAGCCTTTAAAAAAAATTAAAGGGGGGGGAAAAAATTTGAGAAAATTTTTTAAGGGGAATTTAGTACTAGAAAAAAAGGCTTTATTTTCCCCCTAAAAATAATTTTTTCAAAAAAAAAAAAACTATGCCAAAAAAGATTTTATTTTTTTTGACAAAGCATAAATAAGATTTACTTTTAAAATTTAAAAGTAAAAAATTAACCCTTAAAAATAAAGGAATGGGGAATTTAAATTTTTTAAGTTTTTTAAAATTTTCCCCAAAATTTTATAAAAGGTTTTAAATTTTTTTTAAAAAAAAAAACGGTGAAACAAGGAAATCTTGCGTAACAGAAAGGGGAAAAAAAATGACGCAAAATTAGTAAAATTTTTCAAAAGCAAAAACCAAAGGGGGAAAGGCTAAGTGGATTTAAACCCATACCGTTTTTCCCCCAAAAGTTCACAAAAGGGGCTTTTGCCAAAAAAATTGCAAGGGAGTTAATGTTTCCCCCGGGTCCCTTTTTTGAAAAGGGGCCCTAAAATTCAAAACAAAACCAGTGAATATTTGGCGGGTTTCAAAACACATCAATCCAAATGTGAAACCTATAGCACAAAGAAATAGAAGAAACACCATTTCATTTAAGAGGAAAAGTAGAAAAAGAAATTAAAACCTCGTTAGAAAATGATATTATTGAAGTAGTTATAAATGAGCCTACACCTTGGGTTTCACCAATTGTCACACCTCCAAAACAAAATGGCGATGTAAGACTCTGTGTTGATATGAGAGAGGCCAATAAAGCCATAGAAAGGGAAAGAAATCAAATGCCGACGATAGATGAACTAATTTATGATATGAATGGAGCAAAAATATTCAGCAAGCTTGACCTCAAAGCCGGGTACAATCAGCTTGTCTTACAAGAAGAATCGCGGTATATCACAACATTTGCTACACACATGGGACTTTATCGGTATAAACGTTTGAATTTTGGGACAAATTCTGCTAGTGAGGTATTTCAAAAGACCATAAGTGAAGTAATACAGGGTATAGAGGGATCTAAAAATATTTCGGATGATATTATTGTATACGCAAAAATCAAAGTGATCACGATAAAGCATTAGATAAAGTTTTCCGGGCTATACACGAAAGTGGCATGACATTAAACAGATCTAAATGTGAGTTCAATAAAAAAGAAATCACTTTTTTTGGAGTAGTATTCGGGCAAAATGGAATGTCACCTTCACCTCAGAAGGTAGAGGCAGTCAAACAAATGCTGGAGCCTACAAATGTGACGGAAATGAGAAGTTTTCTGGGAATGACGTCATATTCGTCACGGTTTATACGAAACTACGCGACAATCTCTGAACCGTTACGACGTCTTACAAGAAATGACACTCAATGGGAATGGGGCAGTGAGCAACAAGCAGCATTCGAGAAATTAAAAAGTGAACTGAGCAGTGAAACTGTCATGGCATACTTCAATCCGAGCAAAGACATTGAAGTAATAACAGATGGATCACCTGTGGGAGTCTCGGGAATACTCACACAAAAAGGCAAGGTGGTGGCTTATGCATCTCAATCTTTAACACAGGTGGAAACGAGGTACAGTCAGACAGAACGAGAAGCACTGGCTTTGGTATGGTCATGCGAACATTTTGCGATGTATCTAAAGGGAGCACCAACATTCACATGCATTACAGATTGCATGCTGTTAACTAAAATTTGGGAAAAGAAACAACCACCACTAAGAATGGAACGTTGGGGATTGCGACTTCAACCGTTCAAAATGAAAATAGAGTATAGGTCAGGGAAAGATAATCCCTCAGACTTTATGTCCCGTCATCCATTAAAATATAAGGAAGAACGAAATATAGCAGAGGAATACGTGTCATTTGTCGCAGAACAATCATTACCAGATGCAATGACAATAGATGAGGTAAAAATGGAATCAATGAAAGATAAGACAATGCAAAAGGCAGTCGAATTTACAAAGAATGGTAAATGGTATGAATTGAAAACACTGAATGACCCAGAAATAGACAAAGAAGAATTATCATCTTTTCGTAATATAAAGGACGAATTGACTGTGTATAATGAAACATTATTGATGAAAAATGATAAACTAGTGATTCCCAAATCACTCCGTGAAAAAGCAATAAAACTAGGACATGAAGGTCACCAAGGAATTGTGAAGACAAAAAGTTACATAAGATCGAAAGTATATTTTCCAAACATGAATTCTGAAATCGAAGCTGTAATTCAAAAGTGTTTAGCATGTCAATCAAATTCAAATGAACAAAGACCGCGTGAACCTTTGAGAATGAGTGAATTGCCGTCGGGACCTTGGCTCAATATAAGCGCTGACTTTGTGGTCCGTTAGAAAACGGGGACTATTTACTTGTGGTAATAGACGAGTATTCGAGATATCCGTTAGTTGAAATAATAAAAAATATTTCAGCAAACACAGTTATACCGGTGTTCGACAAGATTGTATCAATGTTTGCTATACTGAAAGTGATAAAAACCTACAATGGGTCTCCATTTCAAAGTAAAGCATTTGCTGACTTCATGAAATTTTACGGCATAATTCATCGGAAAATCACACCGAGATGGCCAAGAGCAAATGCCCAAGCAGAATCCTTCAATAAACCACTGATGAAGAGTGTAAAATCTTCATTTATTGAGGCGCGAAACTACAAACAAGGACTGTATGATTTCTTTAGACAATACCAAGCGACACCACACGTATCGACTGGTTATACGCCATTCAAGTTAATGTTTGGTAGAGATCCGACGACTCGAATGCCAAACATCGGTCATGGTAAAAGTGGAAATCTTCAAACGAGAGAAATAGCGCAACAGAACGACGACTTTTCGAAAATGAAAGCAAAACGTTATGAAGACGAACGGATACATGCAAGGGACAGATCAATTAACGAAGGGAATCGTGTGTTAGTAAGAAATGAAGCCAGAACAAAATCTGATTCAATATACAAACCTACACCATATACAGTTATTGACAGAAAAGGGACAATGATAAGTGTTAGGAACGATGCTGGTCATTGTATGACTCGAAATTCGTCAGTTATGAAAACTGTTGATCCTGGAATTGTCGGGAACGAACCGGAAACATCTGAAAACAACCTCGATGAAGGGGAGATAATAGGAAATGAACAGAATTCACACGCGATTCCGCAATCGGGATTTGCGAGGACAAGGCCAACACGTGACAGACCTCCTCCGCCATACTTAAAAGATTATGTGCCGCGTTAACAGAGCGTGTATTTTAAAAGAAAGTGAATTGGCCATAATAATGCCAATCGTATGTGTTTTATTCCATTGTACATCATGGATATATATGTGTTTGATTAAATTTAGAATTATCAAAGTAATTATTATATTCGAGAACATGAATAATTAATTAAGTTAATAAATATATAATACCCAAATAGCGAATTATATAATGAATGAATGTTTGACAATACACACATATAGTGGAGCATACTGGAATATCCCATCTGGAGTTTATTATAGGGTTTATATTACTAAATGCTTTTATATCAAACTCAAGGATATCAAATAAAAAAATATAACTAATGTGTTTAATTAATTGTGATGTTGGAGAGACAAGGAAATTATCCATGTTTGTAAAGTGTAATATGTCTGATATTGCTCATGTAGTAGAAAAGTTTCATTGACTAACGTTATTCATTGGTAATAAAGCTGTAGTAAAACTGACCTACAAACGGTTGGAATTCGGACAGTTCCCAGTTTTCCTCATGATTAATTGCTTTATAACAGACCATGTGGAATAAGGAATGCTGATATAAACAAACTTGGACAATTACAGTTAGAAGCTGAATTTGTGTTCCATCTGTAGAAACATTATATACAATGTACATGTTTATGATTTTGGTTATTTGAATATGTATTGTATTTAGAACTAAAAAAATCATTAATTAAAAAATAATATTGATTTGATAATATTTACAATAATAAATTTATACAAGAGCGATCAGTAATCACATGTGTCGCCTCATGATGGCCAATTTCATTTTGGGACAAATTTTGTGACAGACAGACGGACAGTGCACAACTAGACTTGGTACTGATCATTCCTGTAAAGTTTGGATAAAATTGCACCAGTAGTTTATGAGGAGTAGTCTGGACAAGCTTTTGCGTATCTGGCAACACACAGAAAAAAAACACCTTTTTATCAAAGGGCCATAACTTGGCCAAAAATCATTCAACCGGAAAACCCGTGCAATATGCGCAAGTACTTGAGCTACAGATCGATCCTGTAAAGTTTCATTGAAATTGCATTAGTGGTATAAGAGAAGTAGTCCGGACAAACCTTAAAAAATAAAAATTATAAAAGGGCCATAACTCAAACAAAAATCATTGAACCGGAAAATGCTGACAATATGCACAACTAGACTTGGTACTGATCATTCCTGTAAAGTTTGGATGAATTTGCACCAGTAGTTTATGAGGAGAAGTCCGGACAAGCTTCTGTGTATCTGGCAACACACAGAAAAAGAAACCTTTTTATCAAAGGGCCATAACTCGGCCAAAAATCATTCAACCGGAAAACCCGTGCAATATGCGCAAGGACTTGAGCTACAGATCAATCCTGTAAAGTTTCATTGAAATTGCATTAGTGGTATAAGAGAAGTAGTCCGGACAAACTTTAAAATTAAAAATTATTAAAGGGCCATAACTCTAACAAAAATCATTGAACCGGAAAATGCTGACAATATGCACAACTAGACTTGGTACTGATCATTCCTGTAAAGTTTGGATGAAATTGCACCAGTAGTTTATGAGGAGTAGTCCGGACAAGTTTTGTGACGGACGCACGGACAGACAGACAGACAGACAGACAGACGGACAGACAGACGACGGAGAAGTGATCCCTATATGTCGCCACTACTCCGTAGAGGTGACACAATAAGATGATGTTTCAATCTAAGAAGAGGAGGGATGTTAAATATCCTTAATTACTGTAGTCTGCTATTTATAACTATATTGCATGATGGGAAAAAGAAGTACTGAACTTCCGGTCAAGATATAACATGGCTTTCTAAATAAACGTAGTAACAATCAAATGTGTTTCTTATAATATCTATACCCTGGACATAACACAGAGTAAATTAATAAAAGACTTAACTAGAACTCCGCGAGTCGGATGTGTCGCCTTGTGAACGATGTAGTTTAGGAGAAATGGCCAGGACAAAAATGAAATATGAAAAATAACAAAGGGCAATAACTAAAAAAATAATAAGTGCAGAGCAGCAGTTTCTGTGCACTGCACTTCTTATCAATCAGATCTTTCATTCTATGATGTTTCAAGTCCATAGCTTTCATACTTGAGGAGAAATGACCAGGACAAAAATAAAGTAAGAAAATCAACAAAGGGCAATAACTCAAAAAATAAGAAATGCAGAGTAACAGTTCTTATGCACTGCATTTTTTCTTAATGAGATCTATCATCCTATGAAGTTTCAAGTCCTTAACTTTTATACTTTCGGAGAAATGGCCTGGACAAAAATTAAGTATGAAAATTAACAAAGGGCCATAACTCAAAAATTAAGAAATGCAGAGTACCGATTCTTGTGCACTGCACTTCTTCTTAATGAGATCTATCATCCTATGAAGTTTCAAGTCCATAGCTTTTTTAGTTGAAGAGAAATGGCCCGGACAAAATTAAAGAATGAAAATAAACAAAGGGCAATAACTCAAAAAATAAGAAATGCAGAGTACCTGTTTTTGTGCACTGCACTTCTTCTTAATGAGACCTATCATCCTATGGAGTTTCAAGTCCATGGCTTTTATACATTAGGAGAAATGGCCCAGACAAAAATAAAGTATGAAAATTAACAAAGGGCAATAACTCAAAAATTAGGAAGTGCAGAGTACCGGTTCTTGTGCACTGCACTTCTTCTTAATGAGATCTATCATCCTATGAAGTTTCAAGTCCATAGCTTTTTTAGTTGAAGAGAAATGGCCCGGACAAAATTAAAGTATGAAAATTAACAAAGGGCAATAACTCAAAAAATAAGAAATGCAAAGTACCGGTCCTTGTGCACTGCACTTCTGGTTATTGAAAGAAGCATGCATACCAAGTTTGAAGTCAATCAGACTTATAGTGACTGAGTTATGCTCCGGACAAGCTTAAGGGGACGCCGACAACGACGCCGCCGACACAGACGCCGCCGACAAAGTAACCCCTATATGTCACCTTTTCAAGGCGACACAAAAATAAACTACATTGTATATCAAACTTTAATTACTTGTAAGAGTTTTATTATTAGCTTTAACTACAAAGATATTTAAAGATTAATTTATCAGTGAACACTTCAATATATTAAAAGCGAAAAGTAATAATTTAGCGCATGATGTTGTGGGGTTCTTTGGGTTTTTTTTTTTCTCCTACAGCAAGATAAATGTTCCTGGTTACCTCTCTAAAAAAATTACTAGCAGAAGTTATTTTTATTGTACTCTATTTACATCATAACAAACAGAAATTTCAAACAAGATTGTCCCCCAAGCAAACTTTTTTCTTCTACAAAGGCGCGAAAATTCCCTGCTGTTACTTAAATATCTATTTCAATTATATAACCTTTACAAGTTAGCTTTTGAACATTGTAAACTAGCTAATATTGCATTTCATTAATTCAACACAATAAAATATGGTTTGATATTTATTAATTTGATTGTAAGATTGTGAGGATTGAGTTACCATTTCTTCCACTTTATTAACTATATGACTGTATATTATTTTTTTGAAGACAAAGTGGTATATATTTAACATGTAGCATGATTCAAAGATTTTATTTACTTTTTCTTAACTATTTTAAAATGAGTTTCCTACGGTAACATACAACCCATATTGTTTGCATAAATACCAGAGACACTATACCAGTATGTCTCTGTAAATACTTTCTGGTAATGTGTACAAATATATGAGTTTAATTCATGTAGAAAGTATTCTAGCAAAGATACTCTACTAGCGAATACAGCTTTGCAAAAATACCTGTGTGTTTTTCATCAATCATTTTCTTTCTTTCTTGACAAGAACCATAACAGTTGTTTACATGGAATTATAAACTATGTTAAGATTCATTCTCCAGCCGAGACCGACCTATTTACCCTGGCTTTTGTGTCAGATATATGAACAAATCTCATTGGCTATTACAATCAAATTCACATTTTCATTGGCTCTTGATGCTTAGAAGTAAGCATAGCCAAATGTTTTCATGTTTTCCTCCTAAACTACGCCTGCACTTGAAATTCTGAGAGGGATATTTGGATTGACATCTGGGGCTAATTATCCTCTCTCTCTCTGTAAGTTTCTTTAGTGTTTATTTTTCAACTAACTATGATTTTCAAACCATTGCATCAGTTACTTAGAATAGGCAGAATTATTTTTGCATAAAATTTATGTCTTACAATATGATACAAATTACTGATTCTTGTCATGACTTATAACTAGAGCTTTCACTAAAGGTGATTTTTACCCCCACAAACAACATGTCTTTTTGAAAAATAAGTGCTCTAACACAACCTAAAATTTATGATGTTTCGTCTGTGTACAAATAATTACCAGAAACCATTTTTCTATTTTTAGTAACAGTGACCTAGACCTTAAACCTTAGGGGGTCCAAAACACTCTAAAGGTCTCTTCATATTAAATTAGCTTGCTAAATGCCAAGTTTTATCACAATATCTCATTCCTAACTCTAGTTATCATCTGAAAACCATGATAGTTAGGCTTATTAGTTTTAGTTCAGCAGAGTTAAGGTTTTATACAATCTCAAACAATGTATAAATTCATTACACTGCATTCAACAATAAATACATGTATAATTATGTAGTTTTAGATACATATAAATACTATTACACCAGAAATCCATAGTTTCTCCTGTTATGCAAGCAGTTCTGGCAAATAATATGATTGTTTAAGCCTTTTTTCCAAATTAGTTTTTTGAACGACTTAAAAATATTTTAAACTACCGGGGTAATTATCTCTCCTGGATTTAGAACTGGCTACCTTGAAAGATCAGCTATCTGAAATATACAGTTTGTGCTACCGTTCTACTGACTACTGATTCTAAGAAATTATTCAGGATAATCATTTTTGATAATCTTACACTCAATCATTTATATTTCATTTACTGAAGATACGTTTCAAAACAGGTATAAACTCTCTTTGCACACAGCAGTGTTAATAACTGGTAATCTGACTCATTTATATGTACAATATGAATATATACCTTTTTTTATACTTTAGCCCTTTAACCTGGTGAATTTGTAAAATGGATTTGCAAGTTTTAAATTTGTAACAGCTGTCTATTCAGGTCAGTAATTGTGTGAGGGTTGGTCATGAGTAGTAAATGATTAAGTGATCTTGACCACTAAAAGCTTAATTGTTCAACCAATAAATAGATAACTGGTAAGATTTGGTGTTGAGGTTGGTCATAAGTAGAGGACCCCTATTGATTTTGAAGCCAATAAGGTCAATGACCTTGACCACTGACCACTTGTCTGAACAATAACTATAGAGCACTTTGGCCTACAGTCCTCAGGATTAAATATGGAGGTTAGTAGATGATCTTTAGGTCATTGGTTCAAAGGTCACAGTAACACTATGCAAATTCTTTTTCAATAATAATTCTAGGTTTATAAAACTTTTAGGTACAATGACCTGTATGATACCCCTATTAATTTTGAGGCCATTAGGTCACAGTGGCACATAAAATACTTGTCTTATCAAAAATGAAATTAATATTATTATGTATAAGTATGTTAATATGCCACCGAGACAGAAATTAAATGGGGGCCAGATTTAGTGTCCTATGATAACACTTCTAATTTTCTTTAAAAATGTTACTTTTTTTCCCTGTAGTTTGATAATAAATCATCTGAACTTACATATGATATTCAAAATTTGTAACTGTAAACTTACAATTTAATCATGAAGAAAAATAATATCAAAACTCTTACTATCAACTTGGCTGTTTGATATACATTTGTGATTGAAATTTTCAAATATATAGGTGATTTCATAATCGGATACCGACGGCCAAATCATTAACATTGATCAGTTATGTTATATGTTAATCAATGTGGGTATCCGACTCTGATAATATCAGCACACAAACAGTGAAGGTGCTGACCAGTTTGTTTTAAAATCAAGTGTCACTTTAGTAATATTTAAATGAAGATTTTAAAAATCTTTGATGAAATGTCTAAAAAGATTACACTTTTTAAAAACAAGAGCGATCAGTAATCACATGTGTCGCCTCATAATGGCCAATTTCATGTTGGGACAAATTTTGTGACAGACGGACAGACAGACGTGCACAACTAGCCTTGGTACTGATCAATCATGTAAAGTTTGGATAAAATTGCACCAGTAGCTTATGAGGAGTAGTCCGGACAAGCTTTTGGGTATCTGGCAACACACAGAAAAAAACACCTTTTTATCAAAGGGCCATAACTCCGCCAAAAATCATTCAACCGGAAAACCCTTGCAATATGCGCAAGGACTTGATCTACAGATCAATCCTGTAAAGTTTCATTGAAATTGCATTAGTGGTATAAGAGAACTAGTCCGGACAAACTTTAAAAATAAAAATTATTAAAGGGCCATAACTCTGACAAAAATCATTGAACCGAAAAATGCTGACAATATGCACAACTAGACTTGATACTGATTATTCCTGTAAAGTTTGGATGAAATTGCACCAGTAGTTTATGAGGGGTAGTCCGGACAAGTTTTGTGACGGACGGACAGACAGACGGACAGACAGACGGACAGACAGACGACGGAGAAGTGATCCCTATATGTCGCCACTACTCCGTAGAGGCGACCCAAAAATTGACTTATGGTACTATGATCATTAGAAACACAATAAGCAAGATTGTAATAAATGATTTTGTTTCATTTCTATAGCTCGCATAAAACCCACCGAAGGATAATGCCGACTGTGAGTAAAGGTCTATACAAATGGTTGATTGGAAGAGGAAGCACCCTTGAGGATTTTGCTGACAGGTTAAATCATTTCTGGACGTTTGGTCTCCTGCTTCTTCTAGCATGCATCATCAGCTGGAAACAGGGATACAACAAAGCTATAAACTGCTGGGCACCAGCTGAATTTGAAGAACCCATGATTAGATATACAGAAGAAACTTGCTGGAATAGTTATTTTATTGTTTATCCACGTGATGCTGAGAAAGCAGAAGAGTATATATCGGAGATGACCAACGTCTCATTCCAAAGATATTCGTTTCTGGACTTTAACCTCTTCCCACGTGTCACGACAAAGCCAATAGAAATGACCGACAGTTTAAAAGAGAAAATGTCAACAACTAGGACACTCTATCAGTGGCTACCAGTAATCCTTTGCTTTCAAGCGCTATTTTTCAAGCTGCCCAATCTTCTCATGTATATTTTTCATTGCTATTCAGGGTTAAGTTTTGACAAGATTTCTGGTTTAACAAGTGGCTACAAAAACTTGAACCTTCAAGATAGGGATATTCTTGGCAGAAAAATTGCACGTTACTTAATGAACTGGTGTGGCCAATGTGAAAACTGGTTACCATGGAGATTACTATCTCTTCTTTGGCTTTTGGTCAAGATACTTTATTGTGTCAATATTGTTACACAGATAAGTCTGGTCGATTCCCTCTTGAAAACAACAGATACCCCAATAGACAATTCTTCTTCATATGGTGACCTAATCTCTGGAAATCTACTTGAAAACAATGCTACTCTTTGGAAAGAATCACCAACCTTCCCACGTGAAGTTCTTTGTGACTTTAGAATCATACAATTTAATAACATTCACCGGTATACTGTTCAATGTAATCTTACAGCAAACTACTTCAATGAGTATGTCTATATGTTCATATGGGTGTGGCTTCTATTTGTTGCCGTGGTAACCTGCCTTAGCCTTGTTGTGTGGATGATACAAACTCTTATACCAATTTTTCGAAAGCGGTAAGTCATCATTTTTAATTTCATAAAAATTTCTCTAATATAAATTTGCTTAATGCCATAATTTTATCATTTATTTTCAAATTTTCTGAATTCCCCATAAACCAAACCATACCTATATCAGAATTAACATGATCTCTTATAGGCTCATTATGCTTTTTTTTTATTTCTTAAAAACTTTTAACTTTTGTGTCCTGTTCAAGTTTCCAAAAAGTTACTTATGGCCAACTTCAATGTACCTGCACCATCTTTTTCTTTTGGCAATAAGTACAGTTATGGTGATTTAGTATTTTGTATGGAAGTCAAAAAGACTACTTTGTATACATTTTGCTACTTTTATTAATTTTATGATAAGCATCTAACATAATCTAAAGCCATTATTTAAACATAATAAACTAATGTTTGCTCTATTTAAAAAAGAAACAAGAACGTGTTTGTTAAACACAAATGCCCCCGGCTCAGATTCTTGTCAGTAGCAATATTTCAAAAAATGTTTACCCATTCACTCAGTTATGGACAGAAAAATTGCCAAAAAATTGTAAACACAAGTTATATAGCTTGACAAAGTCATGGCATTTTGTAATTGTGAAAAATATAAGTTGCCAAGTCATTGCTCTGACTTGTGAAGTTGAAAAATATTCAACTTCATGCAAGTTATCTTCCTACCAAATATGAAATACATCTGTCTTTAAATAAAGGCTGTATGTGCAAAAGTGTAAAGATCTAATTTGGAAACTGGTGACCTTGACCAAACTGACCCCTAACTCTATCCAAAAGAAGAATACCATGTAAGTTATCTTCCTACCAAATATGAAATCCATCTGTCAATAAATAAAGGCTGTATGGGCAAAAGTGTAAAAATCTATTTTTAGCACTGGTGACCTTGACCTAACTGACCCCTTACTCCACCCAAAGGAAGAATACCATGTAAGTTATCTTCCTACCAAATATGAAATCCATCTGTCAATAAATAAAGGCTGTATGGGCAAAAGTGTAAAAATATATTTTTAGCACAAGTGACCTTGACCTAACTAACCCCTTACTCCATCCAAAGGAAGAATACCATGCAAGTTATCTTCCTACCAAATATGAAATACATTTGTCAATAAATAAAAGCTGAATGGGCAAAAGTGTAAAAATCTATTTTTAGCACAAGTGACCTTGACCCACTGATCCCTACCCCAATCAAAAGGATGAATACCATGCAAGTTATCTTCCTACCAAATATAAAATTTATCTGTCACTTAATAAAGGCTGTATGAGCAAATGTGTAAAAATCTATTTTTAGCACTGATGACCTTGACCCAACTGACCACTAACTCCATCAAAGTTTATGTTTCTATCAATTATAAATAACATCTGTCTATAGAATAAGGTCAATACACCTGTAAAAATGTAAAATCTATTTTTAACATTGGTGACCTTGACATTGGTAACATTGACCTTGACCTCCCTTGGCATGTTTGTATCAAATTAAGACATCAACTAAAAAATAAAGGCTGTATGAGCAAAAATGTTTATATTTATTTTTTAAACCAGTGACCTTGACCCTAGAGACTGCCTACTCCACAAAAAATTAGAGGACCATCAAAGGTATCCACCTACTAAATATGAAAGATATCATTAAAGAAATTAAGCAATTTGGAGAAATTCAAGATAAACCCCAACTTGCCGAAATAGGTTAACCAGACAAGGCCCTATTTTCAAAGTGTAAAAAGGGAAATAACTGGGAGATATGGATGACACAGTTATATAACTTGGCAATATCTTGTACTTTGTATTGATAAGTAAGTGTGCAAATTATAAAGCCATTAGTATAGATAGAACTTAAGATATTTCCAACTTGCCGTTTTAGGTTAACCATTATTCATTTTCTAAGTGCTGAAAAGGGCAATAACTTGGTAAATATGAAAGCCATAGTTATGTAACTTGCCCAGATCATGTACTTTGTATTGATTAGTAAGTGTGTAAACTTAGAAGCCATTGGTACAGGTAGAACTTAAGAAAAATCCAACTTGCCGTTCTAGGTTAACCTCGTACGGACAGACGGACGGACATACTCACAAAATGGTAATTATGTGACTTTTCCTTTGATCTTTTTGGCCATTTTTAGTCACACAAGGCTTAAAAAAAGACACACAAGTAAAAACGGAATGAATAGGATCAAAGAGAATTTACTGTTACCCATTGTTCTCCAAGTCACACAAGTACCTCTGGGTTCGTACGGATGGACAGACGGTTCAATAACTATATGACCGGGGGCATAAAAAATCTATTTGTTTCTGAGGCATATTAATGCAGCTTTAAAATTTTATTAAAAGTTAACAATATCTTTCACAGGTACATAGAGAAGGCAATCAAACTGGAAGACGACCCTGATATGAAGTCTGTATCATCATACAGCATGGATAAATTTTGTAACATCATTGGCGAGGATGGTGTCATGACCTTGAAACTTTTAGGAGCCAACACATCAGAGCTACTTGTAAGCAATGTCATCTACAACATGTGGAAATTGAGGGTCAATGACCTGAATAGACCAACTTCAGGACAAGTATTTTCTGTACCAGAAGTTATGGTACATCCCGAGGCAGTTGCTGTACAAGCGCAACCTGGCATGGCCCAAGTTCAATCAAGTGGTTCTCCTGCTACAAGTTCAAATGTTACAAAAGAAGGCAGACTAAAAACTTTGATGTTCACACAAGACCTATAATAGATGTGCAACATTTGTTTTAATAATAAAATAAAAAGTTTTTATGGCCTGCTAGTAGAGCCAAGTGCTGTACCATTTTAACTTAGTATGCCATAAGTGACACCTGCTGCTGCAAATTTAGATGTGGCATAGTCAAAAAGGCAGTCTAAAAGACTTTCATTGACATGATAAACTTGTAAAAATATAAACATGGATCACTTGTAAAAAAGACTTTCATTGACAAAGTTAAAAGTCATAAGAATATAAACATATATTGAAAGCTTTCATGCTTTTAGATTTTAGTTTTAAATAATATGAACTTATCCCGTAATGATACAAAAAGTATGAAAACACTCCTATTTGCTTTTAAGGTTTAAAAATCTTCTTAATGACCAAAAGCAACAACAGAACCAATGTCACAATAAAACATCTTTGTTTTCTTTACCTTTAAATAATCATTGTATTTCTTATAGTAATACTATTAAAAACTTATAGCATCAAGATACTGTAATCTTTACCAATTTATTACATTATACCATATATTCATGTACATGATATTCACCTACATATTTGTAAATTGAAAGCTGTCAATAAAGTATATAAAAGTATCAGGTTAAGTTTTTCAACAAATATTCATTCAAACGTTTTTTAACAGGAAAGCTTTGTTACAGAATAAATATCCTATGATGTAGATGCAGATTAATTATTGTATATTTTTCATTCCATACCAACTTTTTTTCCGGGCTAAGTCCGTCTGAGAACGGTTTGACTTCCTGTAAAATTTACAGGAAAGAACTGAGCATTTGAAGGATTTTCATTGGTCATTTTAAAATTGCAAACTGTAATCCTAGAATTTCATAAAAATTTTGTCATTCTAAAATTAGTATAATAATCTTAAGAATCTTTCTGAAATACATGTCAAAATTATCAAATCATCTAAAAGAGTATCGGAAACACATTCAGTGTTTGTTTGTTTTGGGTTTTTTACGTCACATCGACACAGTATAGGTCATATCGCGACATTCCAGCTTTTACTGGTGGAGGAAGACCTCAGGTGCCCTTCCATGCATTATTTCAGGCACAAACGGGTACCTGAGTAGAACCACCAACGTTCCTTAAGCTAGCTGGATAGCTTCCTCACATGAAAGAATCCAAAGTCCCTGTTGGGATTCGAACCCACAGCGTTGAGGGGTAAATGGTTTGAAGTCAACGACCTTAACCACTCGACCACGGACGCCCCCACACTCAGTGATTTTCTTACCTATATAAAAGACTCTGATAAAAGGCCTCGTTCCAATTGAAATTTTCTTTAAAGCTTTCCCAAAAATCTGAACTTAAACCTGCTTTTTTACTTCCCAAATTAGCAATTTTAATGATAATTTTCCCCCAAATCAAGTTGCTAAGGCCTCTTCCTAATTAAGTGAGAAAAATCACTAACACTTTCTAGTTAAATTTCTCGGATATTTGAGATCAGTGAATTTTCTCCCAATAAATATTTTACATTGCTTTAAAATTTTGTTCATTAATTCTCTAGTGAATATCTTATTCAACATAAGAATTATCCACTTATAAATGGCATTCTAAAATGACAAGACGACCATTAACATCCACGATCCCAGAAAAGCATGTGCATACCGAAAGACTGCAAATATGAAAGCAGTTTTACCTCGTCCGAGTATCTTTTAAAAGATACTTCTTGTTTCCATCTCAATGAGTTTGAAGAAAATACAAATAAGCAATTTGAAGAAGCAAATAAATGATAATGAATGAGGCAAGAAGTAATACAAGAAAATTTTAAGGAACAGAAGATTCAGCCAATGATTCTACACATATCCTTTAAAGTCTGAAAGAAGAGTTTAAAAAAAACAAACTTTGTAGGAACAAAGTCAGTTACCATTTTTTTGCATTTGACCTTAAAGCTTTGACTTAGTCACACGGTTCTTGTGCATTACACACAATCTCATTATTGTGCACATTTTAGCTAAGTTATTTAAAATTCTACAAACTTATGACAGAGTTTTGACTCGGACAAGAATAATCTAGATGGCAAGACAGACAGATACATACTCCAAACCACAATTGTGACAACTATGTTGAGCTCTCGATAAGCAGGCTCGACAAAAATTGACAATATTTCTAGCAATCTAATACAAATATGATTTGACATTATTAACCCTTTCACTGCCATAGGGACGGCTTAAGCCGTCCCTGTTATTTTCGGCGTATTTGCCATATGGACGGCTTCAGCTTTTTCTATAATAATAATAGTAATAATAATAAATTAATAATAATAATAATAAAAATAATAATAAATATAAAGAAAATTATACCATCAACAATAATTATTATTATAGTCTAACAGATTTGGAAACATATATAATTATTATAATACTAATAACAAATAATAATAATTATATTAATTAATAATATAGTAATTACTTTGAAAACTTTCTGGCAAATAGGTGATCAATAAAACAATAACCCTCTGGCAGCGAAAGGGTTAAATAATGTTGACTGAATAACTTTCTTTACTAAATTATCACAAGTATCTTCACTGGAATCCAAAACGAAATATTTTTTTCAAGATTTGTGTAACATTTGATAACCATTTGAAGTGCAATATTTCAGGTTATTCTCTTAATCCATTTTTCAAAAATAATCACTTTAATTGTGCAGAATGACCCAAAAATGAAGTGTTGACCCAGGTTAGAATTTCAAATTCTTTTTTTTCGGCTTTAAACTCACAAACTAAAAGATGCAATAATTAGGTTTCATTTTTATCATCTCTGCATGTTTTGGAAATAATCTATCATACCTCTTTTCGAAAGTTAAATAAAAACTCAGTTTAAAAGAAAATAAAACTCATTTTATTAGCTTTTTTATGTATTTTTAACAGGAAGTCAAAAAAGTTAGATAAATGAAAATGACATTAACAATCCTTGAATGATTTGCTTTAAACAGTTAACCCTTCCACTGCTGAATCCGGCACTTAATACTCATCTTGATATCCCCAAAAATGATAATGGACTGTTCCAAAATGCAAGCTGGACAAGTCCATTTAAGTAATTCAGGTTATGGTTTAAATATATACAGTTCATCATAATATATCAGTCCTCGAGTCGTAGTCGTAATCTTACATTTTGTTTTTATTTCCTTTATATTTTACCAGATCTTCTAGAATGTCTTTGTTTTTATGCAACATTTTCATGCAAAATGTACCTGTATTTATACTGCATGCTTTTATCTATGAAAAATCATTATTTTGACTAAATATTTTTGCCCTCAAATAGGAAAAAATAGACCACATTTTCACCATTGCAAATATTGCACCGAACAATAAAACATCATTATTTGTTTAATATAGATATATTATCTGATTTTGCTCTTATTTCAACAGTGTACAAGTAAATATAGCTGCAGGCTATTAAATAGCAATTAACTTTTCAATGTATGCAAAATGAATTAATTTAAATATCATAACCAAAGTGGCCATGAAAACTGTATATGAGCCAGTGCTCTACAAGTGATTTCATAATAAACCAAAAAAGTATTCTAAGCTTGAAAGTTATCATTAGATTTTAAAGATTTTAAACCTTTAATACTAAGACTATGTTCCTTACCTTTGGTTCTGGATGGCCTCCAGGTCTGTCCCACATTTCTGTATCCTCACCGCAATGCTTGGACCTGTACAACAGTACCATATGGTTGTCAACTGTTTGAACAAGAGCACCAACTCCGAGGGCATCTGACAAATATGCCTGTGAATCATCATGGTCACAAAGACCTTGACTTTGTAAAATCAGCAGTTCCTTAGATAGATTAGAACCTTGAAAATCTTTATAGCATGTTATTCCCATGTTCAAAGTCAAAGTTTCACAATTTTCTTCGACAGAATGCAGTCGAAATTTAGTTCCATTAAACAGGGAAGGCAACTCAGCAAGACGTCTTTTCCATGTTTCTTCTATTTCTTTTTCAAGATTAGGCAATGTCTTTCTATTAAAAGCAGGATCTAATTTCACTCTGACATTTGATGGACAAGTTTGGTCCTTAGATTTAGTAGTGTAAATAATTGAAGATGTAGATGCCTCCATTATTCTGAAAAAAAAATAAAGATAATTTATAGATATGCAATTACCAAAAATCAATCATTCCTTACAATTATTATATTTATCATCATTATGTCTGACACATTTATGCCAAATTATCAAAACCAAGTTGTCATTTTGTCCAATACATTTATGCATAGTTATTTTTAAATCCATCCAAGAATCACAGAATTGTTGACCGGACACAAATATCAGTGTACTTTTTTTAATTTCATGACTTTCGAACTACAAGTGTGACCTTGACCTTTGAGGCAGGGACCAAATTCTTGTGATCTGCAAGTCATCATCATGTCCAAGACATCTATGTATAATCATTCTTAAATCCAGCCATCAAAGACAGAAATTCATCAGAGTGTCACCTTGACGTTTCAGCTACAGACCTAGAACTTGCACATGACACAATGCCCTAATGTGCTATACAAACTTATTTTAAAATACATCCATAAATGACAAAGTTATAGACTGGACAGTTTGGACAGAAGGACAAATGAACTGAGTAGTGATCCCCACTCTTCTGTAGCAGACGACACACAAAAATCTGGAAAAAGATTATTCTCAAGGTGCTTGCTTAGCACTTTACCATAAAAAAATCATTAAGACAGATTAATGAAAAGCAAGAACATTTGAAAATAAACCTTCACTACGCTTTCTTCCTTTGTAGACTATATTTAACTATAACTCAGGTCCCTTCCAAAAAGAGAAAAGCCGGAAATATATCTCTATAAAGTTTTTACCTGCGTGGAAAATATTTTATAAATGTCAAGCAGCTAAATGTATGTTTACTCATGGTGAATTTGGTAGTTCTGTTGTTACAAAACATGTTTACCTAAAAAATCTGGAGTATCTTTTCAAGTTTGATATTTCAATTATCATAAATAAAGATATAAAAATATGGATAAAAATAATAATATTTTTATTTTATAAAAGTAACTGAAAGATATGTCTACTTTGCTACGTATTCATGCAAAGATAGTATATGAACATGTTGACATTATCTCACTCCATATAATAGACAAACACGCCTTCATCCTCACATGGCATATCAGATATCTACTAGCTCAGTCGATTAATAATTACCAGTAATTTTCATTCTTTCAAAGAACAGTTGTTTAATGGCACACATTGCCATCATATGTAGGTAGTGCAGACACAATCCCAGGATTTAAGTCAGCACTAGCTGCATCAGTGTTTCATTCTTTAGTTACATCACATCATAGATACTGCTTTTATCCTGTTTTTGACTAACATTCTTACCGTCTGCACAAGTTTTGTCTGTATATATGTATTTAAGTCTTCAGCGTGTTAGGTTTTTGAACTTTTTTTTATCACTGTATAAAGGTTTTTCCTGAGTGGATTGAGTACATGCCTATCACACTAATCTTTTTTTAACTCTGCATGCACAGCCATAACATATCATAAATGAACAAAGCCATTATTTAAGAGAAGAAGAAGAAGAAGAAAATATGTCTTATTTTAAAAAAAAAATTGCCAGGGCAAATTATGGCAAGTAATATGCTTGAATATCTTATTTATAGTACAAAGGTGCTGGATAGTAATGTAGTCCAATACATTAGATCTTACAGGCTTGTTGTAGTTAATGATTGTCAAGCTTCGCAAAGATTGAAGAAGTCAAAATATATCAAAGCAAAGTCATATTTATAGGACTAGATCTTGTTCTCAATATTTAATAGGAAGTGGCTAGCCGTACGGGCCCGTATGGCTAGCCAAAAGTTCTAGCTGTATGTGAGTCATGTACGATTAGCCAGGACACACTGTATTGGCTAGCCATACGGTACTTTTCAAAATTATATGGAAGTCGAAAATGCATATGCTATTTTGTGTCTTTAAATTTTAATCAAATCTCCGCATTTGTCCTAGTATGTTCACTTTAATAAAGATACTCGGCAATTTTGTAAAAAAAATGAATAAGAACAAACGTTGAATAATCTATCTTAATAAAATTGTCAAAGTTGCATGTTATAATGTCCTTCAATAGAATTTTAGAATGCGTTTCACAGAACATGCAAATTTTCCTTAATGATGGACAAACTTCTATACCGTCGGTAATTGACGCAATTATCAGAGCCCAACAACAATTATTTTCGGTGTTTTTTTTTTCAATTTAAAAATTAAACTTAATGAAACAAAAAAGGATTATTATCAAAATTTTGTAAACTATTTCAATTGACGTTATTTAACTGCAACCAAACGCTATTTTTTCTCGACCTCTTGAGATGACAAAGTACATTCTTTACTGCAGCCAACAAGGCAATTAATCTCTAAAAAGTAAACATTCTTGGTTAAAATCCTTGCTTGAAGTCATAAAATAACATAAGCACTTTCGCCTTCCATATAATTTTGAAAAGGGCCGTACGGCTAGCCAATAAAGTGTGTCCTGGCTTGTCGTACGTGACTCATGTACGGCTAGAACTTATGGCTAGATGTACGGGCCCGTACGGCTAGCTACTTCCTATTTGATAGGTAAGTTTACAGCAAGTTTATCATTATTGACAAGACAAATGAGCCAAATTCCAAATGATTGTTGTGTGATTGTTTTATTTCTATAAGATTTTATTATATCTTGTCTAAAATAATAAACTGAACAAACTTTGTTAAAAATAAATAAATCCCACTACTTGGTTCGAATAATATTGGGCTCGAACATGAATACTATCTGTCGCGAAATCTAATGACATTAAGATCAAAACATATTTTCAAATAAAGTATATAACTGACAACTCTTGTTTTTCAAACTATCAAATCAAGTCTTCCTTAATGTTATTTTGAGTTATCGTAAATCATAGAAACTGTAACAAGAACTAGCATACCATTGATTTGTTGACAAATCTGACAGCGGAACCGGAAGTCAATGTAATGCGCATGCCGAAACCCTTGACAACCGAGACAACTACACACTACGAGGACTTCAGTGAAACAACACATCAAAATATTTGAGAAATTCAGTGTTTGTAAAATGGAGTCCGACAGCCTTCACCTATGTATTGACTATGTTGGAAGTAGCGGAGTTGTTCTTAGCCCAGAGCAAAAAGCATGTTTACAAACATCTTTGGTAATTTTGAAAAGTGAAAGCAAATTGAAGAAAGTTTATTTCTGGGGGAAAATTATTGGAATCAAAGATGACTATTTTATAGCACAAGGAACTGGAAATGATGAAATGGCAGATAGAAGGACATACTACAGGTATTTATTGCTTTTTGTTATTGTGTAATTTTGTTGTCACTAGTCTACTTCGTTTTATATACATAACCATGTTTGTAACACTCTAAAAAGTCTTATATTTGTGTTTGTATTTCTTACAATCTGATTAAAATTTTAATAATGCTGCACTATTTAACATGTAAATTATATAAGATCTAAAGGGAAACTTATCCAGATACATAAGTGCATAGCCCATCAATAACAGAAATATTTCATAATAAACTTCTACTATGTAAATTGGTACACATTATATTATTACTAATATTATTAAATTCCTACTAAATTGTCCTACTTGGCAACCACCTCTGAAGTTTAAAGTCACAAGGTTTGTTGTCTTCTGTATGATTTAGGGTAAAATGCCAGACATACAAGATGTAGTTCTATATTAACGTATTTTATGCCGAATTGCTACATTTTCTTTTTAAAAATTTCTTTTATCAAAATGATGATTCAGATGTTAATATTTTAGATGCATTAAATTTTCATTTTCATGATTTTAGCAAAGACTGTGTAAACTGGGGTCTTCTTCCACCAGCAACTAAGCAGATGAGAGAGCAGAGCAAGCTTGCTAAAGGTAGATTCACTGGTGACCCATCATTTGAATTTGAACATGTAGAAACAAAGAAAGTAGGTGAAGGTGAAGATGCCACTGAAGAAGAAGAGACGGTAAAGCCTACATATTTATAACTTGTATACAAGTTAAAACATTTAATAATTTTGGTTTTCATTTTAAAATGATTTCATCATATAAATGAAAAGAAAATGTAACACATCAAGTACAGCCTGAAAAAAAACAACAGCTATTTATTCACAGGTAACTAGGTAAATTATTTGAATTTCAGTTAAGTTTACTACATTTGTTAACTACAATCAATTATCTTCAACATTTACAGATAACCATTAAAGAAGAAGACAGACTCTCCTCAGTTATAGCTGAGATTGACGAGGATGTTTGTATGGTACCAAGGGGTGCTTTTATCAAAACACCAACAGGCATTGTTAAACCAAACAGAAGCTTTGAAGGTAATTTTCTATTTTCTTCTGACATTCCATTTGATCTTACAGTCAAGAAATAAACATACTGTACATAATCAAATTTAACTATGTTTTTATGCAAAAGAATAATAAAGAAAGAACTTTAAAAAGCTGACAGTTTATAAAAAAAAATCTTAAGTATATTTGTTGCACTGTTAAAAGTTATCATAGTAAAATATATTCCAAGTACTTGTATGAAAACACTCGACCATTCGAGAATTTGTTTCTAATTCATATATTATTTATAAACATACATCAAATATCCATAATTGATTACAGGTTTGACTGTATCAGAGGCTGCCAAGTTATGCTCATACATGCACTTCAGAGACGCTAAAATTCTCATGGAGAAATCCCTTCTTCACAAAGCTAACCTCGACAAATCTATTGACTTTATGGACACATTAGAAGATGACATTCCTAAAGGTAAGATAAGCTCTTTTTCTGTATATAACTTTATTTATTTGGTAAAAGTTTAAGACCATCACTTTGGTAAATATTTATTTTTTTATCTTCTTAAACTGATTTACTGCCTGTTTACATTGTGCAGTATATTTTGATGGTTCCAGGAAATAGTTTCACATTTGCATTACATCAAAATTACTGTTTCAGGTTCCTGGAGTCTGCAGTTTGAGCGTGGAAGTGGTTTGGTTTGTCTGCGAAGTACCTTGTGGTTAGGATTTGTTTTTTACCATGTACCTGGAACCAAAAAGTTTGGCTCAGTTTACTGCGGTACCGGAGAGAAGAATTCAGATTTACCTTTCATGTTGTAACTTTGTGTACGCTATAACTAAACTAAAGAAAAAATCTGTGAACAATTAGAAAGTGTTGTTTTAAAAATGTAAATAAGTGATCAAACAATAGTAATGATGTAATACAAAATAAAGTTTTGTTGCACTCTTTTACTTCTCACAAAACTTCAAACAAGATCAGTGTGAGAACAATAATTATGAGATTAACAACATGGACAACAGTCAACACATCATCAAAGTTGGATAGGAATTTCTGTGATATATGACAATTCGTTACTGATATACAAAATGTAGTTCTAATTTATATTGTTTTGTATTATTCTACTTGAAAGCATTTTTTTCTGTTCTTCTCATTTGTCAGAATAGAATATACATGTTCATACTTTAAAATTAAATTTATCCTCAAAATATTAGTCTTGTATTATCAAAGATATTTCTATCAATATATGTATAATATTTATTATACTTAGGAAGGTTGGACCAGTAATTTCATTGCTATGTTAACGAAAGGTGTGTTGGAGGAATTTTCATTAATTAATTAACTGGTATGCATTCATGACCTAAATGAAACATTTATCAGTTAAATAACAGGGGCTAACTTTATATAAAAACAAGAGGGCCATGATGGCCCCGAGGTCGCTCACCTGTATAAAGGCACCCAGAGCGGGGCCAGTTTAAACCCCAGGGCTTCTATTTGAACAAACTTGGAAGACACCCAATAGAAGATGTTTCACGATGTTAAGTTTTTACTACACACATATAATGAAAAACAACAATCTACCCCCCCCCCTTAGCAGGGCCAATTTTAACCCAAGGGCTTTAATTTGAACAAACTTGGTAGACACCCATAAGAAGATGTTTCATGCTAAATATCTAAGCTCTAGCTCATTGGGTTTTTTTAAAAGAAGATTTTTTAAGTTTTTACTATACACATATATTTTAAAACCAATGACACCCCTGGGGCGGGGCCAATTTTGACCCCAGGGCTTTTATTTGAACAAACTTTGTAGACAATTACTAGAAGATGTTTCATGCTTAATATCTAAACTCTAGCTATTTGGGTTTTTTCAAAGAAGATTTTTAAGTTTTTGCTATACAAATATAAGGAAAATCAATAACAGCCGGGGCGGGGCAAATTTTGAATCCAGGGCTTTTATTTGAACAAACTTTGTGGACACTCACTAGAAGATGTTTCATGCTTAATATCTAAACTCCAGCTATTTGGGTTTTTTCAAAGAAGATTTTTTAAGTTTTTGCTATATACATATAAGGAAAATCAATGACCCCCGGGGCGGGGCCAATTTTGACCCAAGGGCTTTTATTTGAACAAACTTGGTAGACACCAATAAGAACATGTTTCGTGCTAAATATCTTAGCTCTAGCTCTTTGGGTTCTTTAAAAGAAGATTTTTTAAGTTTTTACTATATGCATATAGGGAAAATCAATGACCCCCTGGGGCGGGGCCAATTTTGATCAAAGGGCTTTTATTTGAACAAACTTGGTAGACACTCACTAGAAGATATTTCATGCTTTATATCTAAACTCTAGCTATTTGGGTTCTTTAAAAGAAGATTATTTAAGTTTTTACTATATGCATATAGGGAAAATCAAAGACCCCCTGGGGCGGGGCCAATTTTGACCCCTGGGCTTTTATTTGAACAAACTTGGTAGACACTCACTAGAAGATGTTTCATGCTAAATATCTTAGCTCTAGCTCTTTGGGTTCTTTAAAAGAAGATATTTTAAGTTTTTACTATATGCATATAGGGAAAATCAAAGACCCCCTGGGGCGGGGCCAATTTTGACCCCCAGGGCTTTTATTTGAACAAACTTGGAAGCCACTCATTAGAAGATGTTCATGCCAAATATCTAAGCTCTAGCTCTTTGGGTTTTTTAGAAGAAGATATTTAAAGTTTTTTCTTTTGGTTGCCATGGCAACAAGAGTTCTGCATGGAATTAAATTCTTTGAACAATTTTTAAAGGTGACCACCAAAGGAACATTCCTGTGAAGTTTGGATGAAATTGGCTTAGTGGTTTATGAGGAGATGTCATTTAAAGTAAAAGTTTACGGACGGACGGACGCCGAACGAAAAGCGATCACAAAAGCTCACCCTGTCACTTTGTGACAGGTGAGCTAATAAGAGCTGCCCACTGCATGATCAACTATTTTTCCTGTTAAATAGTAAAACTGCTGTGAAAATGTATGAATTTTCAGGCTCACAAAGGGGTGTAATCTGTCAAAATCAATTGGCAATTGATCTTGCGCAAGCTAAACTTTATAGAGAAATACTACATAGATACATGAACAAGATCTGCCCCAGCCAGACAATATTCTTGGCTTTTTACAGTACCAGATAGTACTAAGACTTCTAAATCAGCACAAAGGGCTATAAAATACAATAAAAATCTATACCACAAAATGTCTTAGATAGTTACCTTAAGATGAATACATTTCCATTGTTAACAAGCTACCTGACGGATAGACTGACAAGACGGTTGGACAGAAGCCATAACATAAGTATAACATATGCCCGAAATTCTTTCGGCCATATAAAAAGTGTATTAGCTAATTTTTGTGTGAAGTGTTCATAATAATGGCTAATCATGTTGAATGATTATACCATATTTGTGTATAATTACCATTTGTATACAGTATAGGGACATTAATGACAGAGTGGTTAAGGCTGCTGACTTCAAACCACAAGACCCTCAATACTGTGCATTCAAATCCCAGCTTGGACTTTGGATTCTTTCATGAAATAAGCTCTCCAGCTAGGAACATCCAAGGTTCTACTAATGTACCAGTTTATGCCTGAAATTATGCACAGAGGGACCCCAGAGGTCTTCCTCCACCAGTTAAGCTGAAAAGTAGCAATTCTACAGTGTTGATGCTACCTTAAATCCAACCAACAAAAACAAAACATGTATACACAGAGACAAATTAGGTTATCCATTTGTCAGCAATTCTGAGTAATTTTGAAACCACTCTTATCACACTCGCAGGATATTTTCTATCAGGTTAAAAGTTAATCTTGACTAAATGCAAAATCAAAGTTTTGATTTTGATGCAGCATTTTATGGTCCAATTTAAAAGGGAATCCTATGTCTCTGTTGAGATTTGAACCCATGCTATTGAAGGTCAAATGTTTTAGTCTATAATCTTAAGCACAGAGGCCCAAGCTTTAAACTTACACATCTAATGTTATTGCTCTGATAAATGTCAAGATAGTCATTATATTTTCATTTTTAAATTGTCTAAATATAAACAAACGATTGTGGAAACATTGTTCAAGTGTATTTATTTGTTTGTTAAATATGTAATATTACAGTGGTATATTAATCATCAATAACATCATGATAGTAAACATTATATTTCTTCCAGGCATGATCAGACATCTGACTATATTCTTTAGGGTAAATATGGGGCCGCAAATTCTGCATCAACCCTGAAAATAATGATAAAAAAAATTGTTAATTTTAAATGTTATTTTGACGGTAAAAACATCAAATTTTCATTCTTTTAAAAATTTTGTTTGACTGAAGGCTTTTAACAATTTAATATATTATTATACAGTTATTTCATGGGTGTTTGTGGAACAGTCAAAACTGTAACCCAAGGTATCAGGAATGACATTTGGGACTGTTGCCAGAGGCCAATGGCCGAGGGGAACAGTTCCAAATGTCATCTTTTATTCCGAGGGACAACAGTTTCCTGTTCCACAAACATCAATGAAACAACTGTTTTATTACCTAATACTTTGATATATATTGCAACAACATACTAATAACAATTTACAAGTGTTTTAATTGTTGACAAGTGAATCCTACGTTTGATTTTCTAAAAAAAAATCACTATGGAAGGATATTAATTCAAACATGTTAACTCTCCCACTCTAAGCGGGAGACTTCCACTTTCTGCAGCCATATTTTCAAAGATTTTTCTTAAAATATGGGGTATTTTCGCAAATTATTATAAACCAGGAAACTTCCATGTACCTACTTTATTTTTCAAAATTGTGGAAAAGGATAGTAAACTCAAGACCAACATAACCAAAAAATAAATGAATGGGCAAAGCAGTCAGATTGATTGAATCTGTTTGTGAGAGAAAATGGAAAATACAACATCTCTCATCATTGAAACCATGAAGAAAACAAGCAATTATCATAGTATTGCAAGCAATCCATAAGTCCCCTACCAGTTAGAACCCAAGCAACATTCTGATGGGCCATTGGCCATTCAATTTTACCAGTGAATGAATGAAATGAAATCTTTTGAGTTCTAAGTTTGTCTATATCACAGTAATGTGTTAAGTTTCCCTGCCTAGGAAGGAAATCATGTTTATACAACCTTGTCATATTATTACGATGTGGGATTTTAAAGTAAATCCTATAAGGAATGAAGAAGTTGGAGTAAAAATTACCAATTTCTCGAAAAAAATCTAAGTTCAGAGGGGACATAATTCTGGAAATAGTCTTGCTAGAGTATTTAACCTTCTCAAAAATGTTGGGTGATAATAAGAAACATATATATGAAGTTTGAAGTAGATACATAAGGAAATAAAGAAGTTATTTAAAAAAGACAACATTTTTTTTTCATAAAAATTCTAAGTTCAAGGGAGGTAATACTGATAATTTTTGTGCTAGAGTTGTAAACCTTGTCACATATGATGTGGTTGATGACCAGAAACTTATATTTAAAGTTTGAAGTAAACACCTAAAGAAATAAAGAACTTATAGTGAACAAGCTGAAAAATTGAAATCAGAAATCTTGAAATTCAGGCTACTTGTTGCCATAGCAACCAGAAATTTCAACATAGGAAGAAAAGAAAAAGATGTGCATAATCTCCAGACTGAAATCTACCCATATTTCAAGTTTCATAAAAATATTTTCAGTACTTTTTGTCTATAAAGGGCAACTAATTTTGACAAAGTTAAAAAGGGGAATAACTAAAAAAATACAGCTTTCATAATTATACATCTTGTCTAACAACTGCACTTTGTCTTGACAAGCAGGTATTCAAATTTCCTTTGACAAAGTTTAAAATGATTGAGTAATGGGCTTTATTAAAGTTTTTCCACAACAAAGAGCACAGCATAATAGCTTGACCTTTTCTTTGTAACAGACAACCTACAAAACACACGCCCGGCAAACTGTCGCTCCACTTCAAAATTGTGGTGTACGGTAAAACGAGCGAACGGCATTTCCGAGATAGAGCGGAAGGCCGATTTAAACGCCTAATTGTAAGTATTATGTTTTTGTCTTGTTATTCATTTAAGTTGTATTTTTTCTAAAAAAAAAAATGTAGTTCCGTGTAGGATTGATTTAGGCTTCCAATGATCTAAGCTGTTACAAAACAAAATTATATTAGGCCAAGGAGAACTTTTCTCCCTGACGAAGCGAACGATGATTTGTAGAATATTGAACTTCCCAACCATAGAAATGCCATACCCTTCGGATTTCTTGAAAAAGTTTATTAGTAAATTATCAACCCATAATAAGAACTTGTCCTTCGTGCAAAATAGATTACTCCTGAATGATTTCTTAGATTTGTAAATCAATATTTTTCGAAAGTAGTGGAGCGAAAGGGCAAGAGATGGAGCAAAAGGTTCGATGTTGAGCGCAAGGCGATATTAATTTGACGTATTAGGAGGAGCGTAGTCTATGATTTTTTATATATAAAAGCTATAGAAGCTAAAATAGACGTGATCAAGTGTTGAGACCGAGATATATATACCTTTTAAAGACAACTAATAAAGTGTGATATCCTTTCAACGACTATAGCGTAATAAATGTAATCGCGAAGGTGTCACCTATGGCTGCCGTGTAGATTCCATTATTTATGTTCGAAATTTGGATGAGGCCCGACCATTGAATCATACACATGTATGCATGGCATAAAACAGGATGCCACTTATTCGAGGTCAATCATGATTTTTCACACGGTTATGTACATTTAAAAACGTGTGTCCGTGCAAATTCGTCAAAATTGAATATTTTCAGTTCTACCGCGAACAAATGTTTCCGAGCTGGTACGTGTAACGCGATTGTTCACGCCAAAATGTTATGTTTTTCGAAAAATTAGATATTCAAGGTGCAGAACAGAAGCAAAATTATGCAATGCATGGAACACATTAAATTAAATGGATCACTACTACCGAGTTCAGTTCACAATGACTTTCTGTCATTAATAGCTCTAACGTATATGTTCAGAGCAAACACAAATTTTAAATGTACATGACCGTGTGAAAAATCATGATTGACCTCGAATAAGTGGCATCCTGTATTATGCCATGCATACATGTGTATGATTCAATTATATATAATGGTCGGGCCTCATCCAAATTTCGAACATTGTTTGTTTGTTTCATTTTACGCCTTTTCCAAAAAGTATTTCAGTCATATAGACGGGTAGTTTCCTAACCATCGTTCCTGGAGAGGTACACCAGTACTAGACTTCCTTCCTCCGTGCAAAGCTACCAAAGTATCTCCCGGGGATCGAATCCACGCCAGAGAAGTAACTGGATTAGAAGTCATTGACTCTAAACCCTCGACCACGGAGGCGGTCAATTTCGAACATAAATAATGGAATCTACACGGCAGAAATCGGTGACACCTTCGCGATTACATTTATTACGCTATAGTCGTTGAAAGGATATCACACTTTATTAGTTGTCTTTAAAAGGTATATATACCTCGGTCTTAACACTTGATCATGTCTATTTTAATTTCTATAGCTTTTATATATAAAAAATCATAGACTACGCTCCTCCTAATACGTCAAATTAATATTGCGTTGCGCTCAACATCGAACCTTTTGCTCCATCTCTTGCCCTTTCGCTCCGCTACTTTCGAAATTTAAAAATTTAAGAAATCCTTCAGGAGTAATTTATTTTGCACGAAGGACAAGTTCTTATTATGGGTTGATAATTTACTAATAAACTTTTCAAGATATCTGAAGGGTATGGCATTTCTATGGCTGGGAAGTTCAATATTCTACAAATCATTGTTTGCTTCGTCAGGGAGAAAAGTTCTCCTGGGCTTAATAAAATTTTGTTTTTGTAACAGCTTAGATCATTGGAAGCCTAAATAAATCCTACACGGAACTACATTTTCCGTTTTTCGAAAAAATACAACTTAAATGAATAGCAAGACAAAAACATAAACAATACTTACAATTAGGCGTTTAAATCGGCCTTCAGCTCTATCTCGGAAATGCCGTTCGCTCCTTTTACCGTACACCACAATTTTGAAGTGGAGCGACAGTTTGCCGGGCGTGAAACATGGACAAGCAAAATTAAATACAATAAAATATACCAGCAGTGTGAGCTTCATGGATCAGTTTCTTCATACGAGCATGTTGTGGATAACACAAACCAGAAATCTGTCTTGGAACAACTTCACCATCTTCCTGAACAAACTGACTAATTATCATTATATCCTGTAATGTAATATTACAAATAAAACTATACAATATGTAATATATTATAACTGTTCTGACAAGTCTTTAATCTTCAACTTGCTAATTTTCTTAAATGGACTTGTCCAATATCAATCTTGGAACTGACTTTTATCACATTAATATTTAGCATATCAGTAATGTTTTGAGACTGGTCAGACTGCAAGAATGCATAATAAGTCTGTCAGACTATCATAATTATAGGAAACTTCTTATATATATTGGTTAAATTTACTAAATAAACCATTTAAATGATATTGAATAGACTGTAAATGCTCTCACCGTGTAGTTTATATCTAAATTTAGTCGACAAAGTGGACATAATTTCTTATCAGTATCATCTACTTTTAAAACTTGGTCTTTTCTTGGAGAATCTATCATTCTCCCTTCAACCTGCAAAATAATTAAACATATAATAAACATATAAAACCATGTGTGATTTCATTACATTTTGTTCTTTTTTAATGAATAAAAAACAAGTGCTATGAAACAAGAGGTCCATGATGGCCTTAATCGCTCACCAGAGGATACTAGAAATACTAGTATGGCCTACATGAACAAAATTACCAGGATATTTCTTGTTCAACAGACCAGAACCATTTGAGCAATTTTCATAAGGGTGATCATTGCTATACAGTTTCAACAAAATCTAACAATTGGTATTTTATTTTTTATTTCTATTTTAAGTGGCCATTTAGCAAACTGGAATAAATTCAGCAATTTCTGTAAAGACCACCTAAGAATCATTTCTGAAAAGTTTCATCAACAAGAGGGCCATCATGAGGTCGCTCACCTGTATATAGGCCCCCAGAGCGGGGCAAGTTTAAACCCAGGGCTTTTATTTGAACAAACTTGGAAGACACCCATAAGAAGATGTTTCATGATGTTAAGTTTTTACTACACACATATAATGAAAAACAATGATCTTCCACCCTCCTCCTTCCCCCCCCCCCAGCAGGGCCAATTTTAACCCAAGGGTTTTTATTTGAACAAACTTGGTAGACACCCATGAGAAGATGTTTTATGCTAAACATCTAAGCTCTAGCTCTTTGGGTTTTTTTAAAAAAAGATTTTTTAAGTTTTTACTATACACATATAGTTAAAAACAATGACACACCTGAGGCGGGGCCAATTTTGACCCCAGGGCTTTTATTTGAACAAACTTTGTAGACACTTACTAGAAGATGTTTCATGCTTAATATCTTAACTCTAGCTATTTGGGTTTTTTCAAAGAACATTTTTAAGTTTTTGCTATACACATATAAGGAAAATCAATGACCCCCGGGGCGGGGCCAATTTTGACCCCAGGGCTTTTATTTGAACAAACTTTGTAGACCCTCACTAGAAGATGTTTCATGATTAATATCTAAACTCTAGCTATTTGGGTTTTTTCAAAGAACATTTTTAAGTTTTTGCTATACACATACCTATAAGGAAAATCAATGACCCCGGGGCGGGGCCAATTTTGACCCAAAGGGCTTTTATTTGAACAAACTTGGTAGACACCCATTAGAACATGTTTCATGCTAAATATCTTAGCTCTAGCTCTTTGAGTTCTTTAAAAGAAGATTTTTTAAGTTTTTACTATATGCATATAGGGAAAATCAATGACCCCTGGGGCGGGGCCAATTTTGACCCCAGGGCTTTTATTTGAACAAACTTGGTAGACACTCACTAGAAGAAGTTTCATGCCAAATATCTAAGCTCAAGCTCTTAGGATTTTTTAAAAGAAGATATTTAAAAAAATTTCTTTCGGTTGCCATGGCAACCACAGTTCTGCATGGAATTAAATTCTTTGAACAATTTTTAAAGGTGACCACCAAAGGAACATTCCTGTGAAGTTTGGATAAAGTGGCTTAGTGGTTTATGAGGAGATGTCATTTAAAGTAAAAGTTTACGGACGGATGGACTACGGATGGATGACGGACGAAAAGCGATCACAAAAGCTCACCCTGTCATTTTGTGACAGGTGAGCTAATAAAAACATTCCAATTTCATATCATAAACTAGTGTCAACCACACAGTTCTAACCATTTTAAATTCTAGATGTGGAGTGTAAAAAGCAAAAACAAGTGTCCACATACATATAAAATATAATATAAATTAACTTACTGTAGTTACATTGCCCTCAGTTTTCTGTATAACTGGAAAAAAACAGAAAGAAATAATTTATCTATGCAAGAAATATAATTCCAAAACATGTATTTTGATATAAATATAAGTAAATCTAAACAAGAAAAATTAACCATTACAGTAGTTTCAAGTAACCTGTCTGCTATCTAAAGGGAGACCATACTTTGAAACCATATTCAAGATGAGGTCTGACTTACGTCTGATAAGCAACAGACTAAATGGATTTAACCTTTATGTTTCTGTGTAGGAATCCTAAGGTTTGGTTTGCTGTCCTGTTTATGTGGGCATCCCTCACAGGTTTTCAGATATTTCCCCATCTAGGTATTTAGCTGAGGTAACTGATTTTAATTGAACTCCATGAAGGTAGTATGGGTAGTGTTGGGATAGGATGTTTCCTTTTTGTGATGTGGATATCTTGACAAGTGGAGGAGTTAAATTCCATATCCTAGTTCCACTCCAATTCCCAATTTTCTACCCAATTTAGGTCATTGGAGGATGACTGAATGGTTTGCAAATATCAGAGCAACGTATATTGCAGTATCGTCAGCAACAAGTGGACCTGGGAATTTATGTGTGTTTGTATTTGGTTTATTTACCCTTGGCGGAATGAACCATATGAGATGAGCATATATTCATCATTTATAATAGACTAAAATTTGGTTTCATTTGTTTAAAGTTGCCAATGCTTATATCAGTACATGTGTTTTCGTGTGTAATACTTTCATGATTCTCATATCACGATCATAACCAGGTAGATATAGTGAAATGAGAATAACATGGGAGTACTCCTATACTCAAATTAATGTGCAAGACATTTATTAAGTCATCGTCTTGTATAACAAACCAGATAAAAAATATTATGTTTCATAGGAGGTCATTTATAGAGGCGAGAAACAGGAGGGATCCTAGAACTGAGCCCTGGGGAGGTGGGGGAACTCGAGGATACTGGGATAAGGTTTGAGCTACTGACATTAAGCACAACTGCATTACTGCAGCCTATTATCAAGAAAACATTTGACCTCTGATTCAATTGAATAATGTATTTTCAACAGCACTTTCTCATAACTGACCCTATCGAAACCATTTATGAAATCTATGAGAATCAGATCTACTTGCTTTTTCTCATATACTGCTGTGACCAGGTCATTTAGTGATTTACAAACATAATAAGCTGCCCAACACATCTGACACCTTAGTGCAGTAACTGGTTAACTCTATTAAATTATATGAGAAGTTAACCTGTTACTGCACAGCACTAAGATAACCGTATGAACTTTTTCCCTGAAACCATGATAGAGGTGGTAATGGATATTATGGTTGATGAATTGTTTGATAATGCCTTTGATTAATGGTAAAGGTATTCCTTAAAGGCATAGTCCTTACATAAAACCACAGGAAATTGACATTCTTTAAGCAAATAATTAAAAAATAACGAAAAATATACCCTTCTATAATAGCGAGCTCGACGAGCTGGCCCAAAGGGCCTGCTCGCAAAGCGAGCTTTACGGTAACGCGAGTACCTGGTAAGTGATGGTTTTGAAATCTTTCGTTCAAAGTACCAAATTGGACACATCGCAACTTTTCGAATTTAAAGATAACGATAAAAACTGAGGAATTCTGACTGAAAACGGATGTGTAGACTGGTCACCCGCGCACGTCTAGGGGAATCATAATTGGACAGGGAACCAGAATAACGGAAGCTGTGTATAAAATATTGAATGACAGTTTTAAAACAGAAAATGTAAAATGAAAATTGAACGATTATTTTAACCGACTTTTCCCGTACATAAGTTTTGCCTGATTTCATTAAATGTACATTTACCTCCTCTTTTTGAAGAAACAAAACATTCTAACACTATCGGAAATTTCTACGACAATGCAGTGAATGCTCGCCGTTCTTATTATCTCCCCGTGTATTTTCACATTGAAGGCGCCATTTTGTTTGAAAAATCTGATAAATAAAAACAATTTTTTGTCGAATTTTGTTGTGAAAACTATCTAGAATGAAAGAAAATGGTCTAACTAAGAAAATGAATCCGAACACCAATATCTTTTATTCAGTCGTTAACGCTGTACAGACGTTTAAAGTATTGTTTACGTGACGTCACAATGTAGCGCCAAACAGCACGTGCAAAACAATCAAATCAAGTACGCTATTTTAATGTCGCAAACGTGTTAAGTTTTACATTTATTTCACTTTTAATAATCTTTATTTCGCTTGAAAAATTATAGAGTGAAATAAAATAAACAAACAAAGTTTTATCAACGTTTGTTTTCAAAACTCGTTATTCATTTAACGACAGGGGCGGAGCCATATTTAACACAGTACGTGTGACGTCACACGGACTCGTCACTGCATTTAAAACAAGATATGTTTGTAAAACATGTATGCCCCCTATCAGCAGCCAATTAGTCATGTGATAAGGTTATAATGCATGACTTCTGACCCAGTGATCAAACAATTAATAAGGGTTATAAAGTATCTACTGGTCATGACTTTGACCCCTTGACCCAAAACTCAATAGGGGTCATCTGCTGGTCACGACCAATCATCATACAAAGTTTGAAGTTCCTAGGCCAAGGCGTTTTTAGTAAATTGATCAGAAACCGTTTTTACCTACAAGGTCAATGTGACCTTGACCTTTGACCCCTTGACCCCAAAATCAATAGGGGTCATCTGCTGGTCATGACCAATCACCATGCCTAGGTTGAAGTTCCTAGGCCTAAGGGTTCTCTTATTATTGATCGGAAACCGTTTTAATATACAACATACAATATACAATATACTTGACCCCAAAAATCAATAGGGGTCATCTACTGGTCATGACCAATCACCATACCAAGTTTGAAGTTCCTAGGCCTAAGGGTTCTTTAGTTATCACTCGGAAACCATTTGGTCTACGGACCGACGGACCGACAAGTGCAAAGCAATATACCCCCTTTTCTTCGAAATGGGGGCATAATAAAAATGAGCGATTATTTCATACTATTTCACGTTAAAAGTGCATCGAGCTCGCTTTGAGGCTTTGCCTTTTTCATATTATAAATAAACACAAGGAATGCAACGCCTTTTGCACACTCGATACACATCTTATCTAAAAACACACGTGGAAAATCAATGTCAACAAGACTAGTTTAGGAATTTCCATACACAATACAAAATTATTCCTTTTACAACCGCTGATATTTTAAATCAAAGCATTGTTTAATAAAAAAATTGGCAATATTTACTCAAATGTCAATATCTTTTAAGTGAGACCCTTATTTTTTAATTATTTACTTATATTTTTCAATTATTGATAGAATCATACATGCCATATCCTCCACCGGGGGACAAAAACCCCCGATTTTCGACCATGTCTCCCGATCTCCCGCCGTGGGATCGAAATCCCCCGATTTTCAAAAATTCAACCAACAAAAAAATTAAAGCATCATTTTTACCAATAAACATACTTAAACAACTTTTACAACTTTATATGCCTGAAGTAATACGGTATTTCCCCATTAAACAGCAGGGGTCTAACGGATGATTGTATTGTTAGTTACTCCGACACACTTCAGCTGTCAAGGAATAACAAATTCTCCTTTGATAAACCTGTCAATCAGTGTCAGTATTGCAGGTGCTTAACCAATGACAGCGTCCGATACTGAATGTGTGACTTATCAATTTTTGATGGGATATGTAACCCCGCCTTGAGTTTGTTGACGGCATTGGGTCTGTGAAGTAAAAAAATAATGATCAGGCAATAGAAACCTATAAGAATCACAGATTACCAATGTTTGAAACTATTATTTTTTATGTAACTGTGATCTATGTTGTTGCAAAAATAATATAAACTAGCTTTGTCTCACGTAGTCCTTCATTGAAAGACATCGCATTTTCTTTTTTTTACATTTTGACGTTTTTCGGAAAATGCCATGTAAAAAATAGCTTCAAATCCGCGGTTACGTCTAAATATTTGGACTACGTCTCACGGTAACCAACAAACACTGAGGAGGGATTGAAAGATGTAAAAATCCGTTTCAATCAGATAAATAATAAATAATACGTGTTTTAACACCCTAAGAGCCAAAATAATTAGGTCCAATTATTATCCAGTAGTCAGTACACTCCAAAAAAAACTTTACACAACCCTGCATCAATTACACAGTTTACATGTACATACAGGTATCAAGTGACGTAGCGTCTAGACTCCCTCCTGCCATATATGGTATAAAGCATGAGGCAATCGATGTGTATTGTGAAGTACATAATGACCTGAGTAAACTGGATTAAGATTTGTGTCAGATTTTTTTTGTGTCAACGGAAATTTTTTAAGGCAGCATTTTTTTATTTCACCTTTCTATGGCTACAAAATTCTCCGTGAAAATGTTGATACCTTTCATTTAAAGAGAAAAAAACTTTGGCTGTTAAAGTATATTTATTTTAATGCATCAAATTCAAGTTCATTAAAATTTTGTACTAAAATGATTCAATATATATCTGATATAAAATGTATTTTATATGATATACAATTATACATGCAATTAATTATATTTGTTTTACAGGGATTCTTATTTTATTTACATCAAATATTTAAAGTACCTATGTTTATTTGCAATTGTTTACATTATTATTCCTTCACAGTCATGTATGTTAAAACTTTAAAAAATATCAAATGATCTTGTAGAAATGTTCATTTTCATAATAAAATGGGGGAAATTTAATTATATGTTTGCATCGTTTTAAGATTACGACTGGTTTGTGATTGCTTAAAAATCCCCCTACTTTTGGTCCAAATCCCCTGCTTTTTAAAGCCAAATCCCCCTATCTGGGTGGCTGGAAATATGGCATGTATGTAGAATGGGCATAGAATGTCAACCTCCTGTGAATAAAACCCATGTTTTCAGGAAATTGGCCTATAATGACGTTTCATGAAGTTTATCTAAACTAAAAAAAATAACTAAGGTGTATATCCTATTTGACAGCACTTTCGTGAAAGGATGTCCTGTCAAGCGTGTGGTCATATGTTGAGTTCGAGTTGACTTGGAACGAATCAAGTGTCGAATGCGTTAAAACGCAGATAACAAATGAATTCTCTATAAGTTACTTTTACCTTCTCTTAAATATAACGTAGATGTTGAATGAAGAAATCTTTTTTTCAGTGTCACTGATTCTTTTTGCATTCTTAATAAACTAAATGAAATTCTGTGTAAATTACTGATGAACCTCATCGTTGCCGACATTTTTTTCAAGGGACGTAACTGTAGGGTTAACAGTTTATTAAAATGTCAACTTGGAATAATCAGTCATTCGATCCCCAGTCATTCACATGTTAAAAATCTTATAATATTATGTCTTTTAATTCATCAACGAGTTAACTGGAGGTTGACTAGACTAAATGTATTCGACTATATTTTAATTACTTGTCCCCAGAAAGCAGATCTACGCATGCGTGGCTTTCATAGTTTCGCTTCCTGTACAATTTTTGAAGATTGCAACAACAACAACAAAATAGCCTGTTTACTCTAAATTTATAAGACTGATGCATGTTGGGCAAATAATGTCATATCGTAAAATGCAACTCAGACACATACCATAAATAAAAGAAAATACAACATTCGTTTTAAAATTTTCACAAGCAATCATGTCTTGGTTTTTCGTTTGTAAACTTGTCTGAACTTATCAAAACAACAACAACAAATTTTGTTTTAAAATAGTGTCATTAGATCAGATCGTATTACAAAATGGAAAACGATACAACGGTGTCTGCTGCCTACATTTTTAGGGGCATAGAGTATATAGTGACAATGACTGTTAAGGATGACAGTCTCCTGGTTGTTGAAGTTGAAGATAAATTGACTGCAGACCAATGGAGAGCAGATTTTGATTCAGCATGTATGTTTACATTTATTTTGATGCTATTTCTTAAAGTTTTTAATGATTGCAAAACATATGAATGTTCAAGGCAAAATCGTTTAATTGAAAAAGCCAGGGTCGTGCTTATTTCTATTTAATTGACACGGGGGACAAGTTGCCTGAAAGCTTTCCATCTATTTAGTGGTTTCTTAATTGAACATATAGAGGATATTTGTTTAGTTCAGTGTAAGATCGGAATATATTTCACCGAGTGAGCACCAAAAGGTATATTTCACGAGTGGCGCAGCCACCAGTGAAATATGAACTTTTGGTGTTCACAAGGTGAAATAAATTTCAATCTTACACTAAACTAAACAAATTTTCTTTTTATTATATGCAAAGAAACATTTTAAAAAGACATTTAATCTAATACTGACTGAAAAGCGCGCCAAATAATATTACAACGTGACGTCATTTATTACAACGTAAGGGGCTTAAATTCAAAACAGTGAAATTATCAAAGTGGTAATTTCACTGTTTCAAACAGTGAAATTACCAGTTTTATATCACTGACAGGGCTCGAATTTAACTTTTTTGGCCACTAGCAATTTTTTGCTAGTGGACAAATTTTAACTAGCAAAAACTGAATTCAACTAGCACTTTTTACGACAATGATTTTTTAATTCCAAAATTTTTTAAACTTTTGTGTACATTCATTAATTGTTTGAATTATCATGTACCATAATAATTAATTCATTGTTGTTTCAATTATGTATCATGATAATGAATTTTATTGGAAATGTTTTTATTAATAAATGTTGTAGTACAACACATAAATTTACAGTAGTTTGTTATAACTTGAGTTCATTCAATTGTTGTATCTCAATTGTCATGTTGGAACAACTCAAAATAAAGAATAAAACTATCTTATATTTTAACTCACTGAAATAAATGATTAAATTAACATGATTGATATGAAAGATTTTTTTTTATTTCTGCATAAACAGCTGACTTAATCATGAAATTGGGCATGAAAAAAATTATAATACTTCATTTTTAAGTTTAATTATTTGATTTGCTGAAAGACAAAGTTGTTGCTGGATATAGAGAATAACAAAATTAAAATTGTAATTTATTTGGACGAGTTCGAACTGCCCGGGGTACGAATCAGCAACGTAACTTTCTACTCAAAAACTTGATTTAGGGGACAAGGATTCTTATCAAATGTCAATCTACCTGTAAAAAAATAATAATGCAATATTGTCGCCATACCGACGATGTCTAGTCTGGATTATGCGCACAACAATCGGTGCAAAATATTTTGGAAACATTTCCATCGTCATCGAGTTCATACGTTAAACTGAAGTGCAGTTCTTTCTCCCATTTTTTAACCGTTTTAACTGAAGGTCTGATTGTCTTTCTTTTGATAGACTGTGAATCATCTTCTGTACTCAGAGTATTGTTATCGGAAGACACATTTGCTTCAGTAAGTGGGAAGAAGTTCGTTATTTTTTGTTTAGACATTTTATTCCGATCACGCTTGATTTACATGGACAAAATGACATTTGGACTGGTTTAAATTTGTTTACGTTTTTAAGCGAGTTTAAGGTATAGAAAATGTAAACCAGACAGCAAGTGCGCGCATAGTTTATAACTCGGCTACCTGCGAATATTACGCCCGATTTTCCTGACGAGCGTATTCCGTTTTTTCTTCAACTCGCAAAAAATTGCGAGTAGTCATGAATCTAACTCGCAAAATCATTTTCCAACTAGCATTTTGCTAGTTTGCGAGTGTTAAATTCGAGCCCTGACTGATATATTTCTATAAACCACCGAAAAGCATGTAATAAACATGTATATCCAACATTATATTATCAACACACCTCCTTTAAACTTTTGAGATTTATTTAAATATTTTATAATGTGTTGTAATGCATATGTTGAACAATTATTAAGTTCAATGTTAAAACTCCATACAAATGGCATTGCATGCTACTTATTAATATATAACGATACACCAATAGTCCTTTGAAGATTAACTTTTTCCTCAATAAGTATTTCCCCTCTATGAACAACTATCAGACCATCTGACATAATTTGGGTGTACTATCTAGCTTGCTCTTAGAAATTAAGGAAATATATATGAGTCTAGGAAAATATTTGTTTATTTCTTGAGAAAATGTTATGTATGATTTCAAATGAAATAAAGATGGCAAACATTGGTAAAATATTAAATTCTAAAATTTTTACTTTGAATGTTCTGAAATGAAAAATTTTAATAGGATTCTATTTCCTTTTTACAGATATTGAAGACTTAACTCATAAGACAGGAAATTTTAAGCAGTTCAGTATATTTGTTAGTATGCTTGAATCAGGAATTATACAGGTAAGTGTATTTCAGTTTAAGTTCAAGAGAGGTGACTATTCAAAGAATAGGGAGAGCTGTTGTACTCACCTCAGCTTTGGCGTCACCGGTACACTTGACTTTGTTCAAGTTTTTGTGTGCAAGTTGGTATCTCCAAAAGTTGAAAAACTGGTACAATTTCTTTGTGATTATCTAACATGCTGAGCACATGTTCTATAAGTTAGTATAACTGAGTTACGTTTTTACAAAGTTATGCCCCTTTTCAGCACTGAGAATAGTCCAGTGATACATGTAGCTCTTGTTTTTTTCCTGGATTTCAAATTTATAAAATTATTGATATTCTCTATCTTCTGTTCTAAAACTGTGTTGATTGATAATTAATTTGAATATGGAGAAATATCTACATAAGATCATCTGATGTGTAGATGTTTTCACTGCACTCACCCTGTAAGTCATTTAACCTAAAGCAGTTTTGAAATTTTAATTACATCATGACTTAATTATCTTATTTCTTTGCAATTAACAATTTTATTATGTCAAAATATTTTCAGAAATCACTCTGGAAACAATTAATAAATATCTATTTCACAAAGTTTTTCAACCTCCAATGTTTCGAAACGTTTGAGGTTGATACACTTTTTGTAATAAAAATAGTATCTGTTGATTTGTTATTTTTCTTTTTAAACATGAACTTTGGCTTTTTATTTTTGACTGAACTTTACAACAGAGTAACAAATTTCAAAAAATTAAATTACGATTTAATCACAAATATATGTTACTGTTTTATTTGTTTGTTATTTTTTTCTATCCATTTTTAGGCCAGTGAGAGTGTTTCATTAGATTTACTAACATATGCTGACTTAGAATCATTAAGACAGAGGAAATCAGGAAGTGCTGGCAAATCAACATCAGTTCCTCAAAGGACTGTCTCCCTAAATTCTAAGAGATACCTCATTCTTACATATACAGTGGAATTTGATAGGTTTGTGTAACACTTATATTTGTTGAAGCTGTCAGCAATAAAAAATAAATGGCTTGATTTGTATTAAAATCAGTTAGACCACAATTAAATTTTCTTGTTTTATAAAGACAATTTTGTATATTTCTGAAAGAGGTATTTTATGCAGTGTAAGAAATTACGATTTGAATCGACTAGGCTGGTTGGACTACCAGATTAGAATATTCACTAGCCCAAAAGACATTTCATTAGCACGATTCATTTGTTCAAAACAGTTGTTTATATTGCCTCTGAAAATACAGTAGCCTGGTCGGGCTTGTTACTGTGAAAAGTTGGTAGCTCGAGGAGAAATTTAGTAGTCAGGGGCTATCAGACTACTGCTAATTTCAAACACTGTTTATGTCAGACATAAAAATAAAAGAACCAGGCATTCATTATAAAAAATCATAATTTTATGAAATGGCAACTATTTCAACTTGGATAATAGAAGAATGACTTCTTTAAATATTTCACTTTAATAGATACTTACATACAGGTGACACATGATGATTCTAGTTAGATGGTAGCCTATTTTTGAAATATTGCACAGAGGGTCATAAGGGATCCTCCAAATAATCATCGAAAGTCATTGTATAATACATGTAGTGTTGAATTTTATCAGAAATAGATTTTAAATTGAATTATTTCCTTTCTTTTTTACCAGAATACACTACCCTCTACCTCTACCATATGTTGGTAAACCAGACCCAAGACAGCTGCAGGAGCAGGTTAGAAACCTTAGAGCTGAAGTGAAGTCATTGAAACAACAGGTACATGCTCAGCCTCTACTAAACTATTGTATCACTGTACTCTATCAAATGTTATTTTCTAGTTTGCATTTGAGTTTGTACCTTTAGACATTTTTTGCTTTAATTTTTCTGCAGTTACAGTTGATTACTTTTTAGTCAGAATTTTTGCCAGTTGCTAGTTCTATCTGCATGAAACCAATTTTTATAGAATATGGCCTTATTTAAGTTTGTCAAGAAAAAAAACCCACATAATATTGTCTAGTTAATAATGATATTAAAGTCTTTATTTAAAGAGGCAAAACAAAACACAGTTGCCACAAAGGCAATCTACCTTTTGGGCCTCCTCATAGAGTGTTTTAACCAACAAAGACATTGTCCAGTTAAAGAAGTGTACAGTGTATTGACAAATATTTAGTGAAATTTTGTATGAAAATGTACATATGTTATACATGTCTTTTTTTAGGGGCCAACAGAAACCAAAGTTAAAGATGTTGAAAAGTTACGGAGAGAGTGAGTATTTCATAAATTATTTGGTTGTTTAAAAGCAGACAATGAGAATTGAATTTATTATTTTAAAAATGAGTGAGGGTCACAATTTTAAATAAGTCTTATGTGTGTTGTGATTTATGCTTAGATTATTTGATTTTAAGAGAGGGTTGAACATTAATGTCTCTGTTTTATATATCTATGTTTTTATCTTTTTTTTGTGATTTGACATTGTCAAGGTCAAATGGCCACTTTTTAGCTTTAAATTAAATCTACTTCAGAATGGAAGCCTTACAAAAAGAAAAGGAAGATATTGAGACAGAATTTTTACAGTTCAGACGTGAAATGAAAAATACAACACAGGGAAATGCTTTAAAAGAATTAAAAATGTTTAAAACTATGACACGACAGCTAGAAGAAGAATTAATGAAAGAGAAAACCAAGCATCAGAGGCAAGTCAGCAAACACAGCCAACAGTATAGAGATATTCTAGAAGAGGTTAATTTCTTTGTTTGCTGGTTTTTGTATTGTACAAGCTTTTAACACAATTGATACTATAAATAGTAGCACAATTGTTGGTAAATTCAACTGATTATTAATTAAGAGGTGTCTGTGGCTGAGTGGTAAAGGTTTTTGACTTCAAATTATTTGCCCATCACAACTGTGGGTTCAAATTTCGACAGGGACTTTTGATTCTTTCATGTGAAGAAGCTATCCAGCTAGCTTACTTAATGTTGGTGGTTCTTTTCAGGTGCCCATTTGTGCCTGGAATAATGAACGGTAGAGCACCTGAGGTCTCCCTCTTGGAAAGTAGCCTACACTATGTTGGTGCAACGTAAAAAAACAACAAAAAAAACACTGATTTGTAAACAATTATAAGCATGCAACACTGAATGTATAATGACTCTCAGACTGGTGGCCATTATTCATTTAGCAGACTGATTATCACATTCTGGCCCTATGCTGCTGTGTATTAAGCTCTATGTAACAGTATTTTGATCTGTCAGTCATATACCAACTTGTAATTTTCTAATGAGCGTTCTTGGTTTAAGCTTGATTGCGAAACAAGTTCTTGCCACTTATATTAATCACTTTCAAGTCCGCTTCCTGGAACCAACCAGTACTGGTGTCATATGGAGAAACATGGTCGTGACCTGAGTAGGGTTTGAACCCATGATCTCTGGGTTGAGAGGCAGATACCTTAACCACTAGGCCACCGCTCCCCTTAATGAGCGTTCTGTAATTTTTACCAGTACTAACCTGCTACCAAACTTCTGTTTATTGTTCAATTGAACCAGTATGAATGGTGTCAAGTATTGAACATGATGTGCTCTGATGATACTTGTGTTTGGATTAAGATTAATCATTATCTTTGATGCAAATGTTTGATGGCTACTGTATTTAGAAAAAAAGAAAGAAAACAAGTTGGCCCATCAGGGGTTTGAACCCAAAGCTCTCGGTTTCAATTCAGTTGACAGCATTTGTAGCCTGTTTAAATACTCTTCAAAATGTAGGTAATTCATTAGATGGTCATACCTTTGCATGGAAGATACTAAGCAAACAGTTAATTTTGCGAAAAATCTATAACAGAAAAAATTAATCCCTTGAAAATTTTTCTGATTTTACAGTGATCTTGTGTAAAATTTTGACTTCATTGTTCAATCATTGCAGCTTGAAGAAATAAGAGCATCAGAGAGAAATCTTAAAATAAGAGTTAAAAGTTTAACAAATGAGTTAGCTTTGTATAAAAGGTATGTGGGTTTTAAAATTTTATTCAATTGTTTATTTTTAATAACTTTGAAATTCTTGTACAGGTTGTAAAATGCTAATTTTCTTTGTTCAACAACAAAACAAAACGCCAGTCACATTCCTTTTGTTATCTTGTTCTTGTATTTCTTTTTATTCTGCCTGCTTTTATACTGAAAATACAAAGCCTAAGAGTTTAGAAGTGTTTTCAATATTTTAAAATTGCTGTCCTGTTAAATCAAACTAATGCTATATCTCAAGTGATTCGGGTATTCACACCAAAAATTGTTGATAATACAATGTACTTTAAAATCTTCATGTTGCCATTTAGAAAATGTGTATGCCAGTTGGTATTTTCGGAATTCATTTTAGAAAGAAAAAGAGAAATAAAAAACGTAAAACCATATGTTGTCAGATGTCTTACCATTCATTAAATTTGCAGATATGATATACTGTCTTTTAATTTAATGAAAATGAATGTATATGTAGGGATAAAGTTCACTCATCAAGAAAACCAAGGCCATACAGTCGAGAGAGGACCAGTTCATATGATAGACTATCATCTAGGGATGGGTCATTATCTCGAGACAGGGAGAGGTCATTATCACGTGACCGGTCGTGGTCAGATAGACTGTCGTCTGCTCGAGACAGATCTAAAGACAGGTCACGCGATGGGTCACTGGAGCGCCCCTCGTCAACGAACAGAAGTAGGTTAAGTGACAGGAATAATAATTATAAAAATAGTTATTCACACAGAAGTCGGACTCCATCTCCTGCCCCCGCTGGTCCTAGAAGTTCAAGGTTTGATCCTTCGGCATATGTAAAAGAAAAAGAACGCAAAAAGAAAGAGGCACTTTCAAAAAAGTAAGTTTATTAGTGACCTTCTTTCATTATATTTGTTAATGGTTTTGTATGATAACACTAGTACTACTTGTGTAACGAAGACATTAAATAATTGGTTTGAAATTAAATACAGTGCTACAGCTAACATTTTTGATTAAAACCTTGAATTGAGTGCATAGAACAATTCATTTATTCTGTTAACTCATTACTACAAAGTTCAAAATTCAATTTATACTAGCACTTTATCTTACTATACACATTCAGTGGGCAGTGGGCAAAGGTTTTAAGACTTGCATTCTCAAATAGATACAATAGTGAGAAACAAATGTTCTTTAATTCATTGGAAATTGAAACTTGTACCCACTGTTGACTGATTGTGTGTAACATAATAAAGTGTCAGAATAGTACTATACTTATCCAGCAATGAATTTTTGACATTTTAGAATTACATATTCCAATATCACATGTTGTAAAGGCCAGGTTTTATGCTTTAGGCAAAGATCTGTCATTTTGGATCACACTGCTAGAATTTAAACTATTAACATTATTACTTCAGAAAAAGACAGCAGAGAGCAAATGTATCAGGAACCTCAGTTTTATCAAATAAACCATCACCGGGGACCAGACTGGTTCACAGTAGATTATCAGGTTAGTACAAACATTAAACCACACTGTGTTTTATTATGCCCTGATAAGGAATTTGCCATTGTCCATTATGCTCTTTGTCTGTAGACTGACAAAACAGTGGAATGTTGGAGCATCTGTGTCATACATTTCTAGTTATTCATTATGTGTAGAAAATGATAAGTTGTTTCTTTTGGGCTTTTAGGAAAAAGGGAGCTAGGAATTTTTACTTCACAATGGGGAAAAAACATTTTGGCATTGGGATGCCTTCATTAAAACTTAAAAAGGCGAAAAAATAAGCATTGTAATAAAAGTTGTAGAAATGCCATACTTATTTGGTATTAGATTATTATAATGTTTTTTTTTTTCTTAGAAATAAGACAAAACAAGTGAAAGAGTGTTTGTATAGTGTTCCACTTTATCTTTTTTTAATATTATGCCCCCGGGCATATAGTTATTGAACAGTCCGTCTGTCCGTACGAGGTTAACCTAGAACGGCAAGTTGGATTTTTCTTAAGTTCTACCTGTACCAATGGCTTCTTAGTTTACACACTTACTAATCAATACAAAGTACATGATCTGGTCAAGTTACTTAACTATGGCTTCTATATTCACCAAGTTATTGCCCTTTTCAGCACTTAGAAAATGAATAATGGTTAACCTAAAACGGCAAGTTGGAAATATCTTAAGTTCTATCTATACTAATGGCTTCATAATTTCCACATTTATTTATCAATACAAAGTACATGATATTGCCAAGTTATATAAATGTGTCATCCATATTTCCCAGTTATTTCCCTTTTTTCACTTTGAAAATAGGGCCTTGTCTGGTTAACCTATTCGGGCAAGTTGGATTTATCGTAAATTTCTCTTAATTGCTTAATTTATTTAATGATATCTTGCATATTTGGTAGGTGGATACCTTTAATGGTCCTCTAATTTTTGTGGAGTAAGTGGTCTCTAGGGTCAAAGTCAAGGTCACTGGTTTAGAAAATAAATTTAAACATTTTTGCTCATACAGCCTTTATTTTTTGGGTGATGTCTTTCATGTTTAATACAAACATGCCAAGGGAGGTCCTCCTTCTTTGGGTATAGTAAGGGGTCATTTGGGTCAAGGTCACCAATGTTAAAAATAGATTTTTACATTTTTACAGGTGTATTAACCATATTCTATAGACACATGTCATTTATAATTGATAGGAACATAAAATTTGATGGAGTTAGTGGTCAGTTAGGTCAAGGTCACCAGTGCTAAAAATAGATTTTTACACTTTTGCTCATACAGCCTTTATTTATTGACAGATATATTTCATATTTGGTAGGAAGATGACTTGCATGGTATTCATCCTTTTGATTGGGGTAGGGATGAGTGGGTCAAGGTCACTTGTGCTAAAAATAGATTTTTACACTTTTGCCCATACAGGCTTTATTTATTGACAGGTGTATTTCATATTTGATAGGAAGATAACTTGCATGGTATTCTTCCTTTTGATTGAGTTAGGGATCAGTGTGTCAAGGTCACTAGTGCTAAAAATAGATTTTTACACTTTTGCCCATATAGCCTTAATTTATTGACAGATATATTTCATATTTGGTAGGAAGATAACTTGCATGTTATTCTTACTTTGGATGGAGTTAGGGGTCAGTTGGGTCAAGGTCACAATTGCTAAAAATAGATTTTTACACTTTTGCCCATACAGCCTTTATTTATTGACAGATTTATTTCATATTTGGTTGGAAGATAACTTGCATGGTATTCTTCCTTTGGATGGAGTTAGGGGTCAGTTTGGTCAAGGTCATTAATGCTCAAAATAGATTTTAACATTTTTGCCCATACAGCCTTTATTTATTGACAGGTGTATTTCATATTTGGTAGGAAGATAACTTGCATGATATTCTATAGGTGTCAGTGGGTCAAGGTTAAGTGTGCCAAGTATAGATTTCTTACATTTATATATATTTGATAAAGTTGAATATTTATCATTGTCATAGCAATGACTTGGCAACTTACATATTTCACAATTACAAAATGCCATGACTCTTGTCAAGCTATATAACTTGTGTTTACAATTTTTTGGCAATGTTTCTGTCCATAACTGAGTGAATGGGTAAACAGTTTTTGAAATATTGCTACTGACAAGAATCGGAGCCGGGGGCATTTGTTTTTAACAAACACGTTCTTGTTATTTTTTTTTTATTTCAACAGCAAACAGTAGAAATCGTTCAAGAAATACTTCATGTAAGTAGTTTAATTGTTTGTCATTGTTAATTATGATAAGTAGCCTCTCCTTGAGAAGTGCTTATGTGAATGATATGATAATGTAAGGCTATCTGTGCCAGATAAAAAAATGTTTATAAGTTATCCATGAAAAGTAGATTGAAAAACCAGTATTAGATGATGATATAGATTCTCAACTTGTAAAATTTTGTATAGGATAAAACATGTCATTGTTTTTTGACACCTGATAGTTTATTTGAGATAAGAACCCTGTATACTAATGCTCCAGAGTTATGTACAGTACTGGAAGAATAAGAATGTTTAAAAATTCTTTGATATCTCTTCAGTTACAGATAAATGATGGATTAATTCTTTTATAATTCTAGATGGAAGTCAAGGTGAGATCAGCGATGGTGGAATGTCAGATTCTTCATATGCAAGTCTCAGGTATATATCATAATATTATATCTATATACATCAACATGTAAGCATTTCATTCATTAATTTTAAGGCTGTGATTATGATGGGCAATTGAAATTTTCATTCCCACTTTGGCACCCAGTAATTTTTTCCTTACACATTGTATTTGCAAAGAGGAAGGTTTTATTTATATAAGCGTTTGATGTACATTATATGTAATTGAAACATCTGTTTGATGTACATGGTACTTGAACTTTGAAAACTTCTTATGACTGTTGAATTTTTTTTTTATAGAGATATTACTCTCATGTTTACTACATCTTGTAACAAATAACAAAAGTTAATCGTGAGAGTGCAGTATAATATCTGTTACCAAGATTGTATAGCTAAAACTGGCAAAACATTCTATAAGAATTTCAAAACCTTTACAACTATGTGGTTTTCGTACTCTTGTGACCATATCTGGAGTAAAACTTTTATAATTAGAAAACAGAATGAAACATTCCCAAACAAAATATTCTACCAATATTTCAAGTAGGTTTAACGGTGGTTTCCCGCATGCACTACCCATTTGTTTAGGAATTTACAAACATCATTCTGTTCATTTTAGGTACTTTGTTTTAACTCAAGATTCTCAAAGATTTTCCACCCATTGCAAAGAGCCAATAATGCTTTATAACCTTTAACTGACATTCATATTGCTGACAAATACTTCAGCAATAATTTACTATTTCAGGAACTACAACAGAAGTAGGTCAAGTAGACCAAGGTCACGGTCACGTCAAAATGAAAGAAGTGCCTTGTCGTCTGCATATTTATCTAGTCCAGAGGTGGTAAGTTGTCCATATAGCGTTCCTATATGCTTATCAGGGCTTCCATTTAGTTCCAAAATTCAAAATTTGGAAGTCAGAGACTGCAAAATCTCTGACAAAAGTAGGTAACGAAGGAAAAGCATTGCATTTAATAGACGTCACAAACCAAACTCAAGGAGTGAATGACTCTCAAACTTCCATTATTGGAAGCCCTGATTATAATGCCTTATTTTGGTTGTAATTTCTTACATTTTGTTGCATTTTCATCTATGTCTTTATTTCCCTTTTTTTGGATTTAGCCTTTCTTTAAAAAATGAAAAATGTATCCCAAAGACTATCAGTTTCTTACTTAAAAAATACTGATATTTTTATTTCACATTTAAGGGTTTTTTAAACCCTTTAGGAAAATAAAGAGGGTGGCCATTTTAATTTTAAAAAAAAAACTCAAATTTCCCGTTGATAGCTTTCAGACACAGTTTAAATATACATTTTTATATGAAATTCTTTTTTCTTCAATTTTAGCCAAAAAAACGGAGAGGGAAAACCAAAGAAAAGCAAGATATTTTCCTTTTTTTTTTCAGTGAATTTTATGTGAATTTAAATTAGATGACGGGTTTTTATTTGAAAAAAGTTACCCGCTCTGAAAAAGGGGTTTATGAAATTTAAATTTTGAATTTAAAAAGCAAGTTTTATAATAGTTTATGCATTATAATGATCAAATTGTTTCTTGGTTTTCTCAGTCTAACAGAAATTAATGTCCACAAAAATCCTATGATTTCAACAGTTTTATATATTGAATTGATATTTTTCATGGAATTATCATTTTAGAAGTAATTGATTGATTGTGGTTCCTTCAGGGTATTTAATGTGGTTCTTTCAGAGTATTTAATATGGTTCTTTCAGGTTATTTAAAATAATGTATGGAAGGGCATCTTTGTCTTCCTTCAACAGTGAAAGTTATGAAATATTGCTGTATTTAATTTGCAGAACAAGATTGCATTTGAGAAAAATGCTATGCCACCGCATTAATACAACACTAAATAGTAGTGTAGGAACAGATTTTCTTTGTTTCTATACAATTTTGAAGATTGTCATAATGCATAGATCCCTGACCTATCTAATTCTTATTATCAGATTAGTGGTTAAATCTGTTGTTAACTCAATAAAAGATCAGAGTAGGAATATATCAATGCACTTGAGTCTAGTGAATTTGGTGGTGAAGGTCATATTTCACACAGCCTAAATTTCATGACTACATCAAAGGACAACATAGTAAGACACTTTGTCAAAATCTAGGTCAGCTGAAATCAAACTTAACATCTTAATCTGTACACATGGTTCAAATTTCATAGCTGTACATCAAAGGACAAGAAAGTAGGTCACATCATCAAAATCTAGTTCACCTGATATCAAAGTTCAATTTTACAACTAAAACTGTGCACATGGTCAAAATTTCATTGCTGTACATTAAAGGACAAGAAAGTAGGTCACTGTCCCCTTGGGCAAGGCAACATTTTGGACCCAAGGGTTTAATTCAAAACAATCTTGATACAGGTCCACCAAACATTATTTCCAGTCAAATATCTAAGCTGTAGCTTTCTCCTATTCAGAAAAGATTTGTTTTATTTTCTGTTTTTACTATGTGAACATAATGAGAATCACTGCCCCTGGGCAGGGCCAATTTTAACACTAGGGGCATAATTAAAACAACTTTAGTAGAGAACCCATAGAATATATTATAGAGCAAAACATCAAAGCTCTATGCCTTGTACCTTCAGACAAAAATATTTCTTTTTTTTTTTTTACTATATGTACATAGTAAAAATCAATGACTCCTGGGGGTGGGGCCAATTTTGACCCAGGGCTATAATGTGTACAATCTTGCTAGAGGTTCACTACATAATGTTTCATGCAAAATATCTTAACTCTAGCCTTTGTAAATTTAGAGAAGGTGATTTTTTAAGTTTTTACTATATACATATAAGGAAAACCTATGGCCCATGGGGCGGGGCTAATTTTGACACAAGAGGCAAAATTTGAACAACTTTGGTAGAGTACCTATAGATGATATCATTTAACAAATATTCAAGCTCTAAGCCTTGAACCTTCAGACAATAAGATTTTTTTATTTTTAGCTCGACTTTTCTATGAAAAGGGGAGCTATCCTACTCGCCCCGGCGTCGGCGTCGGCGTAGCGTTAGCGTTGGCGTCACACCTTGGTTAAGTTTTTCGTACCACCCCACTTTATTTCAGAAGTATTACAAGTATGGCTTTGAAACTTACCATACTTGTTCACCATCATAACCTCCATCTACAGACAAGAGTACATAACTCTGTCAAGGTTTTTGACAGAATTATGGCCCTTTTTTGACTTAGAAAGTGTATTGAGCTTGGTTAAGTTTTTTGTACCACCTCACTTTATTTCAAAACCATTGGAGGTATTGCTTTTGAAACTGACCATACTTGTTTACCATCACGACCTTCATCAACAGACAAGAGGACATAACTCTGTCAAGGTTTTTGACAGAAATTATGCCCCTTTTTGACTTAGAAAATACATTGAATATGGGTAAAATCCACTTATTGCCTTAACCCTTTGAGATATTGCTTTGAAACTTTTAATGCTATTTCACATCATTACCCCCATCTGTACGCAAGAGAAGGTAACTCTGTCAAGGATTTGTTTTAAAAATTAAGGCCTTTTATCGACTTAGAATCTTGGTTAAGTTTTTGTACCACCTCACTTTATTTCAAAACCATTGGAGGTATTGCTTTGAAACTGACCATACTTGTTTACCATCACGACCTTCATCAACAGACAAGAGGACATAACTCTGTCAAGGTTTTTGACAGAATTATGCCCCTTTTTGACTTAGAAAATACATTGAATATGGGTAAAATCCACTTATTGCCTTAACCCTTTGAGATATTTGCTTTGAAACTTTTAATGCTATTTCACATCATTACCCCCATCTGTACGCAAGAGAAGGTAACTCTGTCAAGGATTTGTTTTAAAAATTAAGGCCTTTTATCGACTTAGAATCTTGGTTAAGTTTTTAGTACCAGTCCACTTTTTGACTGAACTGTTTGAGATATTAATTTGAAAGTTGGAATACTTGTTTACAATCATGATTCCCAAACATGTCCAGGAGAAGGTAATTCTGTCAAAGATTTTATTTGAATTATGGCCCTTAACTGTCAATGTTTTGTATTATAGGCAAGCACTAAAAAAGTCGAGCGCGCTGTCTTACGGACAGCTCTTGTTTACTATATGTTACATGTATATATTGAAAATCAATGACCCGGGGCAGGGGCAATTTTGACCCCAGGGCTATAATTTGAACAATCTTGCTAGAAGTTCACTTCACAATGTTTCATGCAAAATATCTAACCTCTAGCATTTGCTAGAAGAAATTTTTTTACTATAAAGTTTTTTCTATATACATATAAGGAAAACCAATGACCCCAGGGGCAGGGCCGATTTTGACCCCAGGGCTATAATTTGAACAATCTGAGTAGAGGTCTACCAGACAATGCATTATGCAAAATATCTAAGCTCTAGGCCTTTTGGGTCTTTACAAGAAGTTATTTTAAGTTTTTACAATATGTACATATAGTGAAAATCAATGACCCCCGGGGCGGGGCCGATTTTGACCCCAGGGTTATTATTTGAATAATCTTGGTAGAGGTCTACCAGACAATGCCTTATGCAAAATATCTTAGCTCTAGGCCTTTTGGGTCATTACAAGAAGTTATTTTAAGTTTTTACTATATGTACATATAGTGAAAATCAATGACCCCCGGGGCGGGGCCGATTTTGACCCCAGGGTTATAATTTGAACAATCTTGGTAGAGGTCTACCAGACAATGCCTTATGCAAAATATCTAAGCTCTAGGCCTTTTGGGTCTTTACAAGAAGATTTTTTAAATTTATTCTTATAATTCCTTTTGGTTGCCATGGCAACCAGATTTCTGCATGGAATGAAATTCTTTGAACAACTTTGGAAGCCCTTCACCCAAGGATCAATCCTGCCAAGTTTGGTTGAAATTGGACAAGTGGTTTTTCACAAGAAGATTTTTTAAGTTCACTATATAATCTATATAACACACACACACACAAACACAATCTTTTATTTTTGAAAGAATAAACTAATAAACAGCCGTAAAAGACTGGCAATATTTGTATGATGTTAATGAAAGAATTCATACTGCATGATTTTATACCTTAACATTACATACATTGGCCAGTACACCAGATTCTGAACGTGGAAGAACAAGATCTGTTAGAAACAAAGAAAATATACCAGATAGCAATGGTAAGATTATGATTTTAATATAACCATCTCTTCTTCTGCAGTCATCCCTGTCTAAAATCATTTTCCTTAAAATGATGAAAAATGGTCTTAATACTTTGTCCCTTTAAACAAGTGTGTTTGAGAGTAGCACTATTTAAATTCATATTGCTGGCTGAATAGACTGAATAAAGAATTTTTTAGGTTTTACCATCTTATCCTGGGGTAAAAACAAACTTTTACAGTTACAGCTTCGAAAATAAACGCAACAGATTGACTTATCTGTTGTGACCAGTAGAGCACCGTGAAGCTATAATGGTAAAAGTTTGTTTTTACATTGAATTAGCATGGAAAACACATTTGCCAAGTTCCGGATAACATCTATTGAAATTGATGTGGCTTTACTAGCTCTTATCCTGTAAGCTGTGACTGAATCTTTGTATCCACCAATACAGACCAAGTACAACATACACATCTGTACTGTCTGATCAGAGTCTGCACTGTTTGCTATTCAGCAAGTAAATATTTCGAATTTTTCTCCAAAAAATGATAAATAGTTTTGTCCAGTTTGGAAGATGGAAAAGTCCATTTAAGATACTTGGCATGGTAATGGTTAATTAAGAAGAGCATTGGAATAATGAATGTATGGTATGTGCTGAGAATCAATCAATCAATAAATTAATCAATCAATCAGAATTGAAAATTTGTTTCTTTTTATATAATTTTAGGTCTGTTGTACCGGTAACCATGCTACATTTTGTAAGCTTTTAATTCTTATATAAATGAATAGGCTGAATGAATGGTTCTGAATCAAATTTAAATTATTCATATGACTTCATTTTGTATTTTTTTGACAATCTGTTTGCAGGTTATGACAGCGATTATTTTGATAGATCTGCAGAGATTTCAGAAATTGATGAGAGATTGAACAGATTACAACAGCTAATGAAAACCAGTATGACCTGAGTCAAAATCTGTGATAGATAAAAATATACATATTTATTTAGTGATACTAGAATGGGGCACAGTTTTCATCTCATAGTGATTCTAGAAAATTTGAGCCGTGTCACGACAAAATCAACATAGTGGGTTTGCGGTGAGCATGGATCTAGACCAGCCTGCCCATCCGCGCAGTCTGATCAGGATCCATACTGTTTGCTATCAGTTTCTCTACATGTAATAGGGTTTGTAAGCGAACAGCATGGATCCTGATCAGACTGTACGGATGCACAGGCTGGTCTGGATCCATGCTGGTCGCAAACGCACTATGTTGGTTTTGTCGTGACGCGGCTCAAATGATGCCTGGTGTGGAACCATGGATGTTCCAAGTTATATTGAAAGGGAAAATGTTCATAAATCAGTATACACATTTATTTAAATTTTCAGATTTCTGCTGAAAAAATGAAATAAGCAAATTTATTTTGTGTACCAATCATTCATAAGGGTATTCCTCCAAATGTGCTGAAATATTAAATAACAAAGTGTAAAATGTTTCAAAATCAACTTAATGCTTGTGCTGAGAAAAAAAAATCTGTCATGCAATGTGTTTGAATCATGTAGTTTAAAGTTCACATATTGGAGGATATTTTGTATTTGAAATATTCAGATATTTGTCAAAGGATGCAGTGTGAATCATTTACGTGTTTCTTGATAGTAAAATTTGATTATTTCAGAAAAATTGTCATTTAGTAATTCAGTTTTTGTCTGTGAATTCTCAAAGAAAATAGTATAGTGTGACTTTTCCATTATACTGTACTGTAAGGTAGTAAACAGCAGTTATTTAACTTATTTATAAATCCCTGAAACTTCTAATTGATAGTTTTAAATTCAAATCAAGCATTTAAATAATATAGAATTTTGCAGGGTAAAGGTAAAAAATAAGTAGATACAATAGTTTTATGTAGAGGTAACCATTAAGAAAGTAAGTGATTCTGTACATTACAATGATAACGTTTTCCTACTTTTATTACAAATTATTTTACATTTGATTCTACTTTCCGTATGTGATGCATCTAACATGCTCTAAATCCATTATCTTATTAAACATTTTTCTAAATTAATGTGCATGTAAACAAAGAACGCTGTGGAAATCGAGGTACTGCATACTAATTAGCTGCTGATGTAGGTCCTACTTTGTTGATACTATATAAACTTCAATTTGCCATTTCTTTTAAGGAAAACTTTTATACATTCTTGAGGCTTTATGTGGTTTTAAACTGACCAGGAAAACTATTACATGAGGAAAATAAATATGGAGAATATTAAGTAGCAACTTTGTGTCACTTTTGTTTAGAATATATGATACTTATGTCTGACCTCTTTTATTAATCTGTATCAGTTAGTAATGAAATAAGTTGAAGCATGAAATGAAATTTATTGTTGGGAACTAGGTTTAGTTAGATGTTTAAATAATATCTAGTAAAAAATTTGTAATGTATAAAGTCGGCAAGAATTTATAGTTTTATATTGTTATATATACATGTACCTAGGCATATGTTAGTTGAAAACTCATCATAAATCATTCTGAAACTATTTATCACAGTTGATAGTGGCTCAGATGAATACAAATTTTTTTTATATTTTTTTTACAAATAAGTATGTTTATCCTATTTTCATACTCCATAACAAAAAAAATTAACCGAATATTGATTTTCGGCACTACTGATAATTCTGTTTAAATTGTACAACTTTGGGCATCAATTAAAACCAAACTGTTATCATAATTGCTTCAGATATATTCATAATTATTACGAAAAAGATGAAAAGTAGACTTGGTGAAAGTACGTACATATACATGTAGTATATATATGTTTAGATTTAACTCATTTTTTTGCCTCTGATACTGATAAAATTATTAATAATTAATTAATTATTTAACCTATGATGCAATGAATAAAACAATTAAGAAATGTGCAAGGTGTGGCATTTTACAAAAAAAGAAAAAATAGCTCTGCTGTTTTGAATATGAATTATGTTTTTATTGTACTTGTGTTTTATTTCTTCTTTAAAGCATGTTCTTTTAGTTTACACAGATTGTTTCCTATGTACAGTTACAAAGTCTTTTATTTATGAAATATTAAATTTGTAGAATGAGTTTTGTGTTAGTTCTTGTGATTATGGTTTTGAACTTATTTGACGTAAGGACACCATTATGAACTATTGTTTGATAATGTTATTGTCAATTATTTCTTAATAGGAAAGAACAAAATCAGCATTTATCATAGTAATGGAAATCATACACAAGTCCCCTACCAGTTAGAACCCCAGTAGCATTAACAAGGGCCATGGCCATTCAATTATGCCATTGTTGAAGATTTAAATGAACTAAACTTTTGCATTCTTAGTTTGTCAGTTATATCATAGTAATGAGTTAAGTTTCCCTGCCTAGTAAGGGACTGACAGACACACAGACGGATGAAGGGTATACCTAAAGTCCTCTCAAGTTAAACCAGTGGGGGACTATAAATAACATACTAGTATAATAATAGGTATGTCTGAATTTTTGTGATGAAATACACCAAATTATATTAGCTTATGATAGATTCATTGTATAAAATCATTACATGTGGGAATGTTTACTTCAAATTCATGAACATTACAAGTGTGCTGTCCCAGTATCAATAAATCAATACTACAACCAAACTTACTAGTGGCATCCCACACAGTTGTTAAAATACTAGTACATCATGTGACATGAGGCAATACTTGGGTAAATACACCCAAGTGTCTAAGATAGTCATGACCTAAGTAGTGTTTCATACATTTGAAAAAGTTGATTCATGCATTACGAAATTCCTATACCTCTTCCTTATGCAAAGAGACTCATGTTCTTTGGTCATACTGAAACAAACCCAAGTGGTTGACATCATTTCCTTTGTAAAAGTATCTCTAAAGTAGATACATTGTATATTGATAAAAAAAAAAAATATAATCGTAATCAATATAGATTTGTTGTGAAATGTAAATCTACTTTAAATCTGCTTGCTTGACCTGTTGTATCATGACTGAAGAGTCGGGGCCACTGATCCTGGAGTTTAGCTGCAGATATCATAAAGGTCACTCGTTTCAATTTGCCATCATACTGAAATTAACAGAAAAAAGATACACATATGGTCTTTCTATTTGATACTGACAAAAATACTAATTTCAAAGCTCTTTTACTTGTTAATATATGACTTAAAAGTGATAAAGCACATGCTCTGTAAGCTTGTCACAGGTTTGATACTAATCAAAATAATTATATTACCTTCTAAATTCCTAATGGATTTGCCTTGTTTTACAGGATTTCAATAACAAAATACAACTGTCTTGCCCTGGCAAAGCTACCCCTGATTCCCACTTTGTCTGTAGGATATTAATAAGAAGTTTCATTTTGATACATTATATTGACTTTAGATAATTTTTATGCTTCGAATAAATTGACACCTCCAATACTTGTTTGAGAAACAGTAAGCACGGAAAATTACTAAGGGCAATAACTAAAAAATTATGTATAAAAAGTAATGGTTCCTGGGCACTAGGCTTCTCCTCAATGAGATCTATCCAGCTAGGAAGTTTTGAATTGATATACCTCTAATAGTGTTTAGGTTTTGCCCAAAACAAACTGAAGGATCACCAGATAAACCAAGCTGGTTCCTGTATACCCAAATCGCATGTTCTTTGTGTAGTTTGGGGGTATAAAAATTGCTACCGACAGTTATGAGTCTGATCTTAAAGCACAGGTGTGCCAGCTTGTTCTGGCTCTATACTGCTGGCAATGCAGCACAGGTGTGCAGAATAGCCCTGGCTCTATACTGCTGGCAATACAGCACAGGTGTGCAGCTATACTGGTGACAATGCAGCAAAGGTGTGGAGGCTAGCCCTGGATCTATACTTAAGGCAATACAGCACAGGCCTGCATGCTAGCCCTGGATCTACACTGGTGGCAAACAGCACAGTTGTGCATGCCCTTTCTCTATACAGCTAACAATGCAGCACAGATGTGCAGGTGGCCCTGCTCTATACTGTTGGCATTACTGCACAAGTGTGCAGGCTGGCCCTGACTCTATACTGGTGACAATACAGCACAGGTGTGCAGACTGGCCCTGACTCTATACTGGTGACAATACAGCACAGGTGTGCAGGCTGGCCCTGGCTCTATACTGGTGGCAATACAGCACAAGTGTGCAGGCTGGCCCTGGCTTTATACTGGTGGCAATACAACACAAGTGTGCAGGCTGGCCCTGGCTCTATACTTGTGGCAATACAGCACAGGTGTGCAGACTGGCCCTGGCTTTATACTGGTGGCAATACAGCACAAGTGTGCAGGCTGGCCCTGGCTCTATACTGGTGGCAATACAGCACAAGTGTGCAGGCTGGCCCTGGCTTTATACTGGTCAGTGGTGACAATACAGCACAGGTGTGCAGGCTGGCCCTGACTCTATACTGGTGGCAATACAGCACAAGTGTGCAGGCTGGCCCTGACTTTATACTGGTGACAATACAGCACAGGTGTACAGGTTGGCCCTGGCTTTAAAGTGTTGACAATACAGCACAGGTATGCAGGCTGGCCCTGGCTCTATACTGGTGACAATACAGCACAGGTGTGCAGGCTGGCCCTGACTTTATACTGGTGACAATACAGCACAGGTGTGCAGGTTGGCCCTGGCTTTAAAGTGGTGACAATACAGCACAGGTATGCAGGCTGGCCCTGGCTCTATACTGGTGGCAATACAGCACAGGTGTGCAGGCTGGCCCTGGCTCTATAGTGGTGACAATACAGCAGAAATGTGTACTCTATACTAGTGGCAGAGACTTATCACTTTTACAGGCGAAATTGATACTGTTACCTCTTTGTTGCTTGGCACATGGCATTTATGTGATAGTTCTAGTGTTGTTTTTTTTTTGGTTTTGCATCGCATATGGAACCTTCCAGCTTTACTGGTGTAACTATACATGTATAGTGTGGTGTCCTAGTGGAACAGCAGTATCTGGCAGTGATTTTTTTTTTCTCTGTTCTTCTTGAAATGGGAAATTTTAGCCTTTGTGGCAATAATAAAATTGGAAAAAATTAACAAAACTGTGACAGCATTCTTTTTTTCTCATATGATAATATAAATACATGGTAATTCTATAGCAAAATTGTTGTTTTAATTGAAAAAAGTGATATTCCTTACAACATTGGTAGGTTCATTTAGTCTTCACATTTTTTTTTTCTTCAAAATTTTGTCAGTTTGAAGCCTTTATTTTATGGAAAAAAATCACTGAAATTAAAGCATAAAATGCCATTATTCAAATAGTAATTGTAGGTTCCTAACCTTATATTCTGTATTAAAGGTTAATTTTTTAAACTATCCAGCTGGTGGCCCGGTGGCATAAAACTGTCTAATTTCTGAGCCCCGATATGTCAGTGGCAGTATAAAATGACAGGGTGATCTGTCAATTTTTTGGACATTATCTCGCACTATTCAATGCCACAGATCTAGACAGTTGGAAAGTGTGCTCATTTTACAAAATGCCGACACGGTCAACCTATATTAATCAACAAAGTACAATCAAAGGAGTGCCAGAAAAAGTACAATCAAAGGAGTGCCAGAATTTAGCAACTTGTTTGGAATAAAACTGTAGGAAATGAGCAGGAAATGATTAAAAATTAATTCATATATTCAATATTTGCATGTTGACATTTCTACAAGTGGAAAATCAACAACTGTCAATTAAAGCAATCAATAAACAGTCTCCAGTCTAATGGAAATTACACCATAGAATATACATGTATATATGTATATATATCAGATTATCATTCAGAATAAAGGAAAAATGTGATGGGCTCATTTTTTATGTACAAATATACTATACTATTATGACTTGAGAGTTGGTGACCAAGGAAGTAATGATTTTTGATATGATATAATGTCAATACAAATAATAGAAAATAACACTTTCTTTGATTTATAAACAAACATCAGCGTCAGTTAACCTTTTTTGGTTAAGTTTTTGTATATGGTCATTAAATTCAATACCAACAGAGCTGCATGTATCATTTGGAAACTCAATGTTGATGCACCATGTACAGATCTGGTCAAGGTCAATGAAACCTCCATGTGTAAATACCCGCCATACTCCTGGAGGTTTCATTGTTACCTTTAATCATTTTTGTTTGTGTTTTTGTTAAATTGTCAACAACATCAAATTTGATATGTGGAAGCATCTTCACAAGTTCTGCTTTGAGCCAAAGGTCAAGGTGTCTTTTTATTCAAATTATCTCTGTACATAGTAAATGTATAGTTTACTATTGTTTCTCCTCAGACAGCTCTTGTTATACTTGTGTATTGTGTAATTGCCAATACATTTAATACTGGGAGAGCAATGAAACTTGCTAATAATACACACACCTTGATATTTTGTCACATATTTATTGGAAATGAGCTGAGTTAGGGCCCTTGTGTTAGCAAACAAGAGGGCCATGATGGCCCTGAAGTCGCTCACCTGTATATAGGCCCCCGGAGCGGAGCCAGTTTAAACCCCAGGGCTTTTATTGGAAAAAACTTGGTAGACACCCATTAGAAGATATGTCATGCTTAACATCTAAGGTCTAGCTGGTCAAGTTTTTTTCTTTACACATACAGTTAAAAACAATGACACACCTGGGGCAGGGCCAGTTTTGACCAAAGGGCTTTTATTTGAACAATCTTTGTAGACACTTACTAGAAAATGTTTCATGCTTAATATCTAAACTCTAGCTATTCGGGTTTTTTCAAAGAAGATTTTTAAGTTTTTGCTATACACATATAAGGAAAAGGAATGACCCCCGGGGCCAATTTTGACCCCAGGGCTCTTATTTGAACAAACTTGGTAGACATCCATTAGAACATGTTTCATGCTAAATATCTTAGATCTAGCTCTTTGGGTTCTTTAAAAGAAGATTTTTTAAGTTTTTACTATATGCATATAGGGAAAATCAATGACCCCCTGGGGAGGAGCCAATTTTGACCCCAGGGCTTTTATTTGAACAAACTTGGTAGACACCCATTAGAAGCTGTTTCATGCTAAATATCTTAGCTCTAGCTCTTTGGGTTCTTTAAAAGAAGATTTTTTAAGTTTTTACTATATGCATATAGGGAAAATCAATGACCCCCTGGGGCGGGGCCAATTTTGACCCAAGGGCTTTTATTTGAACAAACTTGATAGACACTTACTAGAAGATGTTTCATGCCAAATATCTAAGCTCTAGCTCTTTGGGTTTTTTTAGAAGAAGATGTTTAAAGTTTTTTTCTTTTGGTTGCCATGGCAACCAGAGTTCTGCATGGAATTAAAATCTTTGAACAATTTTCAAAGGTGACCACCAAAGGAACATTCCTGTGAAGTTTGGATGAAATTGGCTTAGTGGTTTATGAGGAGATGTCATTTAAAGTAAAAGTTTACGGACAGCCGGACGCCGGACGATAAGTGATCACAAAAGCTCACCCTATCTCTTTGTGACAGGTGAGCTAAAAATTAGCACTTTGTCATGTGTGACTCCAAAAGTATAACTGCTACGTTAATATGTACTAGAAATTGTAAAGATTTTTAGTGTTTTTTATGTGTGTCAGAAAAGCAGAATGTGGGGGCAGTTCAAAAAGGGAAATAATCCACTACAAATCTACGCTTATTGATGAAATAAGTCAGTGACATACTATCTGTATCACTGAAACATGCCTCAAGTTTTATGTGATATACCTTCAGTGTTTGTCATGATGTATGCAAAACTTTCACCAGAAATTTGAAAATGTGAAAAGGGTTAAAACTATAATTTAATCAAAATCCATCTGAGGCTTCATACAGTCCAGAACAGACACCTACGATTAGATCAAATATAGTGTGTAAAAGTTCAATTTCCCATGTAGTCCTAACCATAGGAAACTCCTACTTATCATTTAAGAGTAAAGTAGTAAAGTAAAACAACTTAAACAGAACAGAACAAAATTAAGCAAAGTTTTATCCAGTATTTCATTCATATAGTTTTTAACCTTTTTTCTATCAAATTCAGGCAATATCAAATACCGATATTTTCTTCACCAAAGGTTATGTATTTGTTACTACATGTATACTACTAAAATGGTGATAAAAATAAATAACATAAAACTGGTTAATATATTTATTTTAATGGCACAATTAAGTGAAAGTTTCTATACAGGTTACAACATAAAACAAACTCAATATTTTTTTCAAGTATAAGCAATTATAGAAAACTGATATCAACATTCCTTGTTTATCTTGAAAACTATAAAAAATCTTTCTTGAATATGATTTATATGAAGTTTTCTGTTTAACAGTCTCCAGCTATTTGTCTAAAAATAAACTTTTAATCTCTTCTCTTGAATTCCTGTTTGTTCAGCTTGTTCTAGATTACATTTGGATTAGTAAATAAAGTTTCCTTTTAAAAGGAAAGGCTTGCACAGTTGTGCCTTCATCCCAACCACAGGTAAACGTTGCGTGGCCATGACTTACACTATATCCCCGTTCCCCCTCTACAACCCATAACCCTAAAAAAAAAATTATGAAAAAAAAATTTATGACTAAAATATTATATTTTAGTCATAAATTTTTTTTTTTTCATAATTTTTTTTTAGGGTTTTGGGTTGTAGAGGGGGAACGGGGATATAGTGTAAGTTATGGCCACGCAACGTTTACCTGTGATCCCAACCCTTTAATTTTTTATTTTTTTTCAATTTATTATCACATTTTTTTTGAATTACGGTATTTGTATATCATAAAGGGTTTATTTAGTTTTTTTTGTAAAACGAATATTTTTTGTCAAAACGATTTGAAATCTATTCTCTATTGTATAAAACTAATAAAGAAAATGACCAATCGTGAAACGTGGATACTGAAGGGAAACAAGTGTGCACATTTCATTTCCCCTTTTTCGCAGAGAAATCATTCGTTTGCTTTACAGACAAGTAAATGCACTAAAATACTTCGTTACGTGGTACCAATTATAATAAGCATGTATCAACTTACACGATCACAAATATGATGCGCTATCTGTAGTTTAGCACGTGGCAAGGTTAATGATATGCATGGGCTATTTTTAGATTACCTCACCAAGAAGTTGAATTGCGTTCAGTAGATCTAAATATAACTCGATCATGTGTGATTTGGTAAGCAGGACCACCCTTGAAGACGGAATACTACTCTATTGTATAAAACTAATACAGACAAAAAAAACAATTATAAAAGAAACTAACTTTTGCGTCTTAAAAAACAATTGAAACGGAACAATTTCGTTTATAATTTATAACGGTTTAAACCGATAAATCGAGTAAAAATAGAAATCCTATTTATATAAACAAACTGGGATTACCGAAGTAACTAAAATAGCTTAGATTTCCGTAATATTACTTCGTCTGATTCCGCAGTATGACGGAATCGCCCGAATTGTCACGATTGCAATCGGAACTACCTCGGCTATTATCTTTAATCCGAAGAGTGACGGAAAAGGCCGAAAAGTTGCGATTGCCACGATTGGAGCTGGTTTCCAGTTCAATCATGCACCAACAGATGTAAGCATGAAACCACCTAACCGGAACAAGTTTTCCATATGAAATGGCTTGCAGCCGTGGCTGCAAGCCAAAAAAAGTGTATCAATATCAGCATGCTAAAACTAAGCAGACAACAAAGATAAGTCTGGTTACACTATAAACATGTACCTGTATGAAGAATAGACTCTTCTCTACTGGTGGCATAAAACTGCCATCAACCCTAATACATGTATCCACTTATCCCTTAACCTGCTGAATTTACATTATGATTTTACCTGGATTTGAAATTGGAACAGTCCATTCAAAGTTTAAGATTTTTTGTTATCAAAATACAAATATCAGCTTAGCTGGCAATAAAGAAATTGGTTAGACAGCATATGGATGTGCACACAGGCCCGGCTCTTTATTGGTGGCTAAGGCTAACAATTTCTGGTTCCAGCAGGTTAGGGACTCAAGACATGGTAGAGAGAAAATAAACCTTTTCAAACAGATCAAACAAATTGTAAAAGAATCAATTCTGAAAATATACAGTAATGCAGGGTCTTTCAAATAGAATCTATATGAAAAACGCGGAGTAATGTAATAAAACTGCTGTATCTGTGATGTTTAAACAATTGATAGAACAATATACAATAATGATTCTATAAAAAGAATAATTGAAGGTTGTGTACAACAGAATTACAACAGTAATTATATGCAATCATAATAAATTACTAACATGCAGGTAATTTACATCGTAATATATCTCCTCTAGGCAACCAGGATCAACTTTATCATTAAATTTTGAAAAAAAAAATATTATTAAAGAATTGTTTAAAATATTTGAACAGGTCAAACCAATTTATTTTTACCAAAAGTGACATCTTTATTTTAACAATTCAGTTAGTTTAGAAAAAAATATCCCTTCATTATTTCAAAATACAAGATGGCACCTGTAATTAAGACCTGTGTCAGAGGTCCGGTTTCAAGGTCTTCTTACCAGCTAAACTGAAGGAGACCCTTTTTGACCTACTCCATCTCCCTTCCCTCTACAAATTGGAACTTTTATCATGCCTCAGGAAGATATCACGTTGACCTTGACATTTCGACAAAGTGTATCTTTACATGTATATAAAAATGGCTGCCAAGTGAACTATACAAGCAATAACAATGTGTATACTGGAGATACATATACATAAACATATACAGTGTGACATTAAAACTACAACTAAAGCACTATTTACATGTATTATTCATACAAAAACATTTAATGATTTGCACGTAGCAAGGAAGCAAATATCAAGTACAGTCATTTTAATTCAAATACCAACAAACAGTAACATACTACATGTATTTAAATATGAAAAGTTACAATGGAGAAAAAATATAAAATGTATAAATGTTAACTTAAAACTTGAACAAACTACAAATGAAAGATAATGACTGACATTAATGCGACTTGTGAATACAATTGAACACAGGAAATTACACTCATAAGGACTTTCTTATATGTATATTGGATTCTTACATATTTATATAAATGCAAGCAAATGTATATTGGTTGCTCAAGAGTATGTCTATAATCTACATAATCAAACTAAGTAAAATTAATTCTGTACAAACTTACTTTTTTTTTCAAGGAAGGAAAAAAAAAAAAATACACACAATTTTATCTCTTACATTTTCATATCTAATCAAGATTTCTTTTTTTTTATAACTGTGGAGATTATCAGATATAAGTTATATCGAAACTGACTTCAGATACAATTAAATGAAAGTGCAATGAAAACTTAATTTTTAGTCAAAATGACTGTTTCTTTTTTAACAAAGAACAACAACTATAAAAACAGACTTGCAATATTATTTACAAAATAACACAATGCCTGTATCAAATACAGGCGTGATAATATACAAAATGCACCCTTGTTTCTTATCATAAAATCCTTCACAAATTCCTTGAAAGATAATATACAAAATGCACCCTTTAATGTTTCTTATCATAAAATCCTTCACAAATTCCTTGAAAACAGCACTACTGTTGTTCCACAACTGAAGAAATTTATTACAAGATATAAAGATATACCTAGAGAACAAAATTTAAAAATTCACTGATTAAGGTATTTTTAATAAGAAAATTCCACCGGTATGTTCATGTCAGATTAAGACATTAACTGGGTTCAAACAACCTGCAAGTGCACAAATAAATAAAGCAATGGGGGTATTCAGAGCTACATGTATTTTAGATTCAGGAGATAAATTTAATTACTGGTAACCAGATTAAAAACATTTTCGAAGGTGTGCGAACTTTTCTTCTGTGTTTTGAATAAAAGTCAAGAAAGTCTGCTTAAAGAGCCTGAATCAATTTTGCAGTAAATATTTGGTAACTTGGCAATTATTTTGATGGGGTCTTATAGAAACAGGTAGACAAAGACATTATGTTTATGCAACATTTACATGCATTGATCATTTTATTAGTAATTTGACCCATTTCTCACTAGGTTTTGCATTACAAATTCCTTCAACTTTGAATTTGGAAAAGAAAAGTGTACTGCAAGAGATCAAAATGGACTGTTCCAAACTGAAAGCGGGACATATCCAATTATCCATTACATAAATTCAGCAGGTTAAAGGTCAAAAAATCTCTGACAGTTTTTTGAAGATTTATTCTAGTATTTACAGTGGCATTTTATGTGTACAAAGGAACACCACACTAATTTATTTCTACAGTAACTAGCACAGGTATTGCTTGATACAGATGCTTATTTGCCAAAATAACTATTAAATGACAAATTGGTATGTTTTACATAGCATAACTATTAGAATGCATGTAACATCTAAACACATGTAATAATTTATATCTTACTTGAATAATTTTCTTTTCATGATTTATACATATACTGAATATTACACATATAATCAAACTTTATACTATGTTATGTGACATGTACAAAACTAAGACACAAGAATACATAATTATTATGTGTGTATAAAACATGTTTAACCTAGTCAATACAAATACAAATCTTTAATTTTATGATGAAACATGATTCAGAGTTTTACTACCAATTATTATTTATGAATAAATATCGCTTTCAAAAGTAAGGCATATTTAATAACCAATATTTCAAATATAAACCAGTGATATATAAAAAGAAATTACTGTTTCATTTTGTGGAATGCCCTCCCTTTTAAGTTTTTATCGTTTCTTTGATCTATTGAAAAAAAAAGAAATTATGATTATGCTTTCAAAGGTCAGACTATTTTCTTCCCTTTTAAAAATGTATCACTGACAAAAGCAGGCAATGCAAAAGAAAAGCCTTTTTATGAATAAACTTCAATTGTCTTTATCTTTTTTCTCAAAAATATTTGTAAATTGTAAAACATTTAAATGTAAACAAAGTAACAATACCATTCAGGTCTTTTTTCTAGGAGAGTAAAGCAAGGAATATACACATAGCACAATTAAAAGTTCTTTCATTTATACATTATACAATGTATAACAATGTATCTTTTATATTTAAAATATCAACTTCATTGAGGGTCGACTGCAAAACTGCAGTAATGTATATACAAGAGGGCCATGATGGCCCTAAAGTCGCTCACCTGTATATAGGCCCCTGGAGCAGGGCCAGTTTAAACCCCAGGGCTTTTATTTCAACAAACTTGGTAGACACCCATTTGAAGATGTTTCATGCTAAACATCTACGGTCTAGCTTGTTGGGTTTTTTTAAAGAAGATTTTTTTCAAGTTTTTTGCTTTACACATATAGTTAAAAACAATGACACACCTGGGGCAGGGCCAGTTTTGACCCCAGGGATTTTATTTGAACAATCATTGTAGACACTTACTAGACAATGTTTCATGCTTAATATCTGAACTCTAGCTATTAAGGTTTTTTCAAAGAAGATTTTTAAGTTTTTGCTATACACGTATAAGGAAAATCAATGTCCCCTGTGACGGGGCCAATTTTGACCCCAGGGCTTTTATTTAAACAAACTTTGTAGACACTCACTAGAAGATGCTTCGTGCTTAATATCTAAACTCTAGCTATTTGAGTTTTTTCAAAGAAGATTTTAAAGTTTTTGTCATACACATATAAGGAAAATGAATGACCCCCGGGGTGGGGCCAATTTTGACCCCAGGACTTTTATTTGAACAAACTTGGTAGACACTCACTAGAAGATGTTTCATGCTTAGTATCTAAACTGTAGCTATTTGTTTTTTTTTTCAAAAAAGATCTTTTAAGTTTTTGTTAAAAACATATAAGGAAAATGAATGACCCCGGGGTGGGGCCAATTTTGACCCAAGGGCTCTTATTTGAACAAACTTGGTAGACATCCATTAGAACATGCTTCATGCTAAATATCTTAGCTCTAGCTCTTGCATTCTTTAAAAGAATTTTTTTTAAGTTTTTACTATATGCATATAGGGAAAATCAATGACCCCCTGGGGCGGGGCAAATTTTGACCCCAGGGCTTTTATTTGAACAAACTTGGTAGACACTCACTAGAACATGTTTCATGCTTAATATCTAAACTCTAGCTATTTGAGTTTTTTCAAAGAAGATTTTAAAGTTTTTGTCAAACACATATAAGGAAAATCAATGACCCCCGGGCTGGGGCCAATTTTGACCCCAGGACTTATTTAAACAAACTTTGTAGACACTCACTAGAAGATGCTTCGTGCTTAATTTCTAAACTCTAGCTATTTGAGTTTTTTCAAAGAAGATTTTAAAGTTTTTGTCATACACATATAAGGAAAATGAATGACCCCCGGGGTGGGGCCAATTTTGACCCCAGGGCTTTTATTTGAACAAACTTGGTAGACACTCACTAGAAGATGGTTCATGCTTAGTATCTAAACTGTAGCTATTTGTTTTGTTTTTTTTCAAAAAAGATCTTTTAAGTTTTTGTTAAAAACATATAAGGAAAATGAATGACCCCCGGGGCGGGGCCAATTTTGACCCAAGGGCTCTTATTTGAACGAACTTGGTAGACATCCATTAGAACATGTTTCATGCTAAATATCTTAGCTCTAGCTCTTTGCATTCTTTAAAAGAAATTTTTTTAAGTTTTTACTATATGCATATAGGGAAAATCAATGACCTCCTGGGGCGGGGCGAATTTTGACCCCAGGGCTTTTATTTGAACAAACTTGGTAGGCACTCACTAGAAGATGTTTCATGCTTGATATCTAAGCTCTAGCTATTTGGTTTTTTTTCAAAGAAGATTTTTCAAGTTTTTGCTATACACATATAAGGAAAATCAATGACCCACGGGGCGGGGCCAATTTTGACCCCAGGACTTTTATTTGAACAAACTTGGTAGACACCCATTAGAACATGTTTCATGCTAAAGATCTTAGCTCTAGCTCTTTGAGTTCTTTAAAAGAAGATTTTTTAAGTTTTTACTATATGCATATAGGGAAAATCAATGACCCCCTGGGGCGGGGCCAATTTTGACCCCAGGGCTTTAATTTGAACAAACTTGGTAGACACTCATTAGAAGATGTTTCATGCTAAATATCTTAGCTCTATCTCTTTGGGTTCTTTAAAAGAAGATTTTTAAGTTTTTACTATCTGCATATAGGGAAAATCAAAGACCCCCTGGGGCGGGGCAAATTTTGACCCCAGGGATTTTATTTGATCAAACTTGGTAGACACTCACTAGAAGATGTTTCATGCTTAATATCTAAACTCTAGCTATTTGGGTTTTTTCAAAGAAGATTTTTTAAGTTTTTACTATACACATATAAGGAAAATCAATGACCCCCGGGGCAGGTCCAATTTTGACCCTAGGGCTTTTATTTGAACAAACTTTGTAGACACCCATTAGAACATGTTTCATGCCAAATATCTTAGCTCTAGCTCTTTGGGTTCTTTAAAAGAAGATTTTTTAAGTTTTTACTATATGCATATAGGGAAAATCAATGACCCCATGGGGCGGGGCGAATTTTGACCCCAGGGCTTTTATTTGAACAAACTTGGTAGACACTCACTAGAAGATGTTTCATGCTAAATATCTAAGCTCTAGCTCTTTGGGTTTTTTAGAAGAAGATATTTAAAGTTTTTTCTTTTGGTTGCCATGGCAACCAGAGTTCTGCATGGAATGGAATTCTTTGAACAACTTTGTTAAGGCTTCACACAAGGAACATCCCTGTAAAGTTTCATTAAGATCTGCCTTATGGTTTCAGAGGAGATATCGTTTTAAAAGTGTGAACAGACAACGGACGACGGACGATGTACGACAGACGACGGACGAAGAGTGATCCTAATAGCTCACCCTGAGCATATGCTCAGGTGAGCTAAAAATAAACAGGGTTCGTACAGACATCCAATGCTCACATTCAAGCACTTTTTAATCACATTTTCCCATTTATCAAACATGACTGTTTTAAAGTTTCTTAATCATCGGTTACAAATGAAACTTTAAAACAGTTACAAATGAAACTTTGAAACAGTTACAAATGAAACTTTGAAACAGTTACAAATGAAACTTTAAAACAGTAACAAATGAAACCAGTTACAAATGAAACTTTAAAACAGTTACAAATGAAACTTTAAAACAGTTACAAATGAAACTTTGAATCAGTTACAAATGAAACTTTAAAACAGTAACAAATGAAACCAGTTACAAATGAAACTTTAAAACAGTTACAAATGAAACTTTAAACCAGTTACAAATGAAACTTTAAAACAGTTACAAATGAAACTTTAAAACAGTCATAAAACATCTGGTACTTTATTCTTTCTGCTAAATAACATACATTGTACATTATGTGATATTTTAATACATGTATATATATTTTCATGTAAAGTGCAACTAAATTATTCTAGTATGACCAGCAAATTTAATCAGTGTAATTGTTCATTGAATTTGGTACTAAATTGATTGTTTTTTGGTTTTTTTTTAGTTTTGTTTTTTGTAAACTATTCAATCATTTTCAAGCATATTTGCAGTAAATTTAAGCACTTTTTATGCACTTTTCAAGGGAGTAATCAATTCAATTAAGCACTTTTTTACATTTTCAAGCACTTGTAAAGAGGCTCAAATCTAAGCACTTTTTAAGACTGTATGAACCTTGTTAAAGAAGGACTAAATGGTTCAGCAGTCAACCCTCAAAATGTACTGTAAAATCCCTTACTCAAAATGAATAAAGGAACTAATCAAATGAATAAAGAAATTATCAACAGTAATTTTCCAGATGACACAACTTTTAACAACAGCTACTTCCACACTTTGTACACATTCGTCATTATTAAAATAATAAATTTTCATGACTAGTATCTTTGCCTGGCAACCAAATCTCAATTACCAAAATCCATTTTTTAAAAATTTATTCTCTTATGTAAGTTAATATTTTTTCCTTATGTGAGTTAGTACATGTATTTAACTCCTACCTTCATTTCAATTTTTTTTTAATATCTTAAACTATTTAAATTAAAAAAGCTGATCAGTATTCTTAACCATTGACTTGCTGGACATATCCAGCTTCTATTTTTAGAATCTGTCCACATCAAATTTGGGGAATTTCAAGATGAAAATATTAAGTTGCTTGGCAAACAGTATAGTCTGGTCAGACAGATGAACAGGCTGGCCTGGCTCTATAATGGGGGCAAGTGTTAGTCACTTTTCGGTTCCAGCAGGGTGTGAGTTACGGACACTCTGATGCTGATACTGGTTTTATTTTAATTTTATTTTTTATTTCATTTTATCGCTGAAATATGAAATAAAACCAAACCCTGCTATGATATGGTGTATTTCTATAACTTGAACACACAAGGGGTTTTTATGTATTCGTACTTGCATGGACTGTGTTCACAGACTCACAGACTCTTTTATACTGTTTATTGAACGCCAATTACTTAACTTATAGGGAATAAGTATGTATTATAGTTACATATTATACCTCTCTTATTGCATGAACAGTCATAAAAGTTACATGCACACATCTGTCCTTTTTGCACAAGTCATCTAGTCTTACCTTAAAATTCCAAACTTAAAAGAATCTTGTACAAATTTGTGATACTGCATTTCACCTTTGTGATAATTCACATGCAGAAAAACTTATACAGCATCCCCATCACCATCCACATCACCATTAGCTTCCACCATTTTTACACACTGGCATTTTTCTTTCTCATTTCCACATTTTACACATTTCGTTTTTTCTTTGAAACAGAGAGAACGATATAAAATACAATTTTTGTTTAACTCACAGTTTCCATCTGAATTACCAATGCAAAAACAATTTTTCTTGCAGTACGGCACACAATAACATATTATTAACACTGATACAACTAATATTACTGCACCGGCAACTGGTAATAAAATTGTAAGTAAACCTGGACTGTTTGACACTGGTGGTTTGACTGTAGGCTTGTATTTGATAATACATTCAGGCTTTATCAAATTTCCATCAAAACAATGAAATGTATCCGGCATTTTTTTCTCATAACCGTTCTTACAGCTCCATTCTAGTGTTTTATCATGCACCAAGTAGCCATTTACAACATTTTGCAAGGACATTGTCTGCGAATCAGCCTCAACTTTACAGTGGCAATAGCAAGCCAAGTTTAAGTAATCCCATGCACCACTGATACATTCAGCCTGAGCAGGTCCTGTTTTGGTCACTGGCACATCATCCCTACAGTTAATGAAAAGGTAAGGGCCAAAAGGATTTGCATCTCTTATGCATGAGGAGCTCAAGCCTGGGTAAGGAGGGCATGTGCTTAACTCGCAGGTAGGTTTTGTGCCCCAAGTTCCATCTGCCCTACATTTTACATGTGGAGATCCTTTTATAATATAGCCTTCATCACATGTTACTTCAGTAATGCTTCCATACCCATTTCTTATAATATAACTATTATCTTGAAATGTTTCACCAAACTGAATTGATCCAAATTCGCCACACATTTTAATATTACATACTGGTGGTTCTAGTGGCAGCCAATTCCCATCAATTCGACACAGCATTTTATTGCTAGATCCCACCATGTCATAACCTTCATTGCATTCAAACTGTATTGTTGTTCCCACCCTATAAGTGGGAACATTGACTACCTTCCCATTTTCTGGTGTTTCAACATGTGAACAAAAAATCTCCTCACACCTTAGGTTTCCATCTACCCATTGTGTACCAGAACACCGGTATTCACGGCTTGTTCCAGCTGGGTTAAAACCAATCTCACAATCAAACCTGATGACAGTTCCATCTGCAAAAGGTCCACTTCCGGTTGCATTATTTTTCGTATTATCTATAGATGGTATACTGTTACAGTCTGCTCTTGCAGAAGAGATTTCTAAAATAAAGAAAAATATTTGTATATACTGAGGTCATGATCCTTAAACCTTTAAATACTTTAATAAGTGTTAAAGTAGTACAGACAATAACTTGACTATATCTTACATGTAGCTACAACTGGGCGTACAATTGTTGATAAAACGACACCTAGAAGTACAAAGTAAGAAGCTTGCATTCTATAATACTGCTTAAACTTATCATTATACAACAAAATCCAATTGTTGATTATGACCAGTTCCAAATTCATAGCAGGTCCAGTCAATTTTCAACCCTAGATTTTTTTCACAAGTCTCATTATGCAATATGAAATAGAATTGTAAATCACATGCCAACATTAAAGATCAAGACAAACTTCCACTAATAAAAATTCTACTTATTACAGTAATAGCTTTTTAAACAAGAGCCGGTTGAACCGGGTGATGCTCCCCGAATAGGTTTTGGACACAGGAAGGTATACCTCTTGTAGTGTCAGAGTTATGTCACAGACAAAGTTCAAAGTGTAAAAACAACCCAAATGTTGTGCACGACACATTGTCTCAATATGGTGATCATTTCTGTGAAAAAGTTGTAAAATCAGACTTCAAATAAGGAAGTTATGGGCTAGACACAATTTTGCTGCAAGGTCATGCTGTGACCTTGACCTTCAAGGTAGCACCCCCAAATGTTGCATGTGACACGTCGATTCAATATGGTGATCATCCCTGTGAAATAGTTGTTAAATCCGACTTCAAGGAACGAAGTTACTGGCCGAACGCAATTTTGCTGCAAGGTCATGCTGTGACCTTGACCTTCAAGATAGCAACCCAAATGTTTGCGCGCAACACATCATCTCAATATTGTGATCATTCCTGTAAAATATTTTTAAAATCTGACTTCAAATAACAAAGTTATGGGCCGGACAAGATTTTGCTGCAAGGTCATGCTGTGACCTTGACCTTCAAAGTAGCGACCCAAATGTTGGGCGCGACACGTTGTCTTAATATGATGATCATTTCTGTGAAATAGTTTTAAAATCCGACTTCAAATAACAAAGTTATGGGCTGGACATGATTTTGCTGCAAGGTCATGCTGTGACCTTGACCTTCAAAGTAGCGACCCAAATGTTGCGTGCGGCACGAAGTCTTAATATGGTGATAATTTCTGTGAAATAGTTATAAAATCTGACTTCAAATAATGAAGTTATGGGCTGGACAGGATTTTGCTGCAAGGTCATGCTGTGACCTTGACCTTCAAGGTAGCAACCCAAATGTTGGGCGCGACACGTCGGCTCAATATGGTGATCATTTCTGTGAAATAGTTTTAAAATCCGACTTCAAATAAAGAAGTTATGGACCGGACACGATTTTGATGCAAGGTCATGCTGTGACCTTGACCTTCAAGGTAGCGTCCCAAATAATGCGCGCGACACGTCGTCTCAATATGGTGATCATTTCTGTGAAATAGTTTTAAAATCCTACTTCAAATAAAGAAGTTATGGACCGGACACGATTTTGATGCAAGGTCATGCTGTGACCTTGACCTTCAAGGTAGCGACCCAAATGTTGCACGCGACACGTCGTCTCAATATGGTGATCATTTCTGTGAAATAGTTTTAAAATCCGACTTCAAATAAGTAAGTTATGGGCCGGACACGAATTGGGACGTACGGACAGACGGAAGGACGGACTGACGGACAACCCGACCACTATATGCTCCCCCGAAATTTTTCGGGGAGCATAACAAGAACCCGTTGAACCGGGTGATGCTCCCAACACCTCTTATAATTTCAGAGTTATGTCTTAGACAAAGTTCAAAGTGCAATAATTCCAAATGTAGGCAAGACAGAGTTACTGTTCTTTGCACTGCTCTTCTACCCAATGAGATCTATCTACCTACAAAGTTTCTTGTTCATATCTCTTAAAGTGTCAGAGTTATATCCCGGACAATGTTTAAAATGTAAAAATGAACAAAGGGCAATAACTCCAAAATTAGGCAAGGCAGAGTTAGGACTCTTGTACACTGCACATTTACCGAATGACATCTATCTACCTACAAAGTGTCTTGTTCATATTTATTACACTTACAGAACTATGTCCTGGACAATGTTCAAAGTGTAAAAATAAACAAAGGGCAATTAACTCCAAAATTAGGCAAGGCAAAGTTACGGTTCTTTTGCACTGTACTTCTACTCAATGAGATCTATCTACCTACAAAGTTTCTTGTTGATACCTCTTATAGTTTCAGAGTTATGTCCCGGACAAAGTTCAAAGTGTAAAAATATACAAAGGGCAATAACTCCAAAATTAGGCAAGGCAGAGTTAGGACTCTTGTACACTGCACATCTACCCAATGACATCTATCTACCTACAAAGTGTCTTGTTCATATTTAATACACTTTCAGAACTATGTCCTGGACAATGTTCAAAGTGTTAAATGAACAAAGGGCAATAACTCCAAAATAAGGCAAGGCAAAGTTATGGTTCTTTTGCACTGCACTGCACTTCTACTCAATGAGATCTATCTACCTACAAAGTTTCGTGTTGATATCTCTTAAAGTTACAGAGTTATGTCCCGGACAAAGTTCAAAGTGTAAAAATATACAAAGGGCAATAACTCCAAAATTAGGCATAACAATGTTATGGTTCTATATGTTTGTACGAATGGACGGACAAAGTGGTGACTATATGCTCACCCTTTGGAAGCATAAAAATAAAGTGGAACCATTAAACTTCTTGAATAACTTTTGGTAAGATCTTCAAAAAGAAACAAGCAAACTACCCGTAAGCAGTTTTCATCAATTTTGGTGAACTGTTTCAGATAAGATGTCATTTAAAAGCAACTGTGAACAACAGTTGGATGGAAGTCAAAATGCCATCATTTTGACTAACATCTTTTCCCACAACAACTTTTAGTTTTACAAGAGAACTTTAACCTAACAAGAACCACTGCTGGGGCAACGCTTGACTTTTTTACATTTCCTAAAAGCAAACAATTAAAATGTTTTTACAAAATTCTGGAAACAAAGTGATCCCTCGGAATCATCAATCACAACAGAATAACATTGAGCGGTACTCAATTCTCAACACTTTATAGTGTTGGCATTAATGATCCCGAAGGACCAGAAAATATAACAACACTGAAGTGAAGTACGGGGCAACTTTTTACGGCTGCCACACGGCACTTGACACCTGCTGTTGTGAAGTACAAAATTCTGGAAACAAAGAGATCCCTCGGAAGCATCAATCACAACAAAATAACATAAGAATTGCAGACTCGGTTTGATTGAGTCTCTCAAGTCTTGAAAAAGAAAACTAAAGAAAAAAATAGTTTTTCCTTTTTTTTTAAATTTTAATTATGACAACAGGTAAGATAGTCACACTTGTTGTTTTGTCAGAGTATGAATCATTTTCATAATGTTCAATGATCAATTTTACATCTGAAACTATGTATCTGTTACAAATTTCATAGCTTTTTATCAAAGGACAAGAAAGTACAATGTAGGTCACTTTGTCAAAATCTAGGTCAGTTGAGATCCAAGTTCAATTTTAAATATGAAACTGTGCACATGGTCCAAATTTCATAGCTGTATATCAAGGACAAGAAAGTACATGTAGGTCACTTTGTCAAATTATCTAGGTCAGCTGATATCAAAGTTCAATTTTACATCTAAAAATTGTGCACATGGTCTAAATTTCTTAGCTGTTCATCAAAAGACAAGAAGAAGGTCACATTCTCAAGTTACATGTATCTAGGTCAGCTGATATCAAAGTTTAATTTTACATCTGAAACTATGCATTTGGTCCAAATTTCATAGCTGTATATCAAGGACAAAAAAGTAGGTCACTTTGTCAAATTATCTAGGTCAACTGATATCAAAGTTCAATATAATATTTAAAACTGTGCACACACTCTAAAATACATAGCTGTACATCAAGAGACAATAAGTAGATCACTTTGTCAAATTATCTAGTTCAGCTTATATCAAAGTTTAATTTTACATCTAAAAGTGTGCACAAGGTCAAAATTTCATATCAACATCAAAGAAAAAAGAAAGAAGGTCCCATGGTAAAAATCTAGGTCAGCTGATATCAAAGTTCAATTCTACATCTGAAACTGTGCACATGGTCCAAATTTCGTAGTTGTTTATCAAATGACAAATAAAATTGCACTTGTGAAAAAAATGCTATGCCACCACATAAATATAATAACAGAAGTAGATTTTTTTGTTCCTATACAACTGAAATTTGCCATAATGCAGAAGTGTCCACACAATGAATTTGGGGTAAAGCTTGTATTACAACATTTCAAATGAAAGACAATGTGCAGTCATTATGTGTCTAATGTTCAGATACAAAGTATTCATAAAAAGTAAAAGTATAATTCTTACTTGATAAAAATTTTAGTATTTACTATATTACATAGATGTATTAAACTTTGAAATACAGTTACAGTTATTTTTCTTAACTACTATCTTTTCAATTAAGCATTACCTATTTCTGAAAATATAAAAATACATTCATGATTTTGAATCATGGTATGAACCATAATGTCCTTATAATGTGCTCTGATCATTTTATAAATATCCCTGCATTGAAGCGAACATCAATCGCAACTACTCGGCCCTTTCCGTCAGTCTTTGGATAAGGACCTCAAACACAATAGTATGAATACACAGAACGGATGCGGTATTTTGGTCTAACCTACGATAACTAAACACGTAAACAAAAGGTAATTTAATGCTGGGAGTTGCTGACAAGTTTATTTCCAATATATGTATTACAAGTCCACCTAAAATAAGTAAATTCATAGGTACAAAAGCAAACAATACATTATTTATATATTTATTATTATTGTTGTAGAAACCGAAAGTACAAAAAACCAACCTGTTGACATTTGGTCGGATTTGTTTAAAATTGAACATCAGTGGGCATATTTAAATTACAAATTGTTGTCAGACATATTTTCAAGCATAAGAGTACCGGAACAGACATTAGATGCCAAATATATACATTCGTTTGACATTATCTCTGTTTCTGTTTTACATCTGAAACCACGTGGTAGAACTACTTTCAATCCGTATTGTTTCCGAGGTTATTATAGATAAAAGCCGAGGCAGTTCGATCCGAATGAGTGAACATCTCTCTTGCTGAAGGTCATGACCTTTTTTAGGCTTTAGAAAAAACTCCCAGCTATTGAATCTTTTCTTAGAATAATTGCATAACAGGTACACATATATAAAAAACATTCCAATATGTGTTGTTTCCCTGTTATTACTTAACTCATGAGCACGGTTATTTTATAGCAAAGGGATAATTTAAAGACAAGCAAATTCGTTGAATTTATATCCCCCGCCGAGTACTGGTTATTATTAACACAACAACTGAAGACATATGGCTTTATTTATATATTAATCATGGCATAAACTGTAATACTGTATGTGTATTTAAATTCGCGGAAGCAAATTTTCGCGGAAAGGACCACTTTGGGGGTCTATACAAATATTCGCGCTATTTTGAATTCGCGGAGGTGACTGCCGAAAATCATAAATTCGCGTTGACCACTCAAGGAAAATTACAGTACTGTAATCATCGCGGGAGTTCACAGTTATTTTCAATACCAGGTGTCGAACAATACGCTATTGTACAGAATAAAAGACACTGTCTAGCGGACAGATTATAGCAAAACAAAAGAATGCCCGTGCATAATTTTTCACAGTTTGGGTCACAAACGTCTTGACAACTGATCAGATCATGTTTTGGTTTTTCCTAACAAACAATACAAAAGAAACACAAACATAAACGATTTAAATGATGAATAACTTGGAAAACAAACACAATTACTCAGAAAACATTTAAATAAAAGTGTGAAAGCATATCACACACTGATATACATTGTTCTATAGAAGCGCGAAAATATGACTATTAAGAAATTATTGGTGTAGAAATAGTCGCGCTAAACATGAATTCGCGGATTGAATGTCACCGCGAAGATCGCGAAAATTTGAAGCCCGCGAATATTTCTACACATACAGTATTCTTTGAACTTGAAGCCTTGTACCTTCAAACAAGAAGAATTTTTAAGTTTTCACTATATACATATAAGGAAAATCTATGACCTCTTTGAGTGGGGCCAATTTTGACCCCAGGGCTAAAATTTGAACAATTTTGGTAGAGGACCTATAGGTTATATCATATACCAAATATCAAAGCTCTAGGCCTTGTACTTTCAGACAAGATTTTTTAATTTTGCATTTTTGAAACTCCTTTTCTGGCCCTGTGACCTACTTATGCAACAGACCGGAACCATTTGATCAACTTTGGCAGGGGACCACCCTAGGATCATTCCTGTAAAGTTTGGTTGCTGTGCAGTCATTTGTTTCTGAGGAGATGTTGTTTAAAGAAATTGCTGACGACGCACGACGACGGACGGTAGGGGATCACAATAGCTCACCTAGATGTAAAAACATCTTAATCTCCAGACTTCATTGCCATTTTCAAGGCATCAAGAAGGGATCTCAAAATTTTCAAATATTTTTAAATGTTATTGTAACAAATCATTTTAATTCTTCTTTAATAAAAACTAGAAATGTGTCCATAGGACACGGGTGCCACCACCGCGCCACTGTTCTGTCAATCTTATGACTCTAGGTCAAATATTTTTGGAAAACTAAAAATCTTTTTACTAAGTAAAGGGCAAGAACTTTACAAATACTGAATAAATCCCCAAGCAAACCCCAAGTTGAAAATTGCAAATTTATACTACTGTAATTCAAGGGCAATAACTCTAACAAAACTGAAAAAAATCCACATGCAAAGTCCAAGGTTCATAGCTTCACAGTGAGGTGAATCATTATTCCTGTAATTTAGTGATGTTGATCATTATTCCTGTTAAGTTGGTCGATTCTAACTCAAGCACTCAAGGATCAAATAACAACATAATGAAACAGTTTTTACTAAGTCAAGGGAAATAACTCTTCAATACTGGATAAATCCACAAGCGAAACCCCAGGAACAAACTAAATATGCTGAGCAACTTTCCAATAAGGTTTAATGACTCTATGTCAAATCCTTTTTGAGTTACATGTGAAACAACAATAACTCAAAATTGAAAATTGCAAACAAATACTTTTGAGTTACATGCACCAAGTTGAAAATTGAAAATTTACTAAGTCAAGGGCAAATAACTCTAAAATACTAAAAAAATCCAGACGAAAATACCAAGGTGCACAACTACACATGCTGATCAACATTCCTGTAAAGTTTCATGACTCTAGGTCAAATACTTTTTGAGTTACATGCGACACAAGTTGAAAATTACAAAATTTTACTAAGTCAAGGGCAATAACTCTAAAAATACTAAAAATATCCAGACGAAAATACCCAGGTGCACAACTTCACATGCTGATCAACATTCCCATAAAGTTTCGTTGAATTCCAGCCATTAGTTGCAGAGAACTACTCCGGAAACGAAATTCTAAGTCAAGGGCAATAACTCTAAAAATACTAAAAATATCCAGACGAAAATACCCAGGTGCACAACTTCACATGCTGATCAACATTCCCATAAAGTTTCGTTGAATTCCAGCCATTAGTTGCAGAGAACTACTCCGGAAACGAAATTCGGACGGACGGATGGACGGACGGACGGACGGAAGGACGGACAACGCCAAAACTATATCCCCCTCCCGATTCCATCGGCGGGGGATAAAAAGCCATGACCTTCTGGGGCAGGGCCAATTTTGACCCAAAAGCTATAATTAGAATAATCTTAATGAGGTTCATTAAACATAGTTCTTGCATTTTAAGCTCTTGTAGTTTTGAAGAAAAAGATTTTTAAGTTTTTTTTACTACATTGTGTACATACATATAAGGACAACACATTACACTTGCAGGGGCGGCAAATCCTATTGTGACTTACTTGCCCATTTAATTAGAAGCATCTCTTAAGTTGTCCTATGATGTTTATATAGTAAATTCTTGAAAATTTCTACTTGACCCTACAGGCTGTGGGACAACCTTGGCAATATGGACAATTGATTTTGCCACCCCTGCCTTGGGGCAGGGACAATATTGACCCCATTGCTGTGATTTGAACAATCTTCATAGAGGTCCATAAGACAATGCCTTGTGCAAAATATCTGTCTATACTCTAGGCTTTTTAGTTCTAAAGAAGAAAGCTTTTTAAATTTTCTTATTTTTATTCCTTTGGGTTGCCTTGGCAACCAGATTTTTGCATGGACTCAAATTCTTTGAACAACTTTAGAGGCCCTTCATCCAAGGATTAATCCTGGCGACACAGATTGTAGTCGCAAAAAAAAAACAAGAGCCACCGCCGGGCGGGGGCAACGCTCGACTTTTTACTTTCTCTAAAAGCAAACAAAGAAATGTTTCAACAAAATCTTACCTTTTCCTTTTTATAAAATTAATCCGTCTGTCTTGACACATTAGTTTTGTCTATATATTTTAAATAGAAACACGCAATTTTATTAATAGAAAATTCTAAAAATAGAATCACGTAATTCTATAAATAGAAACATGCAATTCTATAAACAGAAAATTCTATAAATAGATACATGTGGTGGAGTCAAGTGGTGACACGTGGTGGTGTCACGTGGTTGACACATGGTGACACGTGGTGGTGTCACGTGGTAGAGTCACGTGGTTGAGTCATGTGGTGGAGTCACGTGGTGAAGTCATATGGTAGAGTCACGTGGTGACGTCACATGGTGAAGTCACGTGGTTGTGTCACGTGGTGAAGTCACGTGGTGGAGTCAAGTGGTACAGTCATGTGGTGAAGTCACGTGCTGGTGTCAAGAGCCCAAGTGTTTGATAAACAACAAGGTCTTGTCCTTAAGTATGTTCTGCTATAATATGAAGTTGATCCCTTCAATAATAGCAAAGTTACAGCCAAAACAATGAAAATTTCAATAATTTGAACTTCAAAGTCAAGGTCATTAATGAGTGAAGGTCAAAGTCTGTCAGGTTATTTTTAAGGGTTATCCTTGAAGATTATTATGGTTAAGTTTGAAGACCATCCATTCAAAAATAACAAAGTTACAGCCAATAATAGCCAAAACAAGAACTGTCGGAGGACAGTAACGCTTGACTATTCGCAAAGTTGTCACAAGTGTGTTTCATTGAGTATAATAATGCTTACCTATATAAATACATAAAATTGTCGGAAAAGGTACAAAGGCTTGTTATTAAGATGTTTTATTAACTTAATCACTTCTTTATTATTATAAAATGCATAAAATTGTACCAAAAAAGGCACAAACCCTTCAGTAGTTATGGAGACATTTGCTTAACCAAGAATTTCTAAGTAGGAAAAGGGGCATAATTATGCAAAAAAGCAAATCAGAGTTATTAGACGTGTGCCAATCATGTTAGATAATCACAGAGAACAAGTGTGTGAAGTTTCAAGCCATTCCCTTTAGTAGTTATGGAGATACCAGCTTGCACGCAAAAACTTAACCAAGATTTTTCCAAGTCGAAAAAGGGGCATATATATGCAAAAAAGCAAATCAGAGTTATGGGACTTAAGCCAATCATGTTAGACAATCACAGAGAACAAGTGTGTGAAGTTTCAATCCATTCCCTTCAGTAGTTATGGAGATACCAGCTTGCACACAAAAACTTAACCAAAAATTCTAAGTCGAAAAAGGGGCATAATTATGCAAAAAAGCAAATCAGAGTTATAGGACTTGTGCCAATCATTTTAGATAATCACAGAGAACAAGTGTGTGAAGTTTCAATCCATTCCCTTCAGTAGTTATGGAGATACCAGCTTGCACGCAAAAACTTAACCACAGGGACGCCGACGTCGACAAATGGGTGACTGCATTAGCTCGATTATTCTGCGAATAGTCGAGCTAAAAATGAAAATTTCAATAATTTGACCTTCAAAGTCAAGGTCATTTATGAGTGAAGGTCAAGGTCTGTCTGGTTATTTTTAAGGGATATCCTTGAAGATTATTATGTTCAAGTTTGAAGACAATCCATTCAAAAATAACAAAGTTACAGCCAATAACAGCATGAACAAGCAAAATTTGGACTTTTAACCTTGAAGGTCAAGGTCATTTATGGATGAAGGTCAAGGTTAGTGTGGTCTACTTAAAGGTCTTGTCCCAAGGGTTGTTGTGGCCAAGTATGAAGACAATACACCAAGAAACAAGAGGGCCATGATGGCCCTATATCGCTCACCTTAAGGAATATAGATCTTAAAAGTATTTTTCTTTTTTAAAACAAGCAACAGGTTTATAAAATTTCTAATGTCATTTAAAGGTTAGTGTCAAATGTAAAGTATTTTTGGCCAACAGCAACAGGAATGCAAACAAATGTATAGAAATACCTCTTTTTTCTTTTCTTTAAAGTATAGGTTGCTAAAAAATACACTCCCTGTAGCGTGTTTACATAACAGAGACATCATAATTAACAAGACAAAGTACAAATTTGGATAATACTTCAATAAAAATAGGTCAAAGACAAAAATGGTCGGGTTGCATTTGTAAACCAAATAACATGACTCATGAGGCTGTAGCTTAAGGTCTTCAGCGTACCTGTTCATATACTATGACATGACGTGAACGCTGAAGACAACCCCATAGGGAAAGTCCACCAATAATCGTGCCAGGAATCTGACACGCTCGTATTCATTCATGGAACATGCCATGAAGTAAAGTGAAGCATACCTTGATAAAACTATATATAATCTGTTGATAAGCCAAGGATGGACAATTAAAATCTTATTACGAACATAAACTGCCTAATAGTTTCTGACAGATAAAAATTTCGGCACTTGGCCGCCATATTGCCAAAATGTTTGACCACATGATTACGAGATTGACCTTTACAAACCCATGTGCTTCCAATATTTTAATAAATTACTTTTTTTAAAGATATTGAAAAAGGTGATTTACTGACTTTTGTATTCAATTAAATCATATTTAAAGTTACATTAAATAAATTTCATAAAAAAAGAAATAGCGACATTTCATTAATAAATTAGGTTTCATATCGACTCAAGATCTTATTTTGGTGTCCAGACAACCAACATGAGTTTAATGAGCATACAAATGTGCAACCTCATTGTGGCGAATTCGGTAGTACAATTTCTGTTTGCATTAGAAACTCCGCCTTCGGATCATCCGTACATCAATATTAAATCAACAAACATGACTATAAGTAGCAGTCCTAATTTAACAGTATATTTCCGCATTGTAACGGATATTTTCATACAAATTTAATCTGTTTTATGAGATGATTATTTTTTCTGAACCACAGGCCTCATGCACAGTGAAGCTTAAACGGTAAAAAGTGTGTTTGCACAAGAAAATCTTATATTTGCTGTGTTCCGGATAGCAACTATAACACCGTGACGTAGCGCATATACGAGCTGATTATAGTCTTCATTTGCATGTTAAAATTCGTATACGAACTTTAGTGTTACCGTGGGGTTTTCCATTTAAAATCCTAATTTATGAACAATATTTGATGAGATTTACAACGATACTGTTAAAATGGTTAATGAAACTGTAGAATGCTTGGTTTTTATGCCAACGGCAAAAATATGTTAACATATTTATTATACACTTTTAAATGAAATATTGAGAACTATTGATGAAATAAAATGCATATTTTCATTTTCCGTATTTTCACTGTAAAAATTTATTTTTCACTGCAGTGAAACATATTTTCCGTATTTTCACTGGTGTCTTGCCGGACTACTTTCTTTTAAATTCTGCCAGTACTCAAAATTTAAGGGAAAGTCTTGCAAATTTTAATGTCCAGAAAGAGAAAAATGTATATAATAAACAGAAAATTCAAGTTTTTTCTATAAATACATGATTTATTTTCATCTTGTGGCATGAAAATTACCATATTTCACTCGTGGCTACCGCCACTCATGAAATATTTATTTTCATACCACTCGATGAAAATAAATCGTGTATTTATAGAAAAAACTTGAATATCCTCTATTTATTTAGTGTAGCTTTAAGTATTAAAAATTAATAAAAATAAATAAAAACATTATCTTGGATTAAAATATTGAAATCATGTCAACAAAGATGTTCAAAATACAGTACACGACTCTATTCTAATCGGTTCCCGGGAATGACGTCGTACGTCTGAGGTCTCGCGTGGCATTTAAATGTCATGGCCAACTGTAATCGGCGTAATTGATGTTTTACAGTTAAATAGGCAATTTTAATGACGGTATTAAAATTTTGATACTTTAATTGGTATAGAACAATGTTAAAATAATTGTTTTATCGTAAAATGCACAAGAATTGATTGGGTCAAGTGTAATTGCAAGTGAAAAATAAGGTTAACTTAAATCAACTTATGTTATTATGGTTAGGTTTCGTAACAGGTCTAATCCAAAACTTTTAATGCCGCATCAGATGAAAAACAAAAATGTTCAATAGCGGCTTATAAGTTTTGGAAGCCAGAACTATTTAAAATCTTGCGGTAAAATTTAGTTTATAAGTTATTTTTCAGTTCATTGTAATTCTTAATAATGAGATCAAATAAAGGTGTTCAAGAAAGTAAAACTTGATTTGTATAATAGCAATTAAATTGCTATTATACGAATCAAGTTTTACTTTCTTGAACACCTTTATTTGATCTCATTATTTATATTATTGTGATTTATGTGATTTATATGTCATATAAAACGTTGACCCTTGATTGGAAATAAAAGTTGTTCTATTCTATTCTTAACATATTGTCTTGATATATTTTTTCTGAAATTATACTTTAAAAGATAATTGCAAACAATATGCTACCCACAATTTTTCACTTTTTATTCGCTAGTGATCGTAACTCTGGATATAAATCTCTATTTGGAATCAGGGTCAGCTCGGCCCTAAAATGTACTCGGCCCCGAGTCAGCTCGGCCCTATTTTAACTCGGCACGGGTCAACTCGGCCCACTTTTCAATTAATTGAAATTTTGGTTTGTTTTGTTGGAACCACATAATAAAATATGGACTTATTCATAAACGTGTAAAGATGTTTTATTAAATTAGTATTACATTTTTGGTAATGAAAGCGTTTTTAATGATTTGGGTAATAAAATCTTATTACAATCCATCATTGGGACATAGCAAAATACATTGCATGATAATAAATAACATGTAGTTTTACTTATGTAAGATAAAGAACAAACATTTAATATATTTTATATTATAAGTATTAAAAAACAAGTTTTTATTTCATATTTTATGGAAGATTTCAAACAAAAACCAACAAAAGGAAAACACATTTGTATTATAGTAATGTTTTAACGAATTTGCAAGAAAAAACATAATTTTTCTAAATTAAATATACATTAATTCTGCAGCAATACAAATAATGTACAAATATATAATAATATACCACATATCTCTTGTTTTTCATTTAAAACAGCTTTCCTTGATAACATGATGACATAATAAGAAAAAGTTAATACGTTAAATATGTTTTTTTTCAAAGTGGGCCGAGTTGACCTGTGCCGAGTTGACCCGTGCCGAGTTGGTATAGGGCCGAGTTGACTCTTTACCATCTATATGGGGGGTTTGCCTAAAATACAAAAGTGAGATTTTTGACGAAAGTGAGCGAAAGTGACTTTTAAAATTTGAATTATGCCGTTTTAATAGAATTTTACAGTAAAATTGCTGTTTGTTACTTTGTAGACGTATATTATTAGCAACTAATTATATATATTATAATAAATAACCATAATCATGATTTAATCGCCATTTATTGGCCTAATTTCTAAATATAAAAGTTTAATTATCTTCCTTTCGCTTGCATAGAAAAATACGAAAGAAGATTTACTAAATTTGCAGTTTGTAGACGTATATTATAAGAAATTAATATTAATTTCTGATAATATACGCCTGAAAAATGCAATATTAGTATAACTTTCAATTCAACGCTTTATTTCATATTTTACAAGTCACTTTCGTATTTTTCAATGTGAGCGAAGGGTAGCCTAATTAATTCGGCGTGAACGGTTTGACCCATTTTACAGACTTTTTTTTTCTTACTGTCAAACCGGAAAAAGACAGCCCCCGTCCAAAATTATCTCGGTGTCTCTTTGACAAGTATAATTAGTTGGACTAAGCGAAGGGAAGATTAAATCATCATAGTGATTATTTTTGAAAATAAATATTATATATTTCTGATAACATACGTCTACACACTGCAATTTTAGTACAAATTTAAATTTAAACTCTATATTTAATATTTTACAAGTCACTTTCGTATTTCTAAAATGAGCGAAAGGAAGATCTCAGATCTTGTGTACTGTATAGAAATTATGCAAATAAATGACGATTAAATCATCATAGTGATTATTTTTGAAAAGAAATATTATAAGTTGCTAAGAATTACAGTCAACCCGGCCCCAAGTTAACCCGGCCCCAAGTCAACCCGGCCTCAAAATTGGTCAACCCGGCCCCAAAATTGGTCAATCCGGCCCCACAGTATTTTTATTTGGTCAATGCGGCCCCAAAATTGGTCAATGCGGCCCCAAAATCGGTCATTCCGGCCCCAAAATATATATAAAATTATTTAAGTCATCTTGTTGTATGATGGAATAAAAATGATTTATTATTAATTGTACCAAATTTAACGATTATTTGCATGTTATTTCACTATAATCCAGACAAAAAAAACCCCACTTACTTTATAAAATATCAGTCATATAATGATATTTGATATCTTCTGTTCTTCACGGATATGATTTTATATATAAAAAAAAAACAAAAACAAATATAACTTATAACTTTTTTATTTATAAACCAAATTTAACGATATATTGCATATAAAATCATTTTATTATTAATCAAGAAAAGTTAATAAAAAAATAATCAATTTATAAAATATAAGTCATATTCGGTATCTTCTGTTCACTACGGATATGACTTTTATAGAACGTAATTCGAATATAACTTATAACTTTTTTATTTATGGACAAAATTTAACGATATTTTGCATGTAAAATCATTTTATTATTATAAAACATCGTATCAAGAAAAAATAATAAAAAATAATTACTTTGTAAAATATAAGTGTTTATATTTTAAAGCAAAATAAATAATAAAAAAATGGGGCCGGGTTGACCAGAAATAACATTGGTTTGGGGCCGGGTTGACCAATTTGGGGACGGGCTGACTTGGGGCCGGGTTGACTTGTGGCCGGGTTGACTTGTACCGATTGCTAATAATATACGTCTGAAAATAACAATTTTACTGTAAAATTCAATTAAAACGGTACAATTCAAATTTTAAAAGTCAATTTCGCTCACTTTCGTCAAAAATCTCACTTTCGTATTTTAGGCATACCACTATTTGGGACCGAAATGCCTCGAAACGTTTTAATTATGGGACGAATCGGTTGATTACCAAAATTCAACCCAAAATTCTAATCTACCTTATAAAATAAACAGGTTTACAATATCAGAACACTTACCATAAAGAATGATAAATAAAATCACTTTTCCAGCCATGTTAAATGCGACACAAGCATTCAATTTGTAATAGTTTCAGTTTGCGTCTTCTTGGTAAATCCATAATCGAGGCTAATGACCACTAAATTGCCCGGTAGTAATAGAATGCGAAATGGACTCCATTTCGCGAAATGAACTTTTCAACTACGAAATGGACATTTGTTTCTTAAATTTTGGTTTAAGTGTACCATTTAATATCATTTTTAATAATGAACAAGTGATATATGACATAAAATTACTATCTAAACAATTTTGGTAATATTTTTTTCATTATTTATGCTTGCACATTTGAAAATAACGTAGTTCAGTGTTTAATACATAAGGTCTTTCAAATAGAAAGATTCTGTTTAATAGCATATGTTTAACCCGGTACAAGTCAACCCGGCCCCAAGTCAATCCGGCCCCAAAATTGGTCAACCCGGCCCCAAACCAAGTTTAATCTTTGTTGTAAATCCTCTTGCGAGTTACCAATTATTACCATATCGTCAGCGAATAACAATATTACTATACATATTTCAAATATATTCAATCCACAATCGACAGAGTTTTGTAAAAATAATTCTAGGTCTTCTAAAAATAGTGCAAACATGGCGGGCGAATTATTTTGGCCTTGTCGTAGCCCAACCGATAAATTGAAAAACTCTGAAAATGTATTGCAATGTTTAACACACGACTTAACAATTGAATACATTGATTTAAAAGTTCTAAGTAACTTCCCATGTAATCCCATATTAAACAATTTATACCATAATGCATTGCGGTTCACAGAGTCAAACGCCTTTTTTAAGTCGATAAAAGCACAAGGTAATCGCATTTTTTGAGTTAACATATGGTTTATTAAATTGTGTAACACGAAAATTGCATCTACTGTACTACACCCCTTTCTGAAACCAAATTGAGCGTCTGACAAAATGTTATTCTCATCAAACCATTTTTCCACTCTATTTGTCAAGATACTTATAAATAATTTCCCAAAGTTACTTAATTACATGTAGTAATGTGATGCCACGATAATTATTAACATTAGTATGATCGCCTTTTTTTATGAAGAGGTATAATAAAGCCTTCAGACCATATTTCTGGAAAATAGCCTGCATCAAAAACTCTGTTAAAAAGATCAGTGATATGGCCTACTAATATATCAATAGAAAATATAAAGTATTCGTTCAACAAGTCATCACTTGGACAAGACGCTTTGTTGCGGTTTAATCGCTTCACCGCATCTCTATAACTTCTTCGCAAGATATGGGAATATTAAGCTCTTCGAAAGTAGGGTTACTAATATTAGGATCAATATTATCATTTGAAACATTTGCATCAAAATTAGTTGTAGCCCTTATTTCTTCAAACATATTTGCAAAATAATGTTGGAAATCTAAAATAGGTATATCCGAACTTTGTGATACATTTCGTTTTTTGAAATGTTTCCAAAACTCTCTTGGTTTACTAGTTTTCAATTCAGACAATTCTTGTGCCCTTTTAAGTCTATATTGTCGTTTCTTTTTACGAACAATGTTTTTAAACTCTTTTTTCAAGTCACATAGAATATGCCTGTTAGTTTCGTTTTTATAATAATTAAAAATCGACAAAATGTATTGTCCAGGTCAAGCAAATATAACTGGCAGGACGAACTTGTTTGGTATGTGATTTATGGCATTTAATAAATGCCCTAGCTAGGCGGTTTTTACCTCCCAGTTTAGTTATTTCGATACAAATATGTACATGCCATGTTTGTTATTATGTAACATTTGTCATTTATGGCATTTAATAAATGCCCTATTTCATATATGGGATGTGTATTGAATTCTTTTTATCATTTTGATGCTATAAACATTTGTACATTTTTCATAATATATTTACTGCAGTATACACTTTGATTTTACTAATATAAAATAATGAATTAATGATATAGTTGCTAATTAATTAAACAACTCTATTTAAATATTTTTTTAAAATCTGTTCAATTATATGCCAATTGTATTAGAAAGATAATTAACAAAAAAGTTTACTTGAATATCCATGGCGATAAAATTTCAATTAGACATATAACATACATGTAGATATTTTTCATGGAATTATCATTTTAGAAGTAATTGATTGATTGTGGTTCCTTCAGGGTATTTAATGTGGTTCTTTCAGAGTATTTAATATGGTTCTTTCAGGTTATTTAAAATAATGTATGGAAGGGCATCTTAAATTTGTCTTCCTTCAACAGTGAAAGTTATGAAATATTGCTGTATTTAATTTGCAGAAAAACACAATCTTTTATTTTTGAAAGAATAAACTAATAAACAGTCGTAAAAGACTTGCAATATTTGTATGATGTTAATGAAAGAATTCATACACGATTTTATACAAACTCCTCGCAGCGGTTACTTCCCCTGATCTGTACAGTAACCACTGCCACCACAAGTAAATTCGGTCGAATATAGCCGGATATATTTTTTTCACTTTTAATTTAAAAATAGAATACTTTATATCATTTTAGTTTTCTTTCGTTAAATAGTTATGCTTAATGTACAAGAAAGTAAAAAAATATACGTATAAAAATTATTTTGTAAACATAACGAAAGATATTTTCACTGTGACACCGTATGCATAGTAAACAATGGTAGAATATAAACAGTTATTGAACGATTGCACAAAAAATTTGATCCGGCACTTGTTTTAAAGTGATAACAAATTGTGTGTCTTGAACTTATTTTGTCTGGTAAGGATGTAATTATAAATCTGCCAGTTTGATATGGGATCCCTGGCGTTCTGAAACTGGCCGCCATGTTTTTGTCACATGATACAACTATCATCACGTGATTTCAGTGGTGGCAGTGGTTAAAGTAGCAAAGCGTGACGTAACCGCTGTGAGGAGTTTGGATTTTATACCTTAACATTACATACATTGGCCAGTACACCAGATTTTGAACGTGGAAGAACAAGATCTGTTAGAAACAAAGAAAATATACCAGATAGCAATGGTAAGATGATGATTTTAATATAACCATCTCATCTTCTGCAGTCATCCCTGTCTAAAATCATCTGCCTTAAAATGATAAAAATGCCTCAATACTTTGTCCCTTAAAACAAATGTATTTGAGAGTAGCTATGCAATCCTAATATTGCTGGCTGAATTGAAATTGAAGTGGCTTAAAATAGCTCTTATCCCCTTAGCTGTTACTTAATCTACCCATGCCACAAGTGCAGACCAAGTACAGTATGCACATCTGTACCGTCTGATCAGGGTCGGCACTATTTACTATTCAGCTAGTAAATATTTTGAAATTTTCTCCAAAAAATGATAAATAGTTTTGTCCAGTTTGGAAGATAAAAAGGTCCATTTTAGATACTTGGCATGGTAAAGGTTAAGAAGGGAGATGAGCATCTTCAATCAATCAGTCAATCAGAATTGAAAATTTGTTTCTTGTTCCTTATTATATAATTTTAGGTCTGTTGTAACCTTTCTACATTTTGTAAGCTTTTAATTCTTATATAATGAATGAGCTGAATATACAATAGTTATCTATACAATAGTTACACAAGTTAAATTTAAATTATTCATATGACTTCATTTTGTATTTTTTTTGACAATCTGTTTGCAGGTTATGACAGTGATTATTTTGATAGATCTGCAGAGATTTCAGAAATTGATGAACGATTGAACAGATTACAACAGCTAATGAAAACCAGCATGACCTGAGTCAAAATCTGTGATAGATAAAAATATACATATTTATTTAGTGATACTAGAATGGGACACAGTTTTCATCTCATAGTGATTCTAGAAAATTTGAGCCGTGTTACGACAAAATCAGCATATTGGGTTTGCGACTGCATTGGATCTAGACCAGCCTACCCATCCGCGCAGTCTGATCAGGATCCATACTGTTGGCTATCAGTTTCTCTACTTGCACAGGCTGGTCTGGATCCATGCTGGTCGCAAACGCACTATGTTGGTTTTGTCGTGACGCGGCTCAAATGATGCCTGGTGTGGAACCATGGATGTTCCAAGTCTTATTGAAAGGGAAAATATTCATAAATCAGTAAACACATTTATTTAAATTTTCAGATTTCTGCATAAAAAATGAAATAAGCAAATTTATTTTGTGTACCAATCATTCATAAGGGGTATTCCTCCAAATGTGCTGAAATATTAAATAACAAAGTGTAAAATGTTTCAAAATCAACTTAATGCTTGTGCTGAGAAAAAAAAATCTGTCATGCAATGTGTTTGAATCATGTAGTTTAAAGTTCACATATTGGATTTATTGTATTTGAAATATTCAGATATTTGTCCAAGGATGCAGTGTGAATCATTTACGTGTTTTTGATAGTAAAATTTGATTAATGTCGAAAAAATTGTCATTTAGTTATACAGTTTTTGTCTGTAAATTCTCAAAGATAATAAATAGTATAGTGTGACTTTTCCATTATACTGTTCTGTAAGGTAGTAAACAGCAGTAATTTAACTTATTTATAAATCCCTGAAACTTCTAATTGATAGTTTTAAATTCAAAACAAGCGTTTAATATAGAATTTTCAGGGTAAAGGTAAAAATATGTAGATACAATAGTTTTATGTAGAGGTAACCATTAAGAAAGTAAGTGATTCTGTACATATTACAATGATAACGTTTTCCTACTTTTATTACAAATTATTTTACATTTGATTCTACTTTCCGTATGTGATGCATCTAACATGCTCTAAATCCATTATCTTATTAGTCGCCGGTAGAAACCGGCGACTATATTTGTAACAGTTTAATATTATACCTATGGTAGGAGAAGCCCTTAAAATCTGAAAATAAAAACATATCAATTATTGAACAATTAAAATTAACAATTATTTTTCAGTAATCTAAAAAATTCAAACATATGATAAATTTGCTCAGTGAAATGAAATATACACATATTGACATCTTAAAAAGCAACATTACAATTTTCATAAAATGAATCAATAACGTATCCCCAAGGATCAGTCATTGAATATTAGGGTTACTTTTACTTTTTTCTATGTGTCAAGGATTGCTATTTTATAATATATAAATCATGAATGATATTTGAAATGACACTTTAAAATTATTTGGTTGTTTATATTTTATGAGACCTATTATATTACATTATTTTATCTAATTATAAACAAATTCTCCCTGGTCTTTCGTAAGAATCACGTGACTACATGTGTATATATCGTTATAAAATCTATTAATAGTAACAGATTGCTGATAAGAAAAAGGTATGGTAGCTGATAAGATGCAAATCATTGTAATTTTGTACAGATAATTACATAAGTTATTTTTCATTAATCAGTTTCATACTTTATACCATTAGCAAAACCTGTTTACTCATATTTTATACATTAAAAATAAATTTTCAAAACCTTTTCCTTTCTTCTAGGTAAAGGGTTAAACTTGGCCCGTTCTGTCAAACTTTCAACAAGAAAGTTCAATAGTTTAGTTTAGGTTGAACATCCCAAAATAATTTTATGCTTAAGAGGCTCAGTATGGTAATCGTTGATTTCGGTATATTCCGTCGGTTTCCGTCACACAGGTTTCCAAAACGGTATGACGTTAGGGGTCCGGAATCGTATTAGATACATAGAAAAAAATAATAAACTATCTTTGTGTTGATAGTTTATCGCACTGAAAGGCAATAAAACGTTAATTTCATATATCGTATGTAACGATGGGAATACATGTTTTTTCGATAGCACATAATAATGATGTACAACACTTTTACAGTAAAATTGCATTGTTTCATGAAATAATTAAACATATATATTTTCATAGTCACTTTGCAAATATTCGATGATCGGTAATTATTTGTCGGTAATTATCTGAATCTGAACTAGTAACCTATACGGATTTCAATGTATGATACAACAGTATATGTATAAAGTACAATTACTAGAAGAATTACCAACATAGCACTTGCCTTTACAAGCCTCAGTGGCAAACATTACTCAACTCATTGTTCCTCTTATTTTTATACTTGAACCATTAAACTTATATTTTCTTATATTTATGATAATACAATCATTTTTCTATCCGGCGACTTGATGCTTTAGCATCAAAATCTTTACTTGTTAAACATTTTTCTAAATTAATGTGCATGTAAACAAAGAGCGCTGTGGAAATCGAGGTACTGCATACTAATTAGCTGCTGATGTAGGTCCTACTTTGTTGATACTATATAAACTTCAATTTGCCATTTCTTTTAAGGAAATCTTTTATACATTCTTGAGGCTTAATGTGGTTTTAAACTTACCAGGATAACTATTACATGATGAAAAAAAAACAACAAATTATGGAGAATATTATATACATGTATAAGTAGCAACTTTGTGTCACTCTTGTTTAGAATATATGATACTTATGTCTGACCTCTTTTATTAATCTGTATCAGTTAGTAATGAAATAAGTTGAAGCATGAAATGAAATTTAGAGTTGTCCATTCTTGTTAGTTAGATGTTAAATAATATGTAGTAAAAAATTTGTAATGTATTAAGTCGGCAAGAATTTATAGTTTTATATTGTTATATATTATATGGTACCTAAGGGCTTATGTTAGTTGAAAACTCATCTTAAAACATTCTGAAACTAGTTTATCACAGTTGATAGTCGCTCAGGTAAATACATATATGTTTTTTTCTTACAAATAAGTATGTTAATCTGTTTAAATTGTACAACTTCAGGCATCAATTAAAAAACAAAACTTTAATCATAATTGCATCAGATATATTCATAATTATTACGAAAAAGATGAAAACTAGACTTGGTGAAAGTACGTACATATACATATGTAGTATATATATGTTTAGTTTTAACTCATTTTTTGCCTCTGATACTCAGTTATTTTAAAATTATTAATAATTAAGTAATAGCTAGAAAGAGCACCGAAACACGAGGCTATCTGATTTGTACGAGGGGGCGTAGCCCCCCGAGTATTAATCAGATTGCCGAGTGTTTTGGTGTTCTTTCTCTTTTGTATCATAGTCAAACATAAAAGCACGTTCCCTGTTGTCACAATATGAAACCCCGGCACAAATGAACCAATGAACGAACATCTGAATATGACATTTCTGTCGCTTTCCCTTTCTCTGCCGTCACAATATGTAAACCCCAGCAAAAATGAGCCAATCATGCAATGGGCATGCTCTGGAGTGCGGGTAACTAATACCCGCACTCCAGTTAACGCACTGTGCATGTATATGTATACGATTTAACCCTGACACATTTTCAACAGAAAGGTCTCCGAACTATGATACAATTAATTATTCAACCTATGTTGCATTGAATAAAACAATTCAGGAATGTGTAAGGTGTAGCATTTTACAAAAAAGAAAAAATATCTCAGCTGTTTTGAATATGAATTATGTTTTTATTGTACTTGTGTTTTATTTCTCCTTTAAGGTGACAACGGAGTCAATTATCACTGAAAATACCTAAAATGAATTTTTTTGCTAAGTAGATTTATCAACCTTTTCTGAACACATTCGTGATTTAATTTTGGAAGCAGTTAGTCCAAAAAATGTGTTTTTAAACGTTTTAAAACGGTACCTATACTATTTGTATCTGCTACTCGCGTAACCTGTCGATTATCGATAACGCTCCGCCCCCTGTTGAGGCATCAATGAGGGAAATCGGTAGTTCCATATATCCGTGAATTACAGGTCCATACTGGTCCATACTTCTCGTATTACATGTATCGTACAACTACCGTACATCTATTATGAGTATCTCAACATTTAGCCTTTTTTATAAATTAAGAAATTGTCGGCCAATGTACGTAACATAAATAATTAAGCATAGCGGCAAATCGCACAACCACGGGGTTGATTAAAAATGTAGTTGCTAAAATATCCATGTGTGAAAATAATTTGTCTGTCCCGTTAATCTGATAGATATTACATTGAGTTGATAGACTTTTGTACGGATTCAAGGGCTTACTTTACATTCAACCTCGTTTTCTAACAATGTCGAGTAAAACAACAACAAAAACAGACAACATTTTTTATGTGAACGCCTATATGACTTGTGGTAAGGTGTCCCTGACAAATTTCTAAACCATTTTAGATTGTCTAAGGATGATTATTTCTCTATGAATAAAAAAAAGATATTAAAATATATTTTCAGTGAAAATAAATTGTTCGCCAGTAAATCGGACACAGTACTAATAAATCTGGGACAAAGTATGAAATTTATTGTCTATCCCGGTAGAAACTGAATCTCTATGCCGTGCATAGATGTTATTCATAATAGAAGTCAAGAAGGCCAGATCATAATGATCGAGTAATACCTTTTATTTCTATTAAAATATGTGAAGCATTATCAATTTGGTGGAAAAAATATATAATATCCCGTTCTTATTTGTACATCTACCATGGACTTTAAAAGACTGTCAGAAGCTCAGTTTTTTGTTATTTTATTTTATATTTTAACGGAATTTCATACACGAATAGTACACAGGCAGAGTGACACTGGTATAATAAAACAAGGTTAGCTTTTAAAAAAGCTAGTAGCGACTCGCTTCGTAATTTTTTTCCAGGGGTGCGTTTAAATGTAAAAATGACAGTTCTGTTAGCTGAAGAGACTTCAGCGAACATCAAAATAAAAGTGACATAAAGTTATGGAAGCCAGTTCTCTCAGTTTAACAAAGAGGAATATGAGTATATATGAAGATGCATGTAAACAGATAGAATGAAGTCCCTATGTCTATGCACATTTACTGTATGGCCTGTTGACCTTGACCAAATAAATGTTAGATAGGTAGAATTCATAAAGATGTCTCTTTATACAAAGTTAAGTTATAATATGTATTGGAATGAGTGACAGACACAAGTCCTAAAGTAAACACAAGTTGTCAATCAATTCAGCCAGAAAAGCCGGGATCCTATTAAAGATATAGGATCCCGGAAATTGACCAGTCTAAGATGCTTTTCAGATAAGCCGGGATCCTATTAAAACATATAGGGATCCGGGAATTGACCAGTTCAAGAATATAGTTTTCAGAAAAGCCGGGATCGTATTAAAATATAAAGAGATCCCAGGAATTGGCCAGTTCAAGAATATAGTTTTCAGAAAAGCTGGGATCGCATTAAAAATAAAGGGATCCCGGGATTTGACCAATTCAAGAATATAGTCTTTGATTTTTCCAATTAATTAGGCATATAATTATAAGTATTGTGATTTCCGCATTTTAAGTTTGTTGATAAATAGCTCTAAATATATTTATATCCTAAGTTTAATTAATTTAACGTTCATTACATACAATAAAAAAAAAACTTAACGTTTAATGGCCTTTCATTACGACAATAATCAACACAAATATAGTTTATTATTTTTTCCTCTATATCTTATACGATCCCGGATCCCGGTCATTCCGGGCGTCCCGGATCCCGGCCAGTAAATACATACACTAAATACCGGAAAGGATAAAATGACCGGAAAAAAGGAAAAAGAAATAAAGTTTCCTTTTAAAAGGAAAGGCTTGCACAGTTGTGCCTTCATCCCAACATATTTATTTGTTTTTATTTTTGTAAAAACGAATATTTTTGTCAAAACGATTTGAAATCTATTCTCTATTGTATAAAACTAATAAAGAAAATAATCAATCGTAAAAATACTAACGTGAAGATCTATCATACTGAAAGGAAAACAAGTGTGCACATTTCATTTAATTAATAAGCATGTTCCCAGATACGATGCGCTATCTATAAATCATCACGTGGTAAGGTTAATGATATGCATGGGCTATTTTTTAGATTACCTCACCAAGTTCAGTAGATCTAAATATAACTCGATCATGCACTGTGTGATTTGGACCACCCTTTGAAGACGGATACTACTACAGTCAACATCCTCTATTGTGTAAAACTAATACAGACAAAAAACAATTATAAAAGAAACTAACTTTTGCGTCTTGAAAAAGATTTGAAACGGAACAATTTCGTTTATAATTTATTACGGTTTAAATCAATAAATCAAGTAAAAATACGAATCCTATTTATATAAACAAAAACTGGGATTACCGAAGTAACTAAAATAGCTTAGATTTCCGTAATATTACTTCGTCTGATTCCGCAGTATGACGGAATCGCCCGAATTGTCACGATTGCAATCGGAAGTACATCGGCTATTTATCATTAATCCGAAGAGTGACGGAAAAGGCCGAAAAGTTGCGATTGGCACGATTTCAGCTGGTTTCCCGTTCAATCATGCACTTATAAATGTAAGCAGAAAACCACCTAACCGGAACAGGTTTTCCAAATGAAATGGCTTGCAGCCGTGGCTGCAAGCCAAAAATGCACAGAACTAGATGTACACTTATGTTAATTAACCAACAGAATTTAACAAAAGCTTACTACAGAGGAACCGGTGAGATCGCTAAATCAAAAGTCAGTGTAAATATGATTTATTGAAAAGAATTCATGAAAACAAACATTTTTAATCATCATAATATCTTTGCGCTCAAAGCAATACTTGCTGCTTTTTAAATATGGCGTGAAAATTGAAGGTTTTTTGAAGCTATGTAAGATTAAATTTGATTGGCTAAATAATTTTGGATCCTAGCCCTGATAGATAAATTTTTATAGAAAGCTGGAAGCCAAGCTTCGATTAAATTTTTGGATGGATTCGGAGTTTTAGGTTGTTTCTCAGTAAAATCTTTACGTAATACCGGCTCGCCGTGGCGAGCCGGCATAATAATGCTGATGATAATAATAATAATAAACTTCAAAAAGGAAACAATTAAATACCCCGCTAGCGGTGCGCAAATGCGTTCCATTTCCCCCACTGAGTACCTCAAATTTTACCGAAAGTCACGTGACATGTGCGACAGATACCAGACGGACAGTAAATCACGTTAAGAATTGAAGAAATTTCGGCTATAAACTGATATTAATCAGCAGCTTTTTAATTGGTCAGATGTCACGGGGTCATAAAATGTTGTTAGAGTATGTTACCGCAACTTATGACCCTCTCTGGTGCGATATTTGTGTATTATGCAATTATTTAGCGTGAAACGTAGGGGTCCGAGAGAGAACAGCCGTTTTATGACACTTCGTTTGATGCGGGTCGGACTAACTTTGAATCGGCATAACTTTTTTAATAATCAAGCAATTAACATGCGGTTTAAAGCACATGAAAGGAAATTCATTTACGGAGGGAACCGTGTCAGGGATTTTTGTTTGCTCAATCAGCGACTTAATTATCTTTAATTACGTAATATGTATGGTGAAAAAAGTCGCATAAAATGTTTGACGTTACGTAATATTTTTTTGAGAAAAGATAGAAAAAATTTGAGACAAGGTTCCCCAGATAATATAAGTAAGGTTATTTTCCAAAAGTTTGATGACAAAAAAAATAAAAAATGACTTTGATATGACAATTTAAAATTTTAGGATTTTTATTCAAAATCAATCATTTACAAAGGCATTTTTTTCAAATATGTTATTTTTTATGCTGATCAACGACATTTAATGCACAAAGATTAAATAAATAACAATTATTACTAGAATAACTTGGTTTAAATTACATTTATGTGAGTACCACGGAAAGTGTCTGTTGTCACCTTAAAGCATGTTCTTTTAGTTTACACAGATTGTTTCTTATGTACAGTTACAAAGTCTTTTATTTATGAAATATTAAATTTGTAGAATGAGTATTGTGTTAGTTGTTGTGTTTATGGTTTTGAACTTATTTGATGTAAGGACACCATATTATGAACTATTGTTTGATAATGTTATTGTCAGTTATTTCTAAATTGTTTAAGGGGAAAAGAAAAGAACAAAATAAGCATTTATCATAGTAATGGAAATCATACACAAGTCCCCTACCAGTAAGAACCCCAGTACCATGACCATTCAATTATGCCATTGTTGAAGATTTGAATGAACTAAACTTTTAAGTTCTTAGTTTGTCTGTTGTATCATAGTAATGAGTTAAGTTTCCCTGCCTAGTAAGGGACTGACAGACACACAGACAGATGAAGGGTATACCTAAAGTCCTCTCAAGTTAAACCAGTGGGGGACTGTAATTCTAACACGACCCGCATTTTTCCCTATTGAACATAGAAGAACCGAAAGTGTGTGTTATTATGCAATAGAGTCACTGTTTGACGATCTATATTTAGACATGTGACATAATCATACATGTGACGTAACCACTATAAAATCCGACGCACTGACAATAAGCACGCCCGTTTAACTCACAACGAGTGAAAAATGTCCATCGGTAAAAATGTTGTGAGCAACTTCCGTTCCTCGTTGTGAGCACCTATCTTTGACGTGTGACACGATTAACAAGGTGAGTTTTTCATAATTTTTGAAGATTACAGACATTTATGTAAAAATATCGAAATGCAGTTAGCTAGCGATGTGTTTTCTGAGTATGCACATGTAAAGATATTGCCTGTTGGTGGACAATTTGATGGAAATACCGTGCGACGCAGTCACTCGGGGTAGCAGGAAAACTGGAGGCAACTTCTCTTTGGACCTAATTTAACATTGAAAACGTCGATTCTGGTGACGTTTTGTGCATTCTAACCTAAAACAGATGCCCACAAGTCTTCAGCGTAAAATATTATCTGAAAGTCTTCATAGAAACGAAGATATACCCTTTTTTGCTTTAATCCTCGTTGTGAGCACCATAACCTCGTTGTGAGCAAGACAAGCGCAGTGCGTGTATGGTTTTAATATGTAATTCAGATGGTGAAAATATAATTTTCAATCTACCACAGCAATTAAAACGTTTTTGCACAGCAGCATTTCTTTGCAAGACGTTGTGCATACCCCAAAGGGAGGCATATAAGTTTTGAACTGTCCGTCTGTCAGTCCGTCAATCTGTCCGAAAACTTTAACATTGGCCATAACTTCCTTATTAGTAAACGGATTTGATTCATATTTAAACTCAACATCCTTTAGCACAAGACCTTCCTACGGACCTGTACTTTTTAACCTTGGCCCCTGAATGGCCTTTACCTTGAAGGTCAAATTGTCCAAAAACATTTAAGATTGGCCATAATGTCCTGGCATAATGTTTAAGTACAACACATCTTTGGACAAGGCCTTTCAGCTATCCTATATTCTTTTGACCTTGACCCCTGAATGACCTTCACCTTGAAGGTCAAATTGTCCAAAAACTTAAAATTGGTCATAACTTCCTTATTAGCATACGGATTCTACTCATGTTTTGAAACAACACCCCTTTAGGCAAGACCTTCAAACTGATCTGTATTTTTTTACGTTGTACCCTGAATGACCTTCTAGAACATTCCTAAAACTTTACCATTGGTCATAACTTCTTTATAAGTAGAATTAATTCATATTTGGACACCATGCCCCTTTGGACAAGACCTTCCAACTGACCTATATTTATTTCACCTTGACCTTGAATGACCTTCACATTGAAGATCTAATTGTCCAAAAACAAATAATCTATCTGGTCCATAAATCAAAGGACAAAGCATCACTTCAGGGGTATTGTCAACTTACCGTGATAGTTCTTGTTTTACATAACTTGGTCCGTCTTCAGCTCAGGATAAACACATGTATGTGAGTATCACACAGATTGTGAAATTGTTGAAATATTCATAAACTCCCCGTGATGTTCACTCGTGCCACACTAGAGTATACGAAATAAAATACCTGATTTACCTCCACTGATTAGTTCTTCTGTTAATCTGATGACTTGTGAATATGAAGAATAATTTTCAAAAAAGAAAAAGAAGAACTATTGCAAAGAAAAACTATTGTACAAAAACGTTTTGATTGCTTTTGGTAGATTGAAAATTGTATTCTTGCCATTTGAATTACATATTAAAACCAGACAAGCACTGCGCTTGTCTTGCTCACAACCAGTCGGGCATACTTCCTGATCGGGAAACAAGGGGATTCCCCTTCAAGGCTTCCCGATCAGGCAACAAACGTCAAAATCCTTCCCGATCGGGAAGTTTTTTTGGCCTTTTTTACGTAGTTCAAGAAAAATGGCCGGTGCATAACAGTTTTCAACCCACATCAATATGAATATCATACTTAAGTTCAGAAAAGTTACATCTAAAATCCTACCGAGTCATTTTCTTTTAAAATGTCTACAATTAAAATAATCTGAAAGTGAACTTAAGTAAAGATTTTAGATTTTACCAAAACTAGCCACTTCCCGTTTTGGAAACGTTGCTTCCTGATCAGGCATTTAGCAAATTATTCATCATTAAAAGTTTAAGATACAGTGCTTCCCAATCTGGAAGTACCTTAATTATATTTGTAGTAGTACCTTGATGATTAGAAATTGCCAAGCCATGTCAGTTTTTAAAGACACGTGGCACATAATTCAAACACAACGAGTGGAATATATCTGGCGAAGCTTCTGTTCTTGTTAGGCGTAATAATACAGATCAAAACATTAGCTATACTTGAGGGACAGTAAAAAAAATATCATTACAATACAAAAGTTTCATACAGTTAAGATTGTATAGAACATGTTGAACAACATTGCACAGAGTGTAATTTCTTAAAACAATTACCATGCAGCTCAAATAATTAAGTTAAATGTTAACTAGAGCTCACATAAATATTTTTTTTTGCTATAGCTCAAGACGTGTTTGCATACTACATGTGTTTGTAGTGACTGTGTCATATTTCTGTTTTCTGAAACTTAAAGTGTATAAAGCTATATATCTGATGCAAAAAAATATTGTTAGAATTTTAAAAAAGTATACTTCCAAAATGATTGTATGAAATAAATATGGTAATTTATTGCCTTAAACGCGTTTTGGCGCAAGCACAAAATCATTGCTAAACGGATAAAACCCTTCTTAAAATAACAAAACAATATTTGTTTCTGTTAACTTACAAGATTCATGTGTATTAAATAACAGAGGCATTATATGTTAAATTACTTTTTCGAGAATCAACCATATACTAATGGAACCAGCATAATTTGCTGTTGATAAATTTTATTTAAATATTTCATTAGATATAGAACATATCCTTTAAGCCACAATTTAAAGAAATAAGATAAGATAAGATAAATAAATAAAACAAGAATTATTATAATGACATATATCCCACCCTTTCTAGCTGGAATTGAATGAAATATATCATTAGTAAGTTAAACAAAATGGAGAATAGCTGGAATAAAATATATATTATTATATAAATGTAACTATGAGCATCTACTTTGAACATTCAAGGTTATAGTGACCTTGTCCTCTGACCTAGAGACCTCAAAATCAATAGAAACCATCTACTATGAACAATTAAAATGTGAAACACAAAAACTTGATAACGGGTAGTTTTGAAGATAATAAGTAGAAACCATTCTGACATTCAACATTCTTGTGACCTTTGACCTAATAAAACCAGCATAATCATGGACCTCAAAATCGACAGGGGTCATCTACTAAATATAACCAATCAATAAGTGAAATATAAAAGATTTGGTGATAAATAGTTTTCAATAATGAACGGAAACCATTCTGACATTTCAGGACCCTGTTACCTTGAAACTGGTGACCCTAACATCAATATCTACCACATATGACTAGTCAACACATGAAATAGGAAAACTTTGTGATAAATACTTTTCAAGATATTGTGCGGAAACAATTTTGACATTCAAACCACTGTGACCTTGACGTTTGACCTAGTGACTCCAAAATCAAAAAGGACCATCTTCTAGTTATGACCAATCAATATGTGAAATATTAAGACTTTCTGATAAATAGTTTTCAAGATACTGAGCGGAAACCATTCCAAATTTAAAACACCTGTAACTTTGAACTTTAGGCTAGTAACCCCAAAATAAATATAGGTCATCTAATAGTTATGACCAATCAATATATGAAATATGAAGACTTTTTGATAAATAGTTTTTAAGATAATCAGCAGAAACAATGTGGTCTAACGACGGATAAACAAAATACTTAAGGTCCCTGTTACATTGACCTTAAGACCCCACTAGTTACGACCAATCAATATGTGAAATATAATGACTTAGTGATGGATAGTTTTCAAGAAAATGAGCTTAAACTATTCTGACATTTAAGACCCCTATGACCTTGACCTTTGAACTAGTGACCACAAAATCATAGGAGTCATCTACTACATATGACCAATTAATTTGGAAATATGAAGACTTTGTGAGAATTGTTTTCAAGATTATGAGCGGAAACCATTCTGACATTTAGGGTCCCTGTGACCTTGACCTTTGACATAGTGACCCTGAAATCAAAAGCTGCATTTACTATAGTTATAACCAATTAGTATGTAAAATATGAATACTCTGTGATAAATAGTTTTTAAGATAGTAAGTGAGGTCTACCGATGGACTGACCGACCATTATTAACATAACATATATTTCATTCAACATACAATTTATAGTCTTACAGATATTGTGTGGACATAAGCAAATCAATATACCCGCTCTTCTTCGAAGTTGGACATAATAAAAATAACTAGGGCTGGGAAAAAATAAGAAAATTGATGTTAGAATATTCGTTTTTCGATATTCGAATATATTTGAATATTCGTTTTTAAAAAAATAATTGAGAAGACACCACCTATGATGCTATCATTTGTATCTGAACTGCTAGACAAACATTCACACCATGACTCACATGTTGATTTGTTGCACATACAACTTTATTTGTTGGTGTTGTCCAAAGTAATCTCAATCAGCATGAAAGAATTCCAGAATAAAACACGCTAACTTAAAGAATAACACTTCCCAAACGGGAAACATTTAATGATGAATATTATGCTAGATGCCTGATCAGGAAAAAGTGTTTCCAAAACGGGAAGCAGCTACTTCTTAGTAAAATCGTAAAATTTCACTCAAATTCACTTTCAGATTATTTCAATTTTAGACATTTTAAAAGAAAATGACTCGGTAGGATTTTAGATGTATCTTTTCTGCACTTAAACGTGGTATTCATATTGAAATGGGTTGAAAACTATTATGCACCGGCCATTTTTCCTGAACTACGTAAAAAAAGGCCAATAAACTTCCCGATCGGGAAGGAATTTGACGTTTGCTGCCTGATCGGGAAGCCTTGAAGGGAAATCCCCTTGTTTCCCGATCAGGAAGTATGCCCGACTGACAACGAGGTTATGGAGCTCACAACGAGGATTAAAGCAAAAAAGGGTATATCTTCGTTTCTATGAAGACTTTCAGATAATATTTTACGCTGAAGACTTGTGGGCATCTGTTTTAGGTTAGAATGCAAAAAACGTCACCAGAATCGACGTTTTCAATGTTAAATTAGGTCTCACCTTGTTTATCGTGTCACACGTCAAAGATGGGTGCTCACAACGAGGAACGGAAGTTGCTCACAACATTTTTACCGATGGACATTTTTCACTCGTTGTGAGTTAAACGGGCGTGAATAAGTACGGAAACAAATCAGGCGCAATTTTGCTTTATAGCAGGTATGGCAGCATTTATTTGTTTATGTCGTGTTAGAATCAAAATAATTTATCCAAATCGGTGATTTTATCGCTGGATAACATTGAACTGTTTGTCGTTCGGATGCGCATCATTATATCACTCGGGCTATGCCCTTTTGATATAATTCCTCGCATCCGAACTCCAAACAGTGATGTTATTGAGCGGTAAAATCACAGTTTGGGATATATTATTTCTTAAATAACATACTCACGGTGCATATCCATATCGGTACCCTCTTTGCGAAATCTGCTGAAACGGTACCCTCTTTGCACATGCACAGGCCACTCTCTGCTAAAAACAAACCAGCGATGGATAACAATCCAGTAAAATTTCAATATGATAAGGAAAGAAGGTATAACACGTAGAAAAGATGTATACCACGGAACACTAGAAGGTTTTATCTATGTGCTGATTTGTCATGTGCCCGTTTTTCATGTACTACAACTTCACAATAAGCTTCAAAAAATAAATATGTCTTGCTTCGCCCATCACCTCGACATACTTTTCGGGCTGAAATGAACCTGTGGCTTGATTATATATGCATCATACATATTTAGTATGTTCATTTACATATCATCTTCGGACAAATGGCAGTATATTGTCAAAAATAATTGTACAATTCATAAAAACACCATGCTTTCGGTTTTGCAGCGGCACGGGCTACCTCTCTTCATTTGAATTTTTAAATCACAGGTACCCTCTCATTTTTTTACACATAGGTACCTTAAAGGCACGACGTTTGCTTTTATTTGCGTTAATCGTTAGGTATGTAATATTTCTTACTTTTATGTAAATATTACATACTTAACGATTAACGCAAATAAAAGCATATGTCGTGCCTTGAGAGTACCTATGTGTTAAAAAATGAGAGGGTACCTGTGATTTAAAAATTCAAATGAAGAGAGGTAGCCCGTGCCGCTGCAAAACCGAAAGTAGGGTGTTTTTATGAATTTTACAATTATTTTTGACAATATACTGCCATTTGTCCGAAGATGATAAGTAAATGAACGTATTGAATATGTATGATGCATATATAATCAAGCCACAGGTTCATTTCAGCCCGAAAAGTATGTCGAGGTGATGGGCGAGGCAAGACATGTTTATTTTTTGTAGCTTATTGTGAAGTTGCAGTACTTGAAAAACGGGCACATGACAAATCAGCACATAGATAAAACATTCTAGTGTTCCGTGGTATACATCTTTTCCACGTGTCATACCTCCTTTCCTTATTACAATGAATTTTTTCTGGCTTGTTATCCATCGCTGGTTTGTTTTTAGCAGAGAATGACCTGTGCATGTACAAAGAGGGTACCGTTTCAGCAGATTTCGCAAAGAGGGTACCGATATGGATATGCACCGTGATACTAGTATAATAATAGGTATGTCTGAATTTTTGTGATGAAATACACCAAATTATATTAGCTTATGATAGATTCATTGTATAAAATCATTACATGGGGGAATGTTTACTTCAAATTCATGAACATTACAAGTGTGCTGTCCCAGTATCAATAAATCTATACTACAACCAAACCTACTAGTTGCATCCCACACAGTTGTTAAAATACTAGTTCATCATGTGACATGAGGCAATACTTGGGTAAGTACACCCAAGTGACTAAGATAGTCATGACCTAAGTAGTGTTTCATACATTTGAAAAAGTTGATTCATGCATTACGAAATTCCTATACCTCTTCCTTGTGCAAAGTGATTCATACTGAAACAAACCCAAGTGGTTGACGTCATTTCCTTTGTAAAAGTATCTTTAAAGTAGATATATTGATAAAAAATATATATGTAATCATAATCAATATAGATTTGTTTTGAAGTGTAAATCTACATTAAATCTGCTTGCTTAGCCTGTTGTATCATAACTGAAGAGTTGGGCCACTGATCCTGGAGTTGAGATGCAGATATAAAGGTCACTCGTTTCAATTTGTCATACTGAATTTTACAGAAAAAAGATACACATATGGTCTTTCTATTTGATACTGACAAAAATACTAATTTCAAAGCTCTTCTACTTATTAATACATGACTTAAAAGTGATAAAGCACATGCTCTGTAAGCCTTCACAGGTTTGATACTAATCAAAATGATTATATTACCTTCTAAATTCGTAATGGATTTGCCTTGTTTTACAGGATTTCAATAACAAAATACAACTGTCTTGCCCTGGCTAAGCTACCCCTGCTTCCCATATTCACCCTGGTGATATTGTCAGTAGGATATTAATAAGAAGTTTCATTTTGATACATTATATTGACTTTAGATATGCTTTGAATAAATTGACACCTCCAATACTTGTTTGAGATATGAACTGGACAAACAGTAAGCATGGAAAATTACTAAGGGCAATAACTAAAAATTAATGTATAAAAAGTTATGGTTCCTGGGCACTAGGCTTCTCCTCAATGAGATCTATCCAGTTAGAAAGTTTTGAATTGATATACCTCTAATAGTGTTTAGGTTTTGCTCAAAACAAACAGAAGGATCACCAGATAGACAAGCTGGTTCCTGTATACCCAAATCGCATGTTCTTTGTGTAGGGTGGGGGTATAAAAATTGCTACCGACAGTTAAGAGGCTGATCTTAAAGCACAGGTGTGCCAGCTTGTTCTGGCTCTATGCAGCACAGGTGTGCAGAATAGCCCTGGCTCTATACTGCTGGCAATACAGCACAGGTGTGCAGCTATACTGGTGACAATGCAGCAAAGGTGTGGAGGCTAGCCCTGGATCTATACTTAAGGCAATACAGCACAGGCATGCATGCTAGCCCTGGATCTACACTGGTGGCAAACAGCACAGTTGTGCAGGCATGCCCTTTCTCTATACTGCTAACAATGCAGCACAGATGTGCAGGTGGCCCTGCTCTATACTGGTGGCATTACTGCACAAGTGTGCAGGCTGGCCCTGACTCTATACTGGTGACAATACAGCACAGGTGTGCAGAATGACCCTGGCTTTATAGTGGTGACAATACAGCACATGTGTGCAGGCTGGCCCTGACTCTATACTGTTGACAATACAGCACAGGTGTGCAGGCTGGCCTTGTTCTATACTGGTGGCAATACAGCACAAGTGTGCAGGCTGACCCAGGCTTTATACTGGTGGCAATACAGCACAAGTGTGCAGGCTGGCCCTGGCTTTATACTGGTGGCAATACAGCACAGGTGTGCAGGCTGGCCCTGGCTCTATACTGGTGACAATACAGCACAGGACTACAGGCTGACCCTGACTTTATACTGGTGACAATACAGCACAGGTGTGCAGGTTGGCCCTGGTTTTAAAGTGGTGACAATACAGCACAGGTTTTGCAGGCTGGCCCTGACTTTATACTGGTGACAATACAGCACAAGTGTGCCGGTTGGCCCTGGCTTTAAAGTGGTGACAATACAGCATAGGTATGCAGACTGGCCCTGGCCTTATACTGGTGACAATACAGCACAGGTGTGCAGGCTGGCCCTGACTTTATACTGGTGACAATACAGCACATGTGTGCAGGCTGGCCCTGACTTTATACTGGTGACAATGTGTACAGCACAGGTGTGCAGATTGGCCCTGGCTTTAAAGTGGTGACAATACAGCACAGGTATGCAAGCTGGCCCTGGCTCTATAGTGGTGTCAATACAGCAGAAGTGTGCACTCTATACTAGTGGCAGAGACTTATCACTTTTACAGGCGAAATTGATACTGTTTCCTCTTTGTTGCTTGGCACATGGCATTTAATTATGTGATAGTTCTAGTGTTTTTGGTTTTTTTTGGGTTTGCATCGCATATGGCGACTTTCCAGCTTTACTGGTGTAACTATACATGTATAGTGTGGTGTCCTAGTGGAACAGCAGTATCTGGCAGTGATATGTTATTTTTTTTTCTTTGTTCTTCTTGAAATGGGAAATTTTAGCCTTTGTGGCAATAATAAAATTGGGAAAAATTAACAAAACTGTGACAGCATTCTTTTTTTCTCATATGATAATATAAATTCATGGTAATTCTATAGCAATTGTTGTTTTAATTGAAAAAAGTGATATTCCTTACAACATTGGTAGGTTCATTCAGTCTTCACATTTTTTTTCTTCAAAATTTTGTCAGTTTGAAGCCTAAATTTTATGGAAAAAAATCACTGAAATTAAAGCATAAAATGCCATTATTCAAATAGTTATTGTAGGTTCCTAACCTTATATTCTGTATTAGAGGTTAATTTTTTAAACTATCCAGCCGGTGGCCCGGTGGCATAAAACTGTCTAATTTCTGAGCCCTGATATGTCAGTGGCAGTATAAAATGACAGGGTGATCTGTCAATTTTTTAGACATTATCTCGCATTATTCAATGCCACAGATCTAGACAGTTGGAAAGTGTGCTCATTTTACAATATGCCGACACGGTCAACCTATATTAATCAACAAAGTACAATCAAAGGAAATCCTACAATAAAGTGCCAGAATTTAGAAACTTGATTGGAATAAAACTGTAGGAAATGAGCAGGAAATGATTAAAAATTAATTCATATGTTCAATATGATATAGAGTTTCTACATTTCACTGCTGCTATGCATATTGACATTTCTACAAGTGGAAAAATCAACAATTGTCAATTAAAGCAATCAATAAACCGTCTCCAGTCTAATGGAAATTACACCATAGAATATACATGTATATAATTATGTATATATATCAGATTATCATTCAGAATAAAGGAAATATGTGATGGGCTCATTTTTATGTGCAAATACCCTTTACACATATACTATACCATTATGACTTTCGAGTTGGTGACAAAGGAAGAAATGATTTTTGATATGACACAATTTCAATACAAATAATAGAAAATAACACTTTCTTTGATTTATAAACAAACATCCGCGTCAGTTAACCATTTTTGGTTAAGTTTTCGTATATGGTCATTAAATTCAATACCAACAGAGCTGCATGTATCATTTGGAAACTCAATGTGGATGCACCATGTACATATCTGGTCAAGGTTAATGAAACCTCCATGTGTAAATACCTGTCATACACCTGGATGTTTCACTGTTGCCTTTTAAAAAATCATTTTTGTTTGTGTTTTTGTTAAATTGTCAACAACATCAAATTTGATATGTGGAAGCATCTCCACAAGTTCTGCTTTGAGCCAAAGGTCAAGGTGTCTTTTTATTCAAATTATCTCTGTACATAGTAAATGTATAGTTTACTATTGTTTCTCCTCAGACAGCTCTTGTTATACTTGTGTATTGTGTAATTGCCAATACATTTAATACTGGGAGAACAATGAAACTTGCTAATAATGCACACACCTTGATATTTTGTCACATTTTTATTGGAAATGAGCTGAGTTATGGCCCTAGTTTTAGCAAAAATTAGCACTTTGTCTGTATCCCTGAAACATGCCTCAAGTTTTATGTGATATACCTTCAGTGGTTGTCACGATGCATGCACAACATTCACTAGAAATTTGTTAATGTGGAAAGGGGTAAAACAATAATTTAATCAAAATCCATCTGAGGCTTCATACAGTCCAGAACAGACACCTACCATCAGATCAAATAAGCTGCATCACGACAAAACCAACATATTGGGTTTGCGACCAGCATGGATCCAGACCAGCCTGCGCATCTGCGCAGTCTGATCAGGATCCATGCTGTTCGCCATCAGTTTCTCTACCTGTAAAAGAGTTGGTAAGCGAACAGCATAGTTCCTATAAGACTGCGCATAAGCTCAGGCTGGTCTGGGTCCATGCTGGTCGCAAACCCATTATGTTGGTTTTGTCGAGACGCGGCTCAAATATAGTGTGTAAGGTTTCAATTTCCCATGTAGTCCTAACCACTATATTCATATAGTTTTTAACTTTTTTTAAAAATATCTGGTACTATCACAGGGGGTCGAACGTATAGCGGTGCGATACTCCTTTAAGCGAGGTGATTTCATGCGATACGCCCTAATGGCGGATTCACCCGTGTAAACACACGTCAGAGTGAGTGTTTTTTTATTAAGTATTTCATAAAGCTTCGATTACAATTGCATATTTTGTATTGAGGATGTGAAGATAGGACCGACACACATTTCATCAAAATTACAGAGGCCTAAATTCATAATTAAACAAGGAACATCGCAATGCGATGCAACCAGGTTTTCAGCAAAATATTTCACAGAAGCTTCGTCATGCAGGGCATTTGTTTTAAAGTGAACACCCGCCCGCCCACCCAAAATCACAAAAACCGGGATGATATGCACAAGGACTCTTGATGAGAAAGCTTCTGTGAAAGTTTGTCAAAATAGTTTGTAGGAAGAGGTTTGCAAATAAGAATTTGTTCACTTTATATTCATATATTATGGAACAAAAACAATATATTTCTATATAAGGGAAAAAAAATAAATGGCAATAATTAGGTCAAACATTATCAAATCTCATAACCCTGACAACATGCAGCAAGAGTTGATGACAAAGCTTCTGCGAGAGTTTTGTCAAAATCCCTAGAGAATTGTAGGAGTTGCGCACAGAATTGCGCAGAGAAGAAGTGTTCACTATATATATTCTGTATAAGGAAAAAAAACAAAGGGCCATAATTAGGTAAAAAATTATCTAATCACAAAACCCCGACAATATGTGCTATGGCACTTGATGACAAAGCTTCTGTGAAAGTTTGGTCAAAATCCGTTGAGAAATGTAGGAGAAGTTGCGCACTGTAGAAATTGTTTCACTATTATATTCTGTATAAGGCAAAAAATACACAAAGGGCCATAATTCGGTAAAAATATTATCCAATCACAAAAACCCCGACAATATGTGCCAGGCACTTATAACAAGCTTCTAAGAAAGTTTGGTCAAAATCCGTTTGAGAAATGTAGGAGGAGTTGCGCACAGAAGAAATTGTTCACTATAATATTCTCTATAATGAAAAAAACAAAGGGCCATAATTAGGTCCAATATATACCAATTGCAAAACCCTGACAATATGTGTCAGGGCACTTGATGACAAAGCTTCTGAGAAAGTTTGGTCAAATTTCCGTTGAGAAATGTAGGAGGAGTTGCACACAGAAGAAATTGTTCACTATATATTCTATATAAGGAAAAAAAAAACAAAGGGCCATAATTAGGTCAAATATTATCTAATCGCAAAACCCGACAATATGTGCCAGGGGCACTTGATGACAAAGCTTCTGTGAAAGTTTGGTCAAAAATCCGTTGAGAAATGTAGGAGGAGTTGCGCACAGAAGAAATTGTTTACGCCCGCCCGCCCGTCCGCCCATCCGCCCGCCGACATACCTCAATCTAATAACCAGTTTTTTCCTTCGGAAAACCTGGTTAAAAAGTTATTGAAGGTAAACTGACGGCAGCTAATTTTGGATCGGTGAATAAAATCGCTTAATGCAAGCTTATGTTAATATAGTTAATTTCTTTTTCTTCTTTAATCTATAAGAGTAATCATAATTGAGTTGCATAGCAAGTACCTTTGTGCTCCAATATACATAGACGCTTACTGGTCAAAATATTTAAGTGTACGCTGGTTTTTGGCGCGATAAAATAACTGTACGCTGTTGAAGGTTCGATATTTTTCATTATCACATCTGTTGTACATGTTTTCATATGATTATACTAAGATATCTACCATATATGTGCCCATTTCCGGAATTCTGAAATCTTCTTCTTTCCGTAAAGACTTACTTGAAATAAAAGTTTTGTATAATCATCTATATAAGTGTTTGAACTTAATTTGAATAATTAATAACTATCCTGTGATATTTAAGAGTTGGAAAAATGTAACCTTTACTCTAAGATCTTAGATAAAAAGTAGGAATTTGACCAAAATATGTAAGAATGAATTTAAGAAGCCATGCAGTTAAGAAATCGTGTACCGGTATAAAGTAACTCACTTTCAAAGCAGAACGTTTCAGAAAAATAGCAGTTAATATGTGATATAAGGGCTGTTTTACTTCATGTGGTTCTAAGATCTTTTGTACATGCTGCTGTCAAACTGATATTTTTTTCATATCATAAATAGAATTGAACATTTCAGACAACCTATAAAATACAGTGAAAGTACATTTCGCTGCTGTTCTAGAGCTAGAGACTGAGAACCAGGTGGTAAAAATCATTAGGTGGTAAAATTCTTTTCTAAAATGTTGCTTAGAACATGCTTTTTTTGTAGTGCACATAATTGTGGCCTGTCTGTCAGGAAAAAACACAAAACTACAATTTCAAACTTCAGTCAGTCATTGGACATCAAACAGCTCAGTGTCTTTTTTAGAAACAGCTGATGCTCACATGTGAAAATACACAGTAGTAAATGTTGCAGAGCACTTAAAACATTACAACTTGATTAACAAACAAAGCTACTGCCAGATAAGGTAAAGTACCACAAGTACAAATTTCCCGAACAGATACTGTAATCTATAATACTTTTATTTACATAAAAAACACTTGCCCAGATTTTATATTGTTAAAAAGTACTGTTGGCCTGTAACAGTACAAATCTCTTAGTCACATGGTACACTTGCTTTAACAGTAAGAGTAACTCCCAGTGGAAATGAATATTTACAAAAAAAGTGAGAGGTAATGCTATACATTAAATGTTGCAGAGAAAGCCTAGTTTTAAAGTAAAACTACTTGCAGATATGTTAAATCACTAAAAGTATGAATGCTTTCATAAGCAAATACACAAAGCTGTTTGGTATACACTGGTTATGGAGTAGTATAGTTATATATTCAAAGCGACAGAGCTAATGGCAAACATCAGAATAACTGAAATACAATGATGTGCTCTGTATATAATATATAACATCCAATCAATAGAGGAAATCAAACCAGTATTTTTTCATAAATTTCAAGTTCCATTGCAAAGAAAACAAAACAAAAAAACACAAAAAAAACCACAAAAAAACAATTTATTACATGTAGTTCTCAAGGTATTGAATGAACATAAGAATGGGTGGGAGCGTTTTTCGACCAGTGCATGTAATACAATAGTTGATCTATTTCTGATATGTTGCTTTTTTAATTAAAGTTTTTTTTCAGACAACATAAATATGTAATTTATAATAGAAAAACATACAGTTATTTTTTTCTGACAACATAAATATGTAATTAATAATAGAAAAACATATTATTAAATTGATAAAACCTTTACTGAATAAATGGAAGAAACAAAACGAATATTATCTCGTGACTATTGATTATTTGATAGAATTTTAAATTTCTGTGCAATAACTTATCTCTTTTTAATGATTAACCTTTGTGAGAAAAGAATATTTAAATTAACTATATCATAGTATAATACATTAATTGAAACTGTTGTTTTAATTGACACTGTGATTTACATATGATTAACATACAAACTCAAAACTTGATAGTTCATCAATATTGAATAAGAATGTACTGTAATACAGAAAAACATACCAACATTTGTACGTACAGTTGGTTTATCGGACCAAATATTAGGCGTATAGTAAGAAAACTGGAAATAGTTTATATATGTTCGGATAGATATTGAAAACTTCTCTTGTATATCGTTTTGTTTTCAAAAATAAACATGTTGGGACTTAAACTAATCGAATATCTCGTTTTAAAACGACTGATACATTACTCGTTTGCATGTGCATATCAGGTTGACGATTGAATTTGCAGCAACAAATACCTCAATAACTTCCTCAAATTTAAAAAAATTAGTATTTTATTTTGACAATCATGCACAATTATAAGTTCTGATCAGCATGCACAATGCTATTCTTCAAAAAATTACAGTAGACAACAAATATTTGGAAAAAAATATGCTCATACCCACTTTCGTTTTCGCTCCCGTCCGCCATTAGGGCGTATCGCATGAATTCACCTCGCTTAAAGGAGTATCGCACCGCTATACGTTCGACCCCCTGTATCAAATTCTGGCAAATACAGATATTTTCTTCACCAAAGGTTATGGTATTTGTTACTGTACTACTAAAATGGTAATATAAAATAAATAACATAAAACTGGTTATTAATATATTTATTTAATGGCACAATTAAGTGAAAGTTTCTATACAGGTTACAACATAAAACAAACTCAGTATTTATTTCTCTTCTCTTGAATTCCTGTTTGTTCAGCTTGTTCTAGATTACATTTGGATTAGTAAAAAAAGTTTATCAATATCAGCATGCTTAAACTAAGCAGACAACAAAGATAAGTCTGGTTACACTATAAACATGTACCTGTATGAAGAATGGACTCTTCTCTACTGGTGGCATAAAACTGCCATAACCCCTAATACATGTATCCACTTATCCCTTAATCTGCTGAATTTACATTATGGATTTACCTGGATTTGAAATTGGAACAGTCCATTCAAAGTTTAAGATGTTTTGTTATCAAAATACAAATATTGAGCTTAGCTGGCAATAAAGAAATTGGTTAGACAGCATATGGATGTGCAAGCAGGCCCGGCTCTTTATCATGGCAAAGGCTAACACTTTTTGGTTCCAGCAGGTTAGGGACTCATGGTACAGAGGAAACAAACCTTGTCAAACAGGTACAAATCAAACAAAATCTAAAAGATAAATTTTGAAAATATACAGTAATGCAGAATCTATATGAAAAAACGCGGAGTAATGTAATGAAACTGCTGTATCTGTGATGTTTAAACAATTGATAGAACAATATACAATAATGATTCTATAAAAAGAATAATTGAAGGTTGTGTACAACAGAATAACAACAGTAATTATATGCAACAATAATAAATTACTAACATGCAGGTTATTTACATCGTAATATATCTCCTCTAGGCAACCAGGATCAACTTTATCATTAAAATTTGAAAAAAAAAATATTAAAGAATTGTTTAAAAAAGAATTGTTCAAAAAAATTCGAACAGGTTAAACAAATCTATTTGTTAATAATCATGCTAGGTAATAAAAAAACTGTTAAATCAAAAGGTGACTTCTTTATTTAACGAATTAGTTTAGAGTAAAATATCCCTTCATTATTTTAAATACAAGATGGCACCTGTCAGAGGTCCAGTTTCAAGGTCTTCTTTCCAGCTGAACAGACGAAGGAGAACCTTTCTGACCTACTCAGTTTCGCTTCCCTCTACAAATAGGAATGTTTAGATATCACGTTGACCTTGACATTTAGACAAAGTGTAATTTATGTATATATAAATAGTTGTACAAATTACAGCCAAGTGAATTATACAAGCAATAACAATGTGTATACTGGAGAGACATGTACATTGCTGATAACTGAAATAAACATATACAGTGTGACATTCAAACTACAACTAAAGCACTATTTACATGTATTATTCATACAAAAACATTTATATTGATTCTCATAAGAATTGTGAAATTAACAGATCAAAAGTCGAAAAAATCGATCTTCTTAATAGAGCATAATTTCGAAGATTTCGAAAAGTAGAACCCTTAAATGAGACAATTGTGAAATTTTTTAAACATCAACCAAATTCTTTGCGAGTACTACTTTCTGAAAGCAGCAACCCTAGTTGTAAAATTTATCCTATTGTAATGTACGCTACTACCAGTTTATTAATTAAAACATTCCGAATTTCATAAGAAATATTAAACATATCCACTTCAGAGAACTTTATTTTTGCCATGTATTCATTACATTTATAAAATAACAAAATATTTCACTATGAAACGCTTGAAATATTTTTTTCTTGAGCTTGCAAAGTTATCGCAATAAAACGCAATTCTACAAAAGTACGTTTATTTAAAATGCGGAATTTTTGATGATTGATTTCAATTGTATGATTCCATTTATTTGTTCTTATGTTTTGTTCAAACCTTACTTCAATAATGATAACGTGACGAAAAACAACTTTGCAAACAAAATACATGACTAACATTTTGTGTTAGAGTCTTTTTGACAGAACATCAATTGTCTCGGACATTACGTAATCCAGTAAAAATATTCGTTGTGGGTAATAGTAATAGCTATTATTTTTATCATTTTATTATACAATCATTTTTTAAAGTTTAAACTTAATATTATTAAGTGTGTTCATTTAAGCTTGAGTTAATAGCATGGGTAAATAATATTGTACAAATGAATTAAATTACGAGTATAACTATGTATCCGGCATACTAAAGAAGTTATATACCTGTCCTTATATTAATATCAATGTCATAAAACATATATACTGAGATTGTGGGCATATATGCAGCGTACAGAATAACAATACATATATTACAATTCATGCCTTTGATATTATTAAGGCTACATCAAATTTTAAAATTTGAACAGAACATTTCAAAAAGGGCATCTTACTAGCCAATATTGAGATAAAATGTATTTTAATTGTTAATTATTATGTGCTTCCTACGTAGTTTAAAATATTTCAATTACAAAGAGCCAACATTGTCTTTTCCTCTTCTACACTTGTAAGTGCAACTTATTTCTAATACAGATTTCACCATACATGACTGTAGAGATGAAGAAAACTTTCAAGATCTGCGTGTAATGTTCGATACTAATATTGTAATGTTTGATACATCATTGTTATATGTTGTAGACGATATCATGTGTATAATATTGTAGGTGATATATTTTAAACATGTCAGCAACTATGTTAATAGTATCTGATAATATTTTCAGTTATTATATGTGTGTTTATAATAGTAGTTTTTTTTTACTTACGCGGTGAAATGTTATTGGGGTTTGAAACTGATTTAGATGATAATCAACAATATTGCCTCATATATATTTACGCATTTAAATTACAAACACCTATTTACTTTATTTAAACAGTATATAATTATGGAATATTTTCTCAAAACAAAAGCAAAATCGCTGAAAACATTAACAAATGTATAGATTGCCATCTGAATAATTCAGTAATGTCCGATACGAAATGTAGTGAACATTACAATACCTATTATGAAAGGCATATCACTTATAATCTATATCTAAACAATTTCAGTAATAAAACCTTGCATACAGATTCTGGCTTTAGAAGAAAATAAATATTAAACGTATTATATCTTTGTTTCTGTAGTTACTAGAATCTGATATTCAGTTACTAGATTCTATAGCCTTACTTATACAAAATTAAGAAAATTTGATTATAACTGTAAAAATACAAAGGATGTATACATTTATGCTGCATCTATGATTAAGTATAACACAAAAATGACTAGTTTAAGTCCTGGTTAATTGAAAAATTAAGTATACTAAAGCCATGTTACATTTTTATTGTATTGAACATTACAGTCGCATACATTACAGACATGTGTGTATATAGATATATTATTTATTAAAAGATTCGTGGGCACAATTCTTTCAGATTTGGTTATTATAATCCCTCCAAATGTAAATCATTTATTAAAAATTCCTTAATTGGGAAATAGTACATAGAACGTACTAATTTTTAAGTAGTGAACATTACATGCTTAAGTCATCATCTCGCACAGGCTATCAAAGTAATAGACTTCTCGGTTAATCTTAGAATTTATCATAAGAAAGATAAGTCTGGCTATAGTAGCATAAGTATTTAATTGTAAATAAACATAATTATAAAACGACTTAGATTTACTAAGTTATTTTCAGTTATGTGCGGCACTTAATTTACAAGTCGCGTACATTACCGATGCCAGTAAATTTTGGGGACAGTTCTAAAACATTCTACATATGACAAAGATCAGTCTTTTCAAGTGGGTAAAGCTTCGAAAACAGATAAGAAGACATACATACTCCTGCACAAATTAATTTTTTGCCGAAATTGTATAGGTTTTTGGGGTTACACTAGCTCAAACACGAATAATCCAAAATGGGGACAGTCTCGAATATTACATTTCCAATAGCTTCCCTCATAAAATTTTGGTATCGAATGTGTTATCAATGAAGTCTATGGATCAAAAAATTTCCTTATATACTTTTTGCACGTTAGCTATCAAATAGCAAGTTTTTCTGAATCGATTATGTTCAGAGTGTGCAGCGACATCAATTTCACAATTCGCGTGAGAATAAGTGTTAATGATTTGCACGTAGCAAGGAAGCAAATATCAAGTACAGTCATTTTTATTCAAATACCAACAAACAGTAACATACTACATGTACTAAAATATGAAAAGTTACAATGGAGAAAAAATATAAAATGTATAAATGTTAACTTAAAACTTGAACAAACTACAAATGAAAGATAATGACTGACATTAATGCGACTTGTACAATTGAACATAGGAAATTACACTCATAAGGACTTTCTTATATGTATATTGGATTCTTACATATTTATATAAATGCAAGCAAATGTATATTGGTTGCTCAAGAGTATGTCTATAATCTACATAATCAAACTAAGTAAAATTAATTCTGTACAAACTTACTTTTTTTTCAAGGATAGAAAAAAAAACAAAAACCACACACAATTTTATCTCTTACACTTTCATGTCAAGAATTTTTTTTTTTTTTTTATAACTGTAGAGATTATCAGATATAAGTCATATCGAAACTGACTTCAGATACAATTACATGAAAATACAATGAAAACTAAATATTTAGTCAAAATGACAGTTTCTTTTTTAACAAAGAACAACAACTATAAAAACAGACTTGCAATATTATTTACAAAATTTCCTCTTACACAATGCCTGTATCAAATACAGGTGTGCTAATATACAAAATGCACCCTTGTTTCTTATCATAAAATCCTTCACAAATTCCTTGAAAACAGCACTACTGTTGTTCCACAACTGAAGAAATTTATTAAAAGATATAAAGGTATACCTAGAGAACAAAATTTAAAAATTCACTGATTAAGGTATTTTCAATAAGAAAATTCCACCGGTATGTTCATGTCAGATTAAGACATTAACTGGGTTCAAACAACCTGCAAGTGCACAAATAAATAAAGCAATGGGGGTATTCAGAGCTACATGTATTTTAGATTCAGGAGATAAATTTAATTACTGGTAACCAGATTAAAAACATTTTCGAAGGTGTGCAAACTTTTCTTTTGTGTTTTGAATAAAAGTCAAGAAAGTCTGCTTAAAGAGCCTGAATCAATTTTGCAGTAAATATTTGGTAACTTGGCAATTATTTTGATGGGGTCTTATAGAAACAGGTAGACAAAGACATTATGTTTATGCAACATTTACATGCATTGATCATTTTATTAGTATCTCACCCAGTTTTGCATCACAAATTCCTTCAACTTTGAATTTGGAATAGTCTACTGCAAATGTAAGGGATTTTAAGATCAAAATGGACTGTTCCAAACTGAAAGCGGGACATATCCATTACATAAATTCAGCAGGTTAAAGGTAAGAAAATCTCAGACAGTTTTTTAAGATTTACAGTGACATTTTATATGTACAAAGGTACATAACACTTATTTATGTCTACAATAACTAGTATTGCTGGCAACTGATGCTTTTTTTGCCAAAATAACTATACTAAATGACAAAATGGTATGTTTTACATAGTATAACTATCAAATATACATGTAACATCTACACACATGTAATAATTTATATCTTACCTGAATAATTTTCTTTTTATGATAATATATTGATTTATACATATACTGAATATTACACATATAATAAAACTTTATACTATGTTATGTGACATGTGTACAAACTAAGAAATCTTCTTATCATGGTTCATGCATACACAAGAATACAAACTATATAATTATGATGTTTAACCTGAAGTTAATACAAATTTTTAAATGTTATGATGAAACATGATTCAGAGTTTTACTACACAGTTATTATTTATGAATAAATATCGCTTACAAAAGTAAGGCATAATAAATAACCAATATTTCAAATTTAAATCAGTGATATATAAAAAAGAAATGTGAAATGTGCTCTCTTTTAAGCTTTTATCATTTCTTTGCTCCATTGAAAAAAGAGATTATGATTATGCTTACAAAGGTCAGATCTTTTTCCCCATTTATCAAAATGACTGTTTTGAAGTTTCTTAATCATCGGTTACAAATGAAACTTTGAAACAGTTACAAATGAAACTTTGAAACAGTTACAAATGAAACTTTGAAACAGTTACAAATGAAACCAGTTACAAATGAAACTTTAAAACAGTTACAAATGAAACTTTGAAACAGTTACAGATGAAACTTTAAAACAGTCATAAAACATCTGACACTTTATTCTTCACTGCTAAATAACATACATTGTACATTATGTGATATTTTAATACATGTATATATATTTCATGTAAAGTGCAACTAAATTATTCTAGTATGACCAGCAAATTTAATCAGTGTCATTGTTCATTGGATTTGGTACTAAATTGATTGTTTTTTGGGGTTTTTTTTTTAGTTTTGTTTTTTGTAAACTATTCAATCATTTTCAAGCATATTTGCAGTTAATTTAAGCACTTTTTATGCACTTTTCAAGGGAGTAATCAATTCAGTTAAGCACTTTTTTACATTTTCAAGCACTTGTTAAGAGACTCAAATCTAAGCACTTTTTAAGACTGTATGAACCTTGTTAAAGAAGGACTCAATGGTTCAGCAGTCAACCCTCATAATATATTGTAAAATCCCTTACTCAAAATGAATAAAGGAACTACTCAAATGAATAAAGAAATTATCAACAATAATTTTCCAGATGACAACTATTAACAACAGCTACTTCCACACTTTGTACACATTCATCATTATTAAAATAATAAATTTTCATGACTAGTATCTTTGCCTGGCAACCAAATCTCTATTGCCAAAACCCATTTTTTTTTAGATTTATTTCCTTATGTGAGATAGCATTTTTCCTTATGTGAGTTAGTATTTAACTCCTACGTTCATTTCTATTTTTTTTTAAAGTATCAAACAATTTAAATTGAAAAAGCTGATCAGTGTTCTTAACCGTTGACTTGCTGGACATATCCAGGATTTTTAGAATCTGTCCACATCAAAATTTGGGGATATCAAGATGAAAATCTGAAGTTGCTTGATATTGCTGTCTGGTCAGACAGATGTACAGGCTGGCCTGGCCATATAATGGGGGCAAGTGTTAGTCACTTTTCGGTTCCAGCAGGATGTGAGTTATGGACACTCTGATGCTGATACTGGTTTTATTTCAATTTTATTTTTATATCATTTTATCGCTGAAATATGAAATAAAACAAATTCTGCTATGATATGGTGTATTTCTATAACTTGAACACACCAGGGATTTTTATGTATTCGTACCTGCATGGACTGTGTTCACTGACTCACAGACACTTTTATACTGTTTAAATACCAACTGCTAAACCACCCATTCTTTATTATAGGGAATAAGTATGTATTATAGTTACATATTATACCTCTCATATAGCATGAACAGTCATAAAAGTTACATGCACACATTCGTCCTTTTTGCACAAGTCCTCTAGTCTTTAAATTCCAAACTTAAAAGAATCTTGTACAAATTTGTGATACTGCATTTCACCTTTGTGATAATTCACATGCAGAAAAACTTATACAGCATCCCCATCACCATCCACATCACCATTAGCTTCCACCATCTTTACACACTGGCATTTTTCTTTTTCATTTCCACATTTCACACATTTCGTATTTTCTTTGGAACAGAGAGAACGATATAAAATACAATTTTTGTTTAACTCACAGTTTCCATCTGAATTATCAATGCAAAAACAATTTTTCTTGCAGTATGGCACACAACAACATATTATTAACAGCAATACAACTAATACTAATGCAAAAATAGGTAATAAAATTGTAAGTAAACCTGGACTGTTTGACTCTGAAGGAGGATTGATCGTTCTACCATTTTCATCAGTGACTGGTGGTTTGTATGTTGTTGTCTCCGGTTTGACTGTAGGCCCGGGTTTGACTGTAGGCTCGGGTTTGACTGTAGGCTTGTATTTGATAATACATTCAGGCTTTATCAAATTTCCATCAAAACAATGAAATGTATCCGGCATTTTTTTCTCATATCCGTTCTTACAGCTCCATTCTAGTGTTTTATCATGCACCAAGTAGCCATTTACAACATTTTGCAAGGAAATTGTCTGCGAATCAGCCTCAACTTTACAGTGGCAATAGCAAGCCAAGTTTAAGTAATCCCATGCACCCTTGATACATTCAGCCTGAGCAGGTCCTGTTTTTGTCACTGGCACATCATCCCTACAGTTAATGAAAAGGTAAGGGCCAAAAGGATTTGCATCTCTTATGCATGAGGAGTTTCAAGCCTGGGTAAGGAGGGCATTTGCTTAACTCGCAGGTAGGTTTTGTGCCCCCCAAGTTCCATCTGCCCTACATTTTACATTTGGAGATCCTTTTATAAATATAGCCTTCATCACATGTTACTTCAGTAATGCTTCCATACCCATTTCTTATAATATAACTATTATCTTGAAATGTTTCACCAAACTGAATTGATCCAAATTCGCCACACATTTAATATTACATATGGTGGTTCTAGTGGCAGCCAATTCCCATTCAATTCGACAAAGCATTTTATTGCTAGATCCCACCATGTCATAACCTTCATTGCATTCAAACTGTATTGTTGTTGCCCACCTATAAGTGGGAACATTGACCACCTTCCCATTTTCTGGTGTTTCCACATGTGAACAAAAAATCTCCTCACACCTTAGGTTTCCATCTACCCATTGTGTACCAGAACACCGGTATTCACGACTTGTTCCAGCTGGGTTAAAACCAATGTCACAATCAAACCTGATGACAGTTCCATCTGCAAAAGGTCCACTTCCTGTTGCATTATTTTTCGTATTATCTATAGATGGTATACTGTTACAGTCTGCTCTGGCAGAAGAGATTTCTAAAATAAAGAAAAAATATTTGTATATACTGAGGTCATGATCCTTAAACCTTTAAATACTTTAATAAGTGTTAAAGTAGTACAGACAATACTTTGACTATATCTTACATGTAGCTACAACCGGGCATACAATTATTGATAAAACGACACCTAGAAGTACAAAGTAAGAAGCTTGCATTCTATAATACTGCTTAAACTTATCATTATACAACAAAATCCAATGGTTGATTATGACCAGTTCCACATTCATAGTAGGTCCAGTCAATTTTCAACCCTAGATTTTTTTCACAAGTCTCATTATACAATATGAAATAGAATTATAAATCACATGCCAACATTAAAGATCAAGACAAACTTCCACTAATAAAAATTCTACTTATTACAGTAATAGCTTTTTAAACAAGAACCTGTTGCACCGGGTGATGCTCCCGAAACCTCTTATAATTTCAGAGTTATGTCCTAGACAAAGTTCAAAGTGCAATAATTCCAAATGTAGGCAAGACAGGGTTACTGTTCTTTGCACTGCTCATCTACCCAATGAGATATATCTACCTACAAAGTTTCTTGTTCATATCTCTTAAAGTGTCAGAGTTATATCCCGGACAAATGTTCAAAAATGTAAATATGAACAAAGGGCAATAACTCCAAAATTAGGCAAGGCAGAGTTAGGACTCTTGATTTACAACTGCACATCATATACCCAAATGACATCTATCTATCTACAAAGTGTCTTTTCATATTTATTACACTTTCAGAACTATGTCCTGGACAATGTTCAAAGTGTTAAATGAACAAAGGGAAACTCTAAAAATAAGGCAAGGCAAAGTTATTATGGTTCTTTTGCATTGCACTTTCTACTCAATGAGATCTATCTACCTCCAAAGTTTCGTTTGATATCTAGTTACAGAGTTATGTTCCCGGACAAAGTTCAAAGTGTAAAAATAAACAAAGGGCAATAACTCCAAAATTAGGCATAACAGAGTTATGGTTCTATATGTTTGTACGAATGGACGGACAAAGTGGTGACTATATGCTCACCCTTTGGAAGCATAAAAATAAAGTGGAACCATTAAACTTCTTGAATAACTTTTGGTAAGATCTTCAAAAAGAAGCAAACTACCCTTAAGCAGTTTTATCAATTTTGGTGAACTGTTTCAGATAAGATGTCATTTAAAAGCAACTGTGAACAACAGTTGGATGGAAGTCAAAATGCCATCATTTTGACTAACATTTTATCCCACAACAACTTTTAGTTTTACAAGAGAACTTTAACCTAACAAGAACCACTGCTGGGACAGGGCAACGCTTGACTTTTTTACATTTCCTAAAAGCAAACAATTAAAATGATTTTACAAGTCTTGAAAAAGAAAACTAAAGAAAAAAATAGTTTTTCCCTTTTTTTAAATTTTAATTATGACAACAGGTAGATAGTCACACTTGTTGTTTTGTCAGAGTATGAATCATTTTCATAATGTTCCATGATCAATTTTATACCTGAAACTATGTATCTGTTACAAATTTCATAGCTTTTTATCAAAGGACAAGAAAGTACAATGTAGGTCACTTTGTCAAAATCTAGGTCAGTTGAGATCAAAGTTCAATTTTAAATATGAAACTGTTCATAGCTGTATATCAAGGACAAGAAAGTACATGGTCATTTTGTCAAATTATCTAGGTCAGCTGATATCAAAGTTCAATTTTACATCTAAAACTGTGCATATGGTCCAAATTTGACAGCTATACAGCAAAGGACAAGAAAGTAGGTCACTTCATCAAATTATCTAGGACAGCTGATATCAAAGTTCAATTTTACATCTAAAAATTGTGCACATGGTCTAAATTTCTTAGCTGTTCATCAAAAGACAAGAAGTAGGTCACATTCTCAAATTACATGTATCTAGGTCAGCTGATATCAAAGTTTAATTTTACATCTGAAACTATGCATTTGGTCCAATTTTCATAGCTGTATATCAAGGACAAAAAAGTAGGTCACTTTGTCAAATTATCTATTATTATTATTAACTGATATCAAAGTTCAATTTAACATTTAAAATCTGTGCACACACTCTAAAATACATAGCTGTACATCAAGAGACAATAAGTAGATCACTTTGTCAAATTATCTAGTTCAGCAATTAATCAACATCAAAGAAGAAAGAAAGAAGGTCACATGGTAAAATCTAGGTCAGCTGATATCAAAGTTCAATTCTACATCTGAAACTGTGCACATGGTCCAAATTTCATAGCTGTTTAACAAATAACAAATAAAATTGCATTTGTGAAAAAAATGCTATGCCACCACATAAATATAATAACAGAATATACAACTGAACTTTGCCATAATGCAGGTGTCTACACAATAAATTTGGGGTCAAGCTCGTATTTCAACATTTCAAATGAAAGACAATGTGCAGATGTGTCTAATGTTCAGATACAAAGTATTCATAAAAAATAAAAGTATAATTCTTACTTGATAACAATTTTGGTATTTACTATATTACATAGATGTATAACAGTATTAAACTTTGCAATACAGTTACAGTTATTTTTCTTAAATACTATCTTTTCAATTAAGCATTACCTATTTCTAAAAATATAAAAAAAAACATTCATGATTTTGAATCATGGTATGAATCATAATGTCCTTATAATGTGCTCAGATCATTTTATAAATATCCATCTCTCTTGCTGAAGGTCATGACCTTTTTAGGCTTTAGATAAACTCCCAGCTATTGAATCTTTTCTTAGAATAATTGCATAACAGGTACACATATATAAAAAAAAATCCAATATGTGTTGTTTCTACAATGTGTACATACATATAAGGACAACACATTACCCTTGCAGGGGCGGCAATCCTATTGTGACTTACTTGCCCATTTAATTAGAAGCATCTCTTAAGTTGTCCTATGATGTTTATATAGTAAATTCTTGAAAATATCTACTTGACCCTACAGGCTGTGGGACAACCTTGGCAATATGGACAATTGATTTTGCCACCCCTGCCTTGGGGCAGGGACAATATTGACCCCAGTGTTGTAATTTGAACAATCTTCGTAGAGGTCCATAAGACAATGCCTTGTGCAAAATATCTGTCTATACTCTAGGCTCTTTAGTTCTAAAGAACAAAGCTTTTTAAATGTTCTTATTTTTATTCCTTTGGGTTGCATTGGCAACCAGATTTTTGCATGGACTCAAATTCTTTGAACAACTTTAGAGGCCCTTCATCCAAGGATTAATCCTGGCGACACAGATTGTAGTTGCAAACAAGATTGCATTTGAGAAAAATGCTATGCCACTGCATGGTTCAAATTTCATAGCTGTGCATATGAATCCAAAAAGAACAACCACACGCGTACATTCAGTTTTTTTTTTTTGATAGCTGTGCATCAAAGGACAAGAAAGTAGGTCACATCATCAAAATCTAGGTCAAAGTTAAATTTTACAACTAAAACTGTGCACATGGTCAAAATTATTGCTGTACATCAAAGGACAAGAAAGTAGGTCACTGTCTCCTTGGGCAAGGCATAATTTTGACCCAAGGGTTTAATAACAATCTTGATACAGGTCCACCAAACAACATTTCAAGTCAAATATCTAAGCTATAGCTTTCTCCCATTCAGAAAACATTTGTTTTATTTTCTGTTTTTAATATGTGTACATAATGAGAATCACTGCCTCCGAACAGTGCCAATTTTTGACGTTTGAACAACTTTGGTAGAGGACCTATAGATGATATTTTATATCAAATATCAAAGCTCTATGCCTTGAACCTTCAGACAAAAATATATATTTTTTTCACTATATGTACATAATGAAAATCAATGACCCCCGGGGCGGAACCAATTTTGACCCCAGGGCTATAATTTGAACAATCTTGCTAGAGGTTCACTACACAATGTTTCATGCAAAATATCTTAACTCTATCCTTTGTAAATTTAGAGTAGATGATTTTTTAAGTTTTAACTATATACATATAAGATAAACCTATGGCTCCCAGGGGCGGGGCTAATTTTGACACAAGAGGCTAAATTTGAACAACTTTGGTAGAGTACCTTTAGATGATATTATTTAACAAATATTAAAGCTCTAAGCCTTGTACCTTCAGACAATAAGATTTTTTTATTTTTTACTATATGTATATATTGAAATCAATGACCCCCAGGGCGGGGGCAATTTTGACCCCTGGGCTATAACTTGAACAATCTTGCTAGAGGTTTACAATACAATGTTTCATGCAAGATATCTAACCCTTAGCATTTGTCAATTGCTAGAAGAATTTTTTAAAGTTTTGACTATATACATATAAGGAAAACCAATGACCCCTGGGGCGGGGCCGATTTTGACCCCAGGGCTATAATTTGAACAATCTGGTTAGAGGTCTACAAGACAATGCCTTATGCAAAATATCTAAGCTCTAGACCTTTTGGGTCTTTACAAGAAGGTGTTTTAAGTTTTTACTATATGTACATATAGCGAAAATCAATGACCCCGGGGCGGCGCCGATTTTGACCCAAGGGCTATAATTTGAACAATCTTGGTAAGGGTCTACCATGTGATGCCTTATGCAAAATATCTAAGCTCTAGGCCTTTTGGGTTTTTACAAGAAGGTATTTAAAGTTTTTACTATATGTACATAGTGAAAATCAATGACCCCCGGGGCGGGGCCAATTTTGACCCCAGGGCTATAATTTGAACAATCTTGTTAGAGGTCTACCAGACAATGCCTTATGCAAAATATCTAAGCTCTAGGCCTTTTGGGTCTTTACAAGAAGATTTTTTAAATTTATTCTTATAATTCCTTTTGGTTGCCATGGCAACCAGATTTCTGCATAGAATAAAATTCTTTGAACAACTTTGGAAGCCCTTCACCCAAGGAACAATCCTGCCAAGTTTGGTTGAAATTGGACCAGTAGTTTTTCACAAGAAGATTTTTTAAGTTCACTATATAATCTATATAACACACACACACACACACACACAAACACACACACAGGTGAATCGCTATATGCCACCGCATCGCAGATTGCGGTGGCATAAAAAAATGATTGAATTATAATCACTATAACAGTCTCTATTTAAGAAACAAGAATGTCGAACGACACATATACCCCCCCTTTCTAGCCATTGACTCACATAATTGGTAATTGTATTACAGAAACTTGCCAAAAATGGGTACATGGAAGTGTTCAATTATGGAAAAATCAACGGAAACCATTTTGACATTTAAGGTCCATGTGACATTGACCTTTGACCTAATGACCCCTAAATCAATAGAGGTCATCTACTACTTATGACCAATAACTAGGTGATTATGAAGACTTTGTGATGAATACTTTTCAAGATAATCAGCGGAAACCCTTTTGACATTTAAGGCCCCTGTGACTTTGACCTTTGACCTAGTGACCCCAAATTCAAAAGGGGTCATCTACTAGTGATGACCAATCACTATGTGAAATGGAAACCATTTTGACATTTTAAAGTCCCTGTGACCTTGACCTTTGACCTAGTGACCCCAAAATCAATAGGGGTCATCTACTAGTGATGACCAATCACTATGTGAAATATGAAGACTTTGTGATACATACTTTTCAAGATAATCAGCGGAAACAATTTTGACTTTTAAGGCCCCTGTGACCTTGACCATTGACCTAGTGACCCCAAAATCAATAGGGGTCATCTATTAGTTATGACCAATCACTGTGTGAACTATGAAGACTTTGTGATACACACTTTTCAAGATAATCAGCGGAAACCATTTTGACATTTAAGGTCCCTGTGACCTTGACCTTTGTCCTAGTGACCCCAAAATCAATAGGGGTCATCTACTAGTTATGACAAATCACTGTGTGAAATATGAAGACTTTGTGATAAATACTTTTCAAGATAATCAGCGGAAACCATTTTGACATTTTAAGGTCCCTGTGACCTTGACCTTTGACCTAGTGACCCCAAAATCAATAGGGGTCATCTAATAGTTATGACCAATCACTGTGTGAAATATGAAGACTTTGTGATAAATACTTTTCAAGATAATCAGCGGAAACCCTTATGACATTTAAGGCCCCTGTGACCTTGACCTTTGACCTAGTGACCCCAAAATCAATAGGGGTCATATACTAGTTATGACCAATCACTGTGTGAAATATGAAGACTTTGTGATAAATACTTTTCAAGATAATCAGCGGAAACCATTTTGACATTTAAAGCTCCTATGACCTTGACCTTTGACCTAGTGACCCCAAAATCAATAGGGGTCATCTACTAGTTATGACCAATCACTGTGTGAAATATGAAGACTTTGTGATAAATACTTTTCAAGATAATCAGCGGAAACCATGTGGTCTACCGACGGACAGACCGACGGACCGACAGACCGACAGACAGACCGACATTAGCAAAACAATATACCCCCTCTTCTTCGAAGGGGGGCATAATAATACATCCCAAACTGTGATTTTATTGCTCAATAAAATCACTGTTTGGAGTTCGGTTGTTAGGAATTATATCACGAGGGCGTGGCCCGAGTGATATAATGATGCACATCCGAAAGAAAAAACAATGATTTTATCAAGCAATAAAATCACCAATTTGGATATATTATTTCGATTATAACACAACATCAACAAAAAAATGCTGCTGCACCTGATTTTTAAGCTAAATTGCGCCTGATTTGTTTCTGTATTTATTGTCAGCGCGTCACATTTTTAGTGGTTATGTCACGTGTATAATGATACGTCGCATGTTTAAATATACAACGTCAAACAGTGATTTTATAGCATATTTTAACACGACCAGCATTTTTCCCTACTGAACATAGAAGAACCAAAAGTGTGTGTTATTATGTTATAAAATCACTGTTGGACGTTCTATATATAGACATGTGACGTAATCATTATACATGTGACGTAACCACTAAAAATGTGACGCGCTGACAATAAGTACGGAAACAAATCAGGCGGAATTTTGCTTAATATCAGGACGGCAGCATTTACTTGTTGATGTCGAGTTAATTAGAAAATCTTTTTCAGATATGATGTTTTCTTTGTCTAAATGGAATATTTTTCTGTGTTTAGGGAAAAAAACATTTTCTAGAAATGTCAGGTAAAGCCTATCTATCTAGAAATGTTAAGTAAAGTCTATCTATTCCAGGCCTTCACTGGAGCACTTTTAGAATCTGTCCACAGCAAAATCCATGTTATATAATCCTAACCATAACCCTCTAACCTTAACCCATAGCACTAACCCTAACCCTTAACCATAACCCTAGAAGTGATTTGAGTGATTTTTAGAGAAACATAAACTGATAAATATGAAAGAAATACATTTGTGTAAAATATTAAAAATAGCTGTGGACATAATTATTTTAAAGTCTAGCCGTAAAATTTAGTTTATAAGTTATTTTTCAGTTCATTGTTATTGCTATTATGCGAATCAAGTTTTACTTTCTTGAACACCTTATTTGATCTCATTAATATTGCGATTTATGTGTCATTTATAACGTTGACCCTTGATCAGGTCTAGTATATCGCCAGATTAGTGCATGATGCACCAGTATGTGTATGATGCACTATTTGGTGTATTGTATGATGCACCAATTGGTGTACCAGACTATCATTCAAATCTTTCATTCTTTGAAGACCCATTATTTTGTAAAAATGAATAGGGAACGATCTGAGAAAAGCATCGTATACGTCACTGATAAGAGACCTGTTCTAAAAATAGCCACATATCGATAACTTTCGGACAAGGAAACTGGTAAATCTACATGTAGATTATACAACATGTAATGGTTACGAATACTTTTATTCACATTTCTCTCAATGGAAATGATTGTCCTGGAGTTAACTTGCGTAAAGCATGATTGAGATGGTTTAAAACCATCAGGAAAATAAAGCCGATATGGTGAAAAAGAAATAACTTACGGGACAATACTTTCCCTGCATGTCAATTTGAGAAAAATGCCGGCGCTTGGCAATTTGTTTTTGTTTCACTGTTTATCAAAATTAGAAATGGTGATATGATATGGTATGATTTTAAGAAATTGGGACTAAAAATGAAAGAGTATCTTTCTGTCCCAGATATACCGTACAAAATTTTGTTTCTATGTAAAATACGCAAATTGGAGAAGTCATGAATCTATCCACCAAAGTGCTAGGAGTATTAGATTAATGATTAATATCTTAATTCTTTAATAATTTTAGAATAAGCAAAACTCTGCATTTTTCCTATTTTACCTAATAACAAGAGCGATCAGTAATCACATGTGTCGCCTCATGATGGCCAATTTCATGTTGGGACAAATTTTGTGACAGACGGACAGACAGACGGAAAGTGCACAACTAGACTTGGTACTGATCATTCCTGTAAAGTTTGGATAAAATTGCACCAGTAGTTTATGAGGAGTAGTCCGGACAAGCTTTTGCCTATCGGCAACACACAGAAAAAAACACCTTTTTATCAAAGGGCCATAACTTGGCCAAAAATCATTCAACCAGAAAACCCGTGCAATATGCGCAAGGACTTGAGCTACAAATCAATCCTGTAAAGTTTCATTGAAATTGCATAAGTGGTATAAGAGAAGTAGTCCGGACAAACTTTAAAAATAAAAATTATTAAAGGGCCATCACTCTGACAAAAATCATTGAACCGGAAAATGCTGACAATATGCACAACTAGACTTGGTACTGATCATTCCTGTAAAGTTTGGATAAAATTGCACCAGTAGTTTATGAGGAGTAGTCCGGACAAGCTTTTGCCTATCTGGCAACACACAGAAAAAAACACCTTTTTATCAAAGGGCCATAACTTGGCCAAAAATCATTCAACCAGAAAACCCGTGCAATATGCGCAAGGACTTGAGCTACAAATCAATCCTGTAAAGTTTCATTGAAATTGCATTAGTGGTATAAGAGAAGTAGTCCGGACAAACTTTAAAAATAAAAATTATTAAAGGGCCATAACTCTGACAAAAATCATTGAACCGGAAAATGCTGACAATATGCACAACTAGACTAGGAACTGATCATTCCTGTAAAGTTTGGATGAAATTGCACCAGTAGTTTATGAGGAGTAGTCCGGACAAGCTTTTGTGTACCTGGCAACACACATAAAAAAACACCTTTTTATCAAAGGGCCATAACTCGGCCAAAAATCATTCAACCGGAAAACCCGTGCAATATGCGCAAGGACTTGAGCTACAGATCAATCCTGTAAAGTTTCATTGAAATTGCATTAGTGGTATAAGAGAAGTAGTCAGGACAAACTTTAAATTAAATATTATTAAAGGGCCATAACTCTGACAAAAATCATTGAACCGGAAAATGCTGACAATATGCACAACTAGACTTGGAACTGATCATTCCTGTAAAGTTTGGATGAAATTGCACCAGTTGTTTATGAGGAGTAGTCCAGACAAGTTTTGTGACGGACGGACAGACAGACGACGGAGAAGTGATCCCTATATGTCGCCACTACTCCGCAGAGGCGACACAAAAATGCCGATTATAGTGCCGATTATAGTATTTATTTTATCAGAAATAATGTATACGTACGTGCATGCTTGCATGTATATTTAAACTGAATTGACAATTGAGGTCTGTGATTTAACATACGCTGTTTACGTATAGACAATAAAATACATTTGTTTTTTATTTTATGTCTCACACAAAATATTTGTTGTTACAAGAGCGATCAGTAATCACATGTGTCGCCTCATGATGGCCAATTTCATGTTGGGACAAATTTTGTGACAGACAGACAGACAGACGGACAGTGCACAACTAGACTTGGTACTGATCATTCCTGTAAAGTTTGGATAGAATTGCACCAGTAGTTTATGAGGAGTAGTCTGGACAAGCTTTTGCGTATCTGGCAACACAGAAAAAAACACCTTTTTATCAAAGGGCCATAACTCGGCCAAAAATCATTCAACCAGAAAACCCGTGCAATATGCGCAAGGACTTGAGCTACAGATTAATCCTGTAAAGTTTCATTGAAATTGCATTAGTGGTATAAGAGAAGTAGTCCGGACAAACTTTAAAAATAAAAATTATTAGAGGGCCATCACTCTGACAAAAATCATTGAACCGGAAAATGCTGACAATATGCACAACTAGACTTGGTACTGATCATTCCTGTAAAGTTTGGATGAAATTGCACCAGTAGTTTATGAGGAGTAGTCCGGACAAGCTTTTGTGTATCTGGCAACACACAGAAAAAAACACCTTTTTATCAAAGGGCCATAACTGGGCCAAAAATCATTCAACCGGAAAACCCGTGCAATATGCGCAAGGACTTGAGCTACAGATCAATCCTGTAAAGTTTCATTGAAATTGCATTAGTGAAAAAAGAGAAGTAGTCCGGACAAACTTTAAAAATAAAAATTATTAAAGGGCCATAACTCTGACAAAAATCATTGAACCGGAAAATGCTGACAATATGCACAACTAGACTTGGTACTGATCATTCCTGTAAAGTTTGGATGAAATTGCACCAGTAGTTAATGAGGAGTAGTCCGGACAAGTTTTGTTACGGACGGACAGACGGACGACGGAGAAGTGATCCCTATATGTCGCCACTACTCCGTAGAGGCGACACAAAAATCATCGCCAATTACTGGTGCATTTTTAAACTTTGTTTTATTGACAAGGTGTAAAGATGTATATAGAGGCCAGAGCAGATCTTGTGTGTAGTTGTCCCTTTTCTTTTCACACTAAATTCCATTTCCAACTTGTTTGCATTCTACAATTTCTTAAAATATTGCATGTAAACAAAGTAAATATACCGAAAGTCAGTACAGGTGATGTAGTGGTGATTAGGTAAAATCTATTTTTAGAACAGTGTTACCTTCATAACGAAGGCTATTACTATAGACAATATCCATAGAAATATCCTGAAACTAAAGATATTGACGTAAACACTGGCAATTCTTGCACTTTTTTGAAAATCTGCATGATACACTAATTGGTGCATCCCAAATTTGGAAGTGGTTATTTTTTTACTTTCCAGTCAAGAGACAATTTTAAAACTAATTAAAGTATACCTGATCAGAATAATAACTAGATATGAAAAATGGAAATGAATTTATGTCTGAAAGTTACAATTTTTCCGTGGATAAAAACATTTAAATCTCCTGAAGTTCATTTAGATCAGAAGTTGTGTTTATTCTTTGTCAACAAAACTGACTATTACCAATCATTACCAATGTTCTGTGCAGGTGCCAAAAACATGATTATAAATAAACAACATATTATTTACAGAAACACATTTATCAACATTTTTATTCACCGATCAGTGTATGATTGAATACATCAATTTGTGTATTATGTACCAATTTGTGTATCATGCACTAATCTGGCGATATCCTAGACCTGTTGATTGGAAATAAAAGTTGTTCTATTCTAATTTCTATTCTTAACATATTGTCTTGATATATTTTCTCTGAAATTAAACTTTATTAGATAATTGCAAACAATATGCAACCCACAATTTTTCACTTTTTATTCGCTAGTGATCGTAACTCTGGATATATGTCTCTATTTGGGGCCGAAATGCCTCGAAAACGTTTTAATTATGGGACGAATCGGTTGATTACCAAAATTCTAAACTAACTTATAAAATAAATATGTTTACAATATCAAAACACTTACCATAAAGAATGATAAATAAAATCACTTTTGCAGCCATATTTTAATGCGCCACAAGCTCACAATTTGTAACAGTTTCAGTTTGAAAAGCTTAAATTAGGTTAAATTAGTCACTTTTTGTCCGGATTATCTCTTCCGGGTCGGTATACTTTGCAGACGACTTCGAGACAAGTTAAACATAGAGGAATTTTGCAGGAAGGGTTTTAGAAATTAGATTATAAGGAAAATCTGTATTTTGCAGACAGAATGAATGTTGAATTTTGCAGACAAGTTAAACTAAGAAGGAATTTGCAGACAAGTTAGATACAGTATAGAAAAAAATTTGCAGACTAGTTTATCAACAATGGCAATTCAACATCAAATGTTTCAAGAAAAGCCAGTAATACCTATTGCATTCATGTTACATGAAAGGAAATTTCAAATCTGCCACGAACACTTTATCGGACTTATCAAAAGTAAAATTTCTAAATTAGACCAGAAAAATATTAATATTGTAACAGACCGTGAAAAGTGCAACTATCAACGCATTTGAAGAAAGATTAAACAATTCTCAAATTTTGATATGTTGGAATCATATTTTAAATAATTATGTAACAAGTTATGCTGCTAGATGGATTTAAGAAATAAAAGGAATTGATAACCCTTATTCTGGTGCAACCAATAATGTTACAAGTGTGAAGTGAAAGTTTAAATACCCAGTTAAAAAGACTTAATTATAGACAGGAAAGAGAAAAGAATCGATGAAATAGTATTATTTCTTTATTATATGCAAGGAAATGCCCTTTCGAATCTGATGTTAGGATTTTGTGGTGAAAGTGAATTGACTCTGATTTCCAAATTCAAGTATATGCAGCATTAGACCCAGATAGTCTGGATTACCTGCCCTTTTCTCTAGTACGACGGGAACCAGACTACAGACCCAGATACCATTATCCTGCTAATATCTATAATCCGAAGACTCACGGAAAGGGCCGAGTAGTTGCGATTGCTATTCTCCGGTCTCCTATCGGTAAATCCCGGTCTCTCCCGGTCTATTTTGACCGAGATTTACTAGAGACCGGCGAATAGTATCAACGTTTATTGTCCGATCTCTCCCGGTTTGGAGTAGATATTTTATTTGAAATCGTAACAAATAAATAAGTTTTTTTTCCAAAATTGAATGTTTGTCACTTACAATAATGAATTAACACAGATCATCTCTTAAATTTATTTATATATTATAATTATTATCATACAAAAACTTTCAATTCTAAAAATAACAAAAGCACTTTTCATTTTATTTATGTCTGATAAAAATAATAAATACATACAAAAAGGTACATTTTTATGGTATTAATGTGACACAATCAATTTTGAAACATTTTATTTAATTTGTTATTCGCGTTTAGTAAAGAGATTCTAAGTTACAAATTGGATTTTATGAATTATTTAATTGATTATTATTTTTTAAACAAATGGTTTAAGAATAATGAATATAATATATTGAAAGATTAATCATAATTTACTGACTTTTTTCAGTTAATTTTAGAATCATAATCGGTCAATATGACAATTAAATTTTTAAAATTTATATAATAAAAAAATTGTAATGAACGTAATAACTCAGTATTAAAATAACACATAAAACCACAGATTTATATCACGGATATAAATCCGTGCTAACAACAACAAAAATACATATTTAAAAAACAATTAATTTGAGACGAAATACATTATATACGAAAAAAAATCTTATATCAACACTTTTTTCATCTAGAAAGATCGAAAATTTTTAGAAGACCGGCACTGACCGGGCCAGTAAATATGATACAATTCGCCGGTCTCTCGAAAATTCCTGTCAAAATAGACCGGGAGAGACCGGAGACGGAAGCGACCGGACCGGAGAATAGTACATCCCTACTTTGAAGTTAAACATAGAGGGATTTTGCAGGAAGGGTTTTAGATAGGGGATTATAAGGGAAATCTGTATTTTGCAGACAGAATGAATGTTGAATTTTGCAGACAAGTTAAACTAAGAAGGAATTTGCAGACAAGTTAGATATAGAACAAAATATAACATGATAGGGGAATATAAGGAGAATCTGTATTTTGCAAACAGCATTTATGTTGAACTTTGCAGACAAGTTTGTCAACAATGGCAATTCAACATCCAATGTTTCAAGAAAAGCCAGTAATACCTATTGCATTCATGTTACATGAAAGGAAATTTCAAATCTGCCACGAACACTTTATCGAACTTAGCAAAAATTAGACCAGAAAAATATTAATATAGTAACAGACCGTGAAAAGGGCATTATCAACGCATTTGAAGAAAGATTAAACAATTCTCAAATGTTGGAATCATATTTTAAATGATATAAAATTCTGGGTGAAGAACCATGGAGACCGCGCTGATGACATAAAAGTTTATGAAATGAATATACGTACGCTCTTACAATGCCACAATAAAGATGAATACCAAAAGAACTATGAAGAAATGAAATCTAAATGGAGTGAGGCATTTGTGACATACTTTAATAAACATATAGATTACACCATAACAAGTTTTGCTGCTAGATGGATTTTAGAAATAAAAGGAGTTTATTACCCTTATTCTGGTGTAACCAATAATGTAAGTGAAAGTTTAAATGCCCAGTTAAAAAGACTTATAGACAGGAAAGAGAAAAGAATCGATGAAATCGTATTATTTCTTAATTACAGTATATGAAAGGAAATGCCCTTTCGAATCTGATGTTAGGATTTTGTGGTGAAAGTGAATTGACTCTGATTTCCAAATTCAAGTATGCAGCATTAGACCCAGATACCATTATCCTTCCAAAAATGTATGTCATCCTGATAAACATCGGAAGATAGACTGGTTTCCTGCGCACTTCTTTTGGATGGTCAGGGAACCAGATTACAGATGACCTTAAACTTCTATATTAATTTTTATATAGATCTATATTTATATAAAATACCCATATTTCGACACCTTACGATTTAGTTTTATTTTATGTACATATCCCAATTTAAAAAAAATAAAAAAGCAAAATTAATTCCAGTAACAGAAGTTATTATGAGAACTAAAAGACATACTGATTAAAAGGTGTGAACCAATTAGTAATAAAGGGTCTGTACCTTGTTTATTGTTATTTCAAAGTGTCAATTCATGTTGTGTATTCAATTTGTTTATCTATGTGATATCTTGGTAAAAATATCTTGAACGACAATGATATTTATAGTAATATTACCCTGTATTATTTATTACTTACTTATGTTCTGTTCTTATAAATCTCAGACTCATTAATTATAGGGTTTTTTTTCTTACGTTTTTAATATGTAAAGATAAGAAAGATTAAAAAAAGGAGCTTTGAAAAAATTAAATTTGAAAATTTATAGAATTGTAGGGCCTATGTAGCATGATATCAAACCTAAATAACAATTTAAAAATTTATTTTATCAAAACATATATTTGATTATAAATAAATTTATTATAAAGTTTCAACAAAATGTAAGGCCAAAATGTTTATTGTCTGCAAGTTCCTTCTTTGAGTATATTGTCTGCAAAATCCTTCTCTGTTTTACATGTCTGCATATAGCCTGGGTTCCAGTCTGTCGATTTTTTATGTGCTTCTGTTTGGCAAATCGACACTTGATACTATCAAAACCAGAGATGTTGTGTTATCTATGACGATCGACTATGATGCGCGTATGTTTAAAATAAGCAAAAAAAATATCAACGCCTGAATCCCAGGCTAGTCTGCATAGTCTGCCTGCATCTATATCTATATATAAATGTAGATATATATACACACATACATATATATGTGTTTCACTGAGGAATAATTTAAAATGTTTTAATTAAATACTTCAAATTTGAAACATTTATGTCTGAGGACAAGTTTTAATTTATTGTGTATTATATAAAATAGGACTTGGATTATATTTTAAATACTTTTTCTATAAATTGAAAATTATTGTTATTGTTTGTTTTTTCTTGTTTTCAATAATTATTATAGATATATCTATAATTATCCTTGTGTAATTATGTTCATATACTTATTAAGAAAGATGAAACATAACCATTTTGCAAATACTTTTTATAAAAACTTTCATGAATATTGTTTTACTTGTATAAGAATCATAATAGATCTTCTATATACATTAAATAAAATGCTATTAAACTTCACATTGAACGTTATTCCTTTTTTTATTACACAGCTTACCAACTGATCAACAAAATAATTGCCCATTCACACCTTTTGACCAGTTGACAAGGGATTAAACATCCCCTATATAATCTATATTGTCTGCAAAATTTAAAACCCTTCTTTATTTAACTCGTCTGCAAAATCCCTCTATGTTTAACTTGTCTGCAAAGTCGTCTGCAAAGTATACCGACCCCAACTTCCTTTATCGGAGGGAACCAGATTACGGATGACAGAGCTCCAAACGCCTTAAAACTTCTATATTTTTTTTTATATATATATATATTTATATAAAATACCCATATTTCGATCGACACCATACGATTAAGTTTCATTTTATGTACATATCCTAATTAAAAAAAAACATAAAAGCAAAATGAATTCCAGTAACAGAAGTTATTATGAGAACTATAAGACATGTTCAGTGTTATCACAAGAACTCCAGGACATTTGAAAAATCGTGTATAAATTTTTTAGCCGGGGCTTTATGTTTGAAATTTTGCATTATAATTAGATTATTATGTATGGCAAGGATGGAGACCAGAAATGAACAGGTCAATAAACGTGCGAATTGGCAAGTTATTTGGAAATTTTACTCAAAACTACCAGATTTTAAGCAAGAAGCGATGAAAAATGGCCTATGAATTAGTTTTAGACACATAATACAACCTGTAAGGCAAGCTTTATCATTAAAGTTGAATTTGGCACATACAACTCATTTTTTAAAGATGAAAATTATCATTTTTGATGAGTGATTTTTGTAGTATATAGAAAAGTTTTCCGACGAACTCCGTGACAGTTAAATCACATGTAAGAGAACTCCCCCGTGCTTTGGCGGCGAACTACAAGAAACCGTGTCAATGTTTGCTAAGTGAATAGAAGATAAATGGTTAGTAAACGTAGTTTTGAAATTATTCTAGCACAGCCATTTGCAGGAGAGGCAGATGGGCAAGGTTCTCTTGTGGTGCATGATACAGGTGGCTACTGAAACTGCTTCAGCATCTCCGCTAGCGGTGCAAGAAAGATTAGCTACATTTAATGGCTCCAATTAAGAAATATTTATGCCGTTGGGATTCAACGGAAATAAGCCCGAAACGTCAAAATCCATGGGCAGCATTGTCAAAAGTGGTGACAGACTCCCAAGCGGATTTGAACGCTCCGGTGAAATTCTTTTTCGTAAGCACTTCTCCAATGTGGTTCAAGTTGCATAAGTTAAATCTGCCTTTTCCACGACGACTTCATGTGTGGGAAGAAACTGACATCGCACGACTGTATTTTATGCGTTGCGCATATGCACATCGCCACTTAAAAATGCATCGCAGGAATTGTTATACTGTTTGGGCTCGTAATTTTACTGCAGACAATATCGCTGGGAGGTTTCCGCCCAAACAAGAGAACTGGTTTTGTCATACACTTAGTATTAATGAAAGCAGGGAAATGTTACAGGAATGCAACACATATAAGTCTGTGTCTATCCAACCATTCACACTGTTGCCAGAAATAGCTTCTGGAAACTGGTGAATACCGGCGTCTCGTAGCCTCTCGCCTGGAAATACAATCAATGGAGGAACATAGTCGCCAAAAGCGTTAAGACATACCATTTCAGTTAGTTGTATTTTGCTATATTATATACGTGACGAGCACCTTTTTTGGCAAGAACCTTTCCGGTTTTGAAATCACTCCCGTCCTCATTGAATATGCGAAGTGGTTCATTATTAAGAACCTTGTGATCGGGTATTTCTTTTGCCAGGTAAGAATAATCCAGCAAACCATCCATCAATCATGGCCTTGTTAACGATTGCCCTCGGTCCTAAGATTCTTTATGAAACGCACCCCAGATCATTGCATAGCTTTAGCGTAACTCTGGGTGTTGCCTCTTTCAAGAATGCACAGAATCCTGGCTTGTTATTCTTTAAAGGGTTCTGGTGACCGTCAATATCCATAATGACCTTGACCTCATTCAGAATTTCATTTTGGGTAAGGGGGTAACCAACTGATGCCATAAGTATGAGGACAGTCCATGGGCCTGGACGCACCCACCCCTCCGCCCTTGTCAATCAACATTGTCCTTGCTTTATTTCTAGACATTGCACTTGTCTTAACCATGGTAAGAGCTGTTGCCAATTCTGTAGAATATTGACGCCGCTACTTGATAAACTGTTGGGCCGACAGAATTTGGCCAATAAGTAAAAAATATATGTATTAAAGTGGCATTATGCTCATTTTTTCACTGTCAAGTTGAGTTTAATTAGTAATATATTCGAAGAGATTGACTACCAATAATTGATATGAAAATTTGTTAAGAATAAAATATAAAAACTACCTAAATTTTAAAACAACTGCCCCACGGAGATTTAATTACAAAAAAGAAAGAAAAACAAGCTCATTAAGGAAGATCGGCATTCAATGAACACAACCCCACACAACCTACCGGCAAGGAGCAATTAATACTTGGGATATTTCCATTAAATTGGTATATTTGAAATGACTTAACTTACACAACCTACCGATATTTGCCTTTACCGGTCACCTTTTGCGCTAATAATGACTAACGCAACTAAAACAAGATCTATTCACTACTTGTCACAGATAAACGTATGCAATCGCTTAAAATGACATTTATTTTGATTACAACACCGCAAGAAATAGAGTGTAACCCGTTAAAACTGCACAGGATAGGCATTGTTTTTAATAAATAACGTATACTGTAGATCTACCTTCTTTTGGTTCGCTTTTGAGATAGTTCCAGGACACTTGATGACATCAGAAGTGATGTAAAATAACTGTTCTGTACTAAAAAATGAACATGATAATACATTATAATTACGTGTATTACTGTCCATAACTACCGATAGTCGATGTTACCCGACGTTGCTCTAGCTCTATAATTATATGTATAATAAATATAGATCTACATGTGCTTGGATTGACAAATATGTGTCCAGTTTCGGCACATGACTTGTTTCGACTCGTTCAATGTTGTTTTTTCTAAATTGTAAGCCTAGTTAGGTGTTAGCTAATATACACACCCCAATTAGTGTACATGTAATAACCAGTTTTACCTTCATGCAGATCATTAACAGAACGGAAAATTGGATTTAGCTTCAAGAGCATGCACTACCTTTTGTAGAAGTTTCATCTAGATATAAAATACATGTATTAGTATGCTTTTTGAACCAAACTGTCAATCAGCTTGTGCTGCTCTCCCATCCTTGTTGACGTCAGTTCAATCGAACGTTTGCCAAGGCCTCTGAATCTGGTGGTTTGTAAGTCTTAGAAATGAAAGGTTACTTTTCACACGCACGCACGCACGCACGCACACACACACACACCAACACACACACACACACACACATTTCTTAGCCTCTGATTTAATTAATTCGTCCATGCAAAACCATTTTTACAGAGTCACAAAAGCGTGCCGCTTATGTGATAAATATTTTTTATGAAACTTGAAATATGGATAGTTGGCAGTATGGAGATTTTGCACATCATTTTTTCTTTCTTCCACATTTGTTAAAAATATTGTTGCTATGAGACTTAAAATACTGAGAAAAAAACACAACAATATATTTGGACCCATTTATGATTTGAATTGAATAAAATATTTTAACTAAACATGAAACATGAATACATCATACATTATGATGTGGGGAACCAGTTAAACACGTGAGTACTTAAGGTTTGCACTCAGTTTGTCTGTTCATCTGTCCACAAGTCTGTGATTATAAATATGGATAGATGGCAGTTCGGAGATTCAATATGCACATCATTTTCTTCTAACAAATCTGGTTGCTATGGTTACATATTGTTGCACTACGGTCCAGCTATATGGTACCACGTCCCTTTAATCTTCTTAAAAATGTAATGTGGTAACGTGCTCAAGACTTGGTGGCTAATAATCGGAATGGACTGTAGAGAACGATATTGTATTTACGAACAATGAAATGATCACAATTATAACAATGTTCTATATAAAATAGAAATAGAAATTGTTAGGGTTGGGGGGGGGGGGCTGATGATACTTGTTTTGGATGGCTGTCAAAGCCTATCCTGAAATATGTTATTACGACATCTGTCAATAGTGGGCTACTCTGTATAACTCTGTATGGCTAAGACACTGCACCACACAGTACTTGATAATACTTCCTTACTTCTGTAGGTACGCCAGCTTAAGATTAAAATTGAGTCACAAAAAAGAAAGACTGTTCACAGTTTACTAATTTTAATTAGCGTTAAACTGTTAATGAATTCAAATCTGAAATATTCAAATAACAGTATTGTATATAACATCAACATATGTATATAATTCAATCCTAAATATCCTGTAGCTATATATATCTTATATAGACTTCACGTAAATTATTACCGCGACTGCCGTTTAATTTCAATTCAAAATGTGGAAACGTAAATATAAAGTTTGGTCGAGCCAGTGACCGTATTAATGTGAAACAAAAAAATATCAAGTTCTTATCAATTATTCTTAGACAATAATTGATTAAATGTAAAATAATAATGTAAAGACTTTGTTTTGTTTTGCCTTAGAAATAAATAAAATTTGCCGTTCAGAAGAACACGACAATAATGTAGACTAACCGAAAGTTAAATGAAAACTGACTGAAGTTGATCGTTTTCTGGCCTATTTATACCAAATCTGAGAAAACGAACATAAAAAGGTTCAAAAAAAGTTCAACTGTACGTTTTGGTCGGTGGACAATGTTCGACGTTCGAAAACTGATCATTTGACATTCGGAAACGATCACTTCCATTCACAAAGAACGCTGTCAACCAACCGAACGTCCGAACATCAACAATTCTTAGCTAAAGTTCTGTGAAAGTTTACATAAAAATACGATAAATTGAGACATATACTATTTATAAAAATGACTAGTACCATTGATTGACTATAAGTTTGTTGCTTTTGATGATACATAACTTTGAAACGGTTAGTTTACTGAGCTTCAGCAGCAATTGCTATTGACAACGGAAGTTATACAACCCATAATGCATTAGCGAACAACAACAACACCTGTCAAAGTTTACCGAGTAAAATTACTATAAATGCTACTTTTTAGCTAAATGTACGCTGTTTATAAGAAAATATGTAAACAATTAATGAAATAAATCATTTCTCTTTATAATTCTGACATTATTTATAGTTGTCAGTCTCTCAAATTAACAAAAGAAGCGTTTATCGGTACATGTAAACAATGCCGATAATGACATACGACCTGAGTAAACAAGTGAGATTATATCATTACCACCCACCCCCTCTTATTAAGGCAAAGCTCCTGCTGCCTTCTTACAATAACAAAAATAATGAAGTTTATGCATCTTTAACATAATCATCACAAAACTCGGGCATTGACCTTTAAGACTAATAATTAATGTTGGGAAGCTCCCTTTAAAGTAAAAGTACATAAAAGTATATGAAACACAGATAACGAAAATTGTGCATCTTATGTATAGGCACATTTAAACAGTTTCTCTTTCATTGATCAATACACAGTCTTAAATAGTCATTCAAATTAATTTACACCAATGTTATACATAGTTTTCATCAATAATAATAATGATTAAGTAATATAAATAGCACCAGGTTTAAAATCTAGATCTACTGTCAATGTCTATAAAGTCCATGTTCCATGTTTAGACAATTATGTCGTCTATGTAGACTAGACAGGTTACCCATTGTAGTCTTTGTAAGGCTAATTCCATTGTACGCTGAAAAGTACTGGCACTATTATTCAGGCCAAAAGGTAATCTGGTCATTTCATACTGTCCAAACTTGCAACAAAAAGCACTCTTAGGTATATCTGACTTCTTAAGTGGTATTTGAAAGTACCCACTAGTTAAGTCGAAGCAGCTAAAAAGGCTCGAACCAGCTACCGCATCCAGACAGTCCTGAATTCTTGGTAGAGGGAAACCATCAGGTGTAACAAGGCTGTTTACTTTTCGGTAATCTACGCATGGTCTTATGGCGCCTGACTTCTTTTTTACTAAAACTATAGGACTTGCCCAAGGTGAAGTACTTTCTTGTATTACACCCTTTTTAAGTAGGTCTTCTATAGCATTTTTTTCTGCTTCGGCATGCGCTAAAGGTACCCTTCGAGGTCTCTGTTTAATTGGCTTGGCATCGCCTGTGTTAATCGCATGCTCTGTCAAGTTTGTAAGCCCTATATCCCATTCATCCTTTGAGAATGTATCTTTATACTTAACTAATAGTCCTGCTACTTTTCTTTTCTCTAATTTAGTTTTACCATTAGTTGACCTTTCAAATAAGTCTTTTAGATGACCAGGAATTTCTTCTATTTCAGCTTCTATAGAGTCTGTTGAGTGCACTTGCGGCTCTAGAGTACTAACTCTTCTAATGCGACACAGATTACTTCCTTCACTCGCATTCTCTTCTTGAGCTATTACACTCACCACTCTTTCGATTCTTTCTGCTCTACCAATTACAGCATCTTGTCTTAATAATACATCACAAGAAAAAGGATTAAGAACACGAACTTTGCATGTTACACCATTATTGATATTCACAAGGGAGGTAGCCATTAATAACCTATACCTCTCTTTGAAACTATCAGTTGCCTCTATAATAAATTCAGCACACTGATTATTGTCATCAGCTTCTGATCTCTTTACAAAAACATCAACCAGTGCCTCGGACTGGCCAGGAATAGTTAAATTTTCAGCCACTACAACCTTTCTTGCTGCCTCACCCCTCCCTACTTGGAAGCATGGAATCTCAACCCCATCTAGAACTATTTTGTCTTCACTCAACAAAATATCTGCTGCCCCATTTTCACCACATCCCAACACATCATATCCTAGCAAGACGTCATCCTCAATTTCAGCTACCTTAGCTTCTTTGACGACTTCTAGAGTACCTAGTGTCATTGTGAATAGGGCTTCTCCCCAGTCAACTATGGGTTTTCCATTTGCAGCTCTTAAACTTGTAGTTTTTCTCAACTTTGGTTTAACCTCTTCCTTGATTTTATTGTAAATACGCGATGAAATCAGAGTTTTTGACGCACCAGTATCAGCAGTGAATACTACAGGTATGTCCTCAACAAATCCTTTTAAATATATACCGGCATATAAACGATTAACATTGTTAGAGTTAGAAAAAGAATCTTTACCAAGCTCAGTCAATTCTGGTTCATCAGTTATCTGCCCTTGGTCATTTTTTTCTACTGGGACCTCTCTTTGGGCACAAGAGTTGGTCCGTTGAAGTTTAAAGGTTCAGTATCTCGAGCCCATTTATTCTCTTGTTGATTCTTGTTATAGGACTTATTTCTTTGAATTCTTTCAGGGCAGTCTCTAGCAAAGTGTCCAATCTTGTGACATTGAAAGCACTCTACAGCTCTTTTCCCTCTAATTTGTTTATCTATTTTAGGCTCATTGGCTTTATTTTGTTCTAATCTGTTAAGTCGCTGTAAGATATCAGACATATTATATTCTTGATTGTTTTCATTCTGTTTTCCATGGTTTTCTCTTTTATGATTTGCAAATTCAGTAAAGGTATTGGGAAAGTGTTCCCTTCTTTGATTTCTCTGCTCATTGCTTTTGTGAGGTTCTGCTTCTGCTAAGGCGTCATCTTCATCACAAGCTCTCCTAGTGCTATTACGGTGTCTCCGCAAACTTCTGGTCTGTTCAAGATTCACTACATGAAACACAGCAGCATCAAGCGTCTCAGGCTCCTTATGATACTCTACTTCATAGCATACTTCATCATCGCGCAAAAAAAAGATAAAGATATTGAAAAAGGTGATTGACTGACTTTTGTTTTCAATAAAATCATATTTAAGTACTAAAAAATTAATGAAGATAAATAAAAACATTATCTTGAATAAAAATATCGAAGTCATGTCAACAAAGATGTTCTAAATATAGTACACGACTCTATTCTAAACGGTTCCCGCGAATGACGTCATACGAGGTCTTGCATGGAACCTAAATGTCATGGTCGACTGTAGTCGACTTAATTGATGTTTTACAGTTAAATAGGCAATTTTAATGACGGTATTAATATTTTGATACGTACTTTAATTGTTATAGAACGATATTAAAAATAATTGTTTTATCGTAAAATGCACAAGAGTTGATTGGATCAAGTGTATTTGCAAGTGAAAAATAAGAATAAATCAACTTATGTTATTCTGGTTAGGTTCGTAACGGGTCTTATCCAAAACTTTATTGCCGCATCAGGTGAAAAACAAAAATGTTAAATAGCGGCTTATAAAGTTTTGGAAGCCAGAACTAGAATTGACTATAAAATTGTTGCTTTTGATGATACATAACTTTGAAACGGTTAGTTTACTGAGCTTCAGCAGCAATTGCTGTGTAACTATAAGGGAAGGGTCACATATTTTAATTGAAATAAATTTTAAGGAGAGGATATTAAAATAAAAGTCATTGAGAAGATCAGAATTTTCAAATGAACAGATAAAGAGACTTATACATGTATAAGGTGTAAGTCTTGTTGTTTCATACTGTTTTGGTGACACTTTTGTTTGTGTCCCTTGTTGTTTTCTCGTATATGGTAAGTATCTTCCCTTTGCACTTAGTTTTATTTCTTTATTTCGCCCCCTCCCCCTTCCCTGAATTTTATATCCCCTTCCCCTGTGCCCGTTAACTTAGTGGTCCTATTAATCATTCAATTATTTATTTTCTTTGATTTTCTTCTCAGTTACATTTTAGTGATAAGCCTGACCCTGCTCTCCCTTGCGCCGTGTCCCGCTACCTAGATGACATTCTTAACAGGAATAATCCTTATGTCGATCAATTGGTTTCTAAAATATATCCCAGTGAACTTAAATTGAATAAAACAAACTCTTCAGACGTTATTACATCTTTTTTAGATTTAAACATTTCTATCATTAACAATACAATAGTAACTAAAATCTACGATAAAAGAGATGATTTTGATTTTAATATTGTTAACTTTCCACATTTAGATGGAGATGTACCTCATGCTACATCATATGGGGTGTATATTTCTCAATTAATTAGATTTGCTAGGGCGTGCAGTCGTGTTGATGATTTTAATGGGCGCAATTTATTTATTTCTTACAAACTTCTTAAACAAGGCTATCGCTATCATAAATTGCGTAAATATTTTACAAAGTTTTACCATCGTAATTCAGACTTAGTTTTAAAATTTAATTGTAATTTAAAAACTTTTTTACGACTAGGTATTAGCAAACCTGAATTCTATGGAGATGTGGTTTACAAACTTCGTAGGATCGTGGGTCATAGTAATTTTTCTGCCGTCTTCACTAAAATTATCAAACGGTTTATTAAAAGAGGTTATGACCCAATTATTTTAAGGCATACCGCATGCTTGGTGTTCAACCCTTTTACAGTTGGACGCTACGCTTTCCTCTTTTAATTACATCTGACGGACTAAGTGGGAGACTCTATGATGGACAGTTCTTAAAGCCCTTTGGGACTGAATTGTCTTAATGTTCGTCTTCTGTCTTGCTTCGTCGGGCCCTTGTAGGTGATTTTCTTGTTGCTCTGCCTTCCTTTAAGGCATCGAGTACTTTGGTAATGGTCATTAGGCTGTACCTTTTTATACATATTTACATAATGTTGTATGTGTTTTATTTATTTCGTCTAATGTAACCATGATCATTGTTAGAATTTCACTTGGCGGGGATTATTTTTATTTACACTTTAATGTCATTCAGAAACATATTGGGGCTAAGAGTGAGGTTTGGTGCGCTAAAAACCGGTTTAAACTCCCCTGCAGTGGTTTAACTACCACTGACCGTTCCAAGGCGGTACCCCTCTGTGTTCCTTCACGTGTTTTTTATGTCTGTTTTGTTACTTGTTTTGGATGATTACATGTTTTGTGATGTCTGTCTTGTTGGATTTTCGTTGACGGTAAGTATTTTTCTCACCCATTTACACCCCCACCTTTTCACCCTTACAGCCCTTGTCCCTTTAATTCCCTTATGGGCCCGTTTTAGTTGATATTATTTCACATTACATGTCCCACTCCTTTCACCCTTATGTCCGCTCTAGGTTTTTTGAGTGTGTCGGGGGCCGCGTCCTGTGAACGTTGCCTTTGCCTTGTTGATCTTTATTCTTGTTTTTTTTTAGGATCCTCCTTGGCTCCTTGCCAATGTTTCTTGTTCCTGCGTCGTGTGGGGGTTGCGTTCATTGAACGCTGCTTTTCCTTGTTCATCTTGTTTATCATATTTTATACATGTATACCGAACCGTAACAAACAGATAATGATTATCAATACAAGGTTCGGCAAGCAAGCAAAGAAATGTAAAGAAAACAGAAGAAACTTATCCACATTTCCACCCTCCAAAAAAAACACCAAAAAACGCCTGAAACTGCAAAAGCGAAACATAAATACACATGAGTGCCACAGACGGCTCTGGTAGGTGCAAGTGCTCCCTTGCGCCGGTTTAAACAGAATTCATCACTTCAACATAATAATGTTGAAATTTTTAATCAACACCCACAGATGTGTACAAAATACGGCGGTAACAATGTTTCTTTCAATGTGACACATTCGAGGTGCCGTGCAATGAAAAGCGGGAACTAGATAACATGGAATTTTAAATGGGTATCAGAGGTTTTGGTGTCATTTTGCGACATTCGTTCTAATAGACGACTATATACAGTAATTTAAACAGACTATTTCTCCCATCTGTCTTACATTGTTATGCTATTCTACGTCTAAAAACGGTCACTAAATTCCCGCTTGCTGCGTTTTTATCATAAACCCTGTCATATATGTGCGACAATTGCATTTTACTGAGGACTGTCTGAAATTCCATTTTTATAGTTTGAAATTTTTTTCAGAATTTTAAAGTTATTTTTGGTTGTTTTAAACTACTTCACCTACACAACTGTCCTCAATTTTTTTAAAGATAATAAACTAGAAATTGATATGGAGTGTAATATAAATTGAAATTCTTCTTTGCTTCATCATGTATAGTATAATTATAATTCATTAAGATGTACCTACAATTACATTGTATTTTCGTATGTGGGAAATCATGGCAGGGTTATAAAATAAAAAGGCAGTTCAGAAATTTCACCTAATGATCACAGATGTTCAAAAATCCAACTTTATAATTTCTAATTTGACAATTTAAACGGACTTTAACGCAGTATGATCTGACGTCGGACTTCATTTATATATAAACTATTTAATTTCTAAGTAAGATTATCAAAATTTCCTTTTCACATTTTATTTTTGATGCTGAAATATTCGTGTGTGAATAAAAGAGTTATTCCTGCAATAATTATCTTTTATCTTATTGTATGTACTGAGTAATGAACGTTAAATTAATTTATCTTAGGATATAAATATACTTAGAGCTATTTATTAACAAACTTAAAATGCGGAAATCACAATACTTATAATTATATGCCTAATAAATTGGAAAAAAATTAAGACTATATTCTTGAATTGGTCAAATTTCGGGATCCCTATATGTTTTAATACGATCCAAGCTTTTCTGAAAACTATATTCTTGAACTGGCCAATTCCTGGGATCTCTATATATTTTAATACGATCCCGGCTTTTCTGAAAACTATATTCTTGAACTGGTCAATTCCCGGGATCCCTATATGTTTTAATACAATCCCGGCTTATCTGAAAAATATCTTTTTAGACTGGTCAATTTCCGGGATCCCTATATTTTTTAATACGATCCCGAAAATCGTGAAAAAAATACGTTATTTTTAAAGATTTTTTATAACTACTACAAATCAATCTTTTTCAGAAATCTCTACAAAAACGTGGAAATGATGATGATAATAATAATAATACACCGAGAGTAGGTGGTCAATTCCCGGTATTACTATATGTTTAATACGATCCCGGGTCCCGACTTTTCTATAGGCGATCCGGGGATTTTTCCCCCACCCGTCATTCCTTCTGTATTTCCAATATGGCCGCTTTCAATAATTTTCAACGATTTAAAAAATTCAAGTGGAATATTTAGACTTCTGTTCGACTTTGAAGTATGATAATTTGGAACCTTGCATAAAAAACGGTTCTCTTTCAGGTAATTTAGACCGTTTCTTTGAAACTTTTCTAGTTTTCGCTCCCAACAACTTCTAATTGGGAAGCGTCCGTGCATAAAAATGCAGTTCGTGGTTGGACTCGGAAAAAGACAGCGCCCGTCCAAAATTATCTCGGTGTCTCTTTGACAAATCTAATTAGTTGGACTATCAGTCTCTCAAATTAACAAAAGAAGCGTTTATCGGTACATGTAATTAATGTAAAGAATGCCGATAATGACATACGACCTGAGTAAACAAGTGAGATTATATCAATAAAGACTTAAAATGTTGCAAAAACAAATATTTGGATCTTTCTATAATTTTATAACCACTTTACTGTTTTCCTTCAATGGCAATCTGTTATTATTTTAAATGTACTAGATAATTTCTTCATAAACATACAGTAGGATAGCAATATGGAGATGATGTTCTTAAAATTGTCCATTTCGTCCCGAAATGAAGTTCTTAAGGTTTATCCTCTGTATGTCCGCCTGTTTGTCCGTCCATCACTAAAATATGTATCCTAAGATCATTTTTAAGTACGTTTGAAACAAATTTTCTTTTGAAACAAAGTTTCTTAAATAAAGCAAAACATCAGTTATACATACAGTCCTATGCATTAACCAAAGTTTTCCAGTTTTCCCCAAAAATTTCCTATCTCTGGCCAGTGATTAGCATTTAATTATAATAGCATGGCTTGTCACAGATAGGTAGGTAGGTAGGTTGGTAGGTAGGTAGGCAGGCAGGCAGGCAGGCAGGCAGTCAGACAGACAGACAGACTGATTGATTGATTTATTTCGGCATAAAGGTAAACATGTTACATGATAAACAAACACAATATAGATTAAAACAATTACAAATAAATGAATAAATAAATTAATAAATACTATATTATGTAAACCATGACATGTTCGCAAAACCAAGGATAACACAAAAAAGAGCAAGCTCTTATTTCCATTGTGGTCCTTAGCATTTGGTGGCATGACAAAGAGAGGTCTTTCATAAAAGAAAAAAATATCACTAATTATAAGAAAAATCACATTAATGAAGGATATCATTTAAAATTATCACAATTTAAAATGTAAGGTAATGTAAATAAAAAGTCAGTATCACATTAAGAAATAATCATGTGCATATTAAGAAAAGATTACATTAAAAAAATTATCACAGTTGTTATGAGTATGTAAGGAAAGAACATGCCATAGATTACGCTATTCAAAAAAGATAAAGTTTTTAAAGTCTTAATAAAAAATTTAAAACAAATTTCAAAAAATGAAACAGTAAACCTGAGCCGAAAAATAATTCAAACATATAAAATTTTCTTGCAAGAAATTTTAAGAAAAACACTTACATGCTACTTAAAAAGTGACTTTTGATGGCTACCTTAAAACGATGAAATTTGTTAATTTCAGAAATACAAGTTGGAAGACTATGCCATAGTTTAGCACCAACAAAACTAAAAGACTTTGACCCGGAACCTTTAACCTTAAGAAGACAATACCCTTCTTTTTTACTCAGTCTGGTGCAATATGAATGCATAGATTCCTGAGAAACAAAACAATCACTTAAGTTCTCTGGGACCATTTGGTTTTTAACCTTAAAAACATGACATAACATAATTTGTTCAACTCTTTAACAAACTGGTAACCAATTAAGGGATTTTAAATTGGAAAGGCCAATATGAACTCTGGAATCAAGGTTTACAACAAATATCATCATTTTATTTTGTGTTGTCTGTAATTTATTTTTCAAGACCCGAGTTAAACCATTATACCAGACACAGCAGGCATAGTCAAAGTGGCACTGAATTAAAGAATTGACTAGCAGTTTTTTTGTATGCTGTGTAAGGAAATCGTTCTTACGGTAAAGGAACTTTAACCTGGCGTTAGCCTTCTGAATTACCGAGTCTGCCATGTAACCAAAGGACAAGTATTGATCAATAGTTACCCCAAGATATTTGGTTGATGTGGATGCTTCTATTGCAGTGCCATTAAAATTTATGTTTAATTTGGAATGTGACCTGAGCTTTTGTTTAGACCCAAACACAATGGACTCAGTTTTACCTAGGTGCAACGATAACTTTTTATCAATTAACCATTGACTTACTGAGGACAAATCTTCAGATACAGAAATTTCAACCTCAGATAATTTTTTTCCAGAAAAAAGTATTCCAGAGTCATTCCCAGCAAACACATGACGTTAAAATAACGTCGGATTAACGTAAGATTTTGGTCACGACGTTTGCGACCAAAATACGACGTAAATCTGACGTCCAAAAGCCGATGTCTATTAGACGTTTCTTTTTGACGTCGTACTAACGTCAGGTTCTGGTCGATGTCCTGACGTTAGGTAAAAATTAACAAAAAATAATCCTTATTCGCTGTTGTAATCATTTAAACTACTGTTTAAAATGTTCTTTGGGTTACAAGTGTATATATTTACAAGTATATATATATATATATATATATATATATATATATATATATATATATATATATATATATATATATATACAAGTGCCTTTTGGAGACCAAGTGTGCGTTGCTGCAACCTAATAAAACATAAAGGTGGCGCTGTATATAGACAAGATACATGTGTTCTTGTTATGAAATCTATTTATAGCCACAGATCTGTTTACGAGTTCCAATCATTTAACGTTATAATATTAACATTTGTGGTACATTATATGTATCAAAATCACGAGTTTTTAATAGTGATTTAACATTCAATCAAAGTGAAAAAAAGGAAAGAAAACATAATTATAATTCGAATCTACAGCCACGTGGATGGAAAATTCAAATTCGTAGGTGTTTCGTACAAGTACGTTTTGGCGGTGGGTCAGGAATCGGGATGCGTTGATAAAGTGAATATTCTAGATTTTCTTGAACAAAGGTCAGTTCAATTTATTTAAATTTATTTCTACTTTGTATTTGATAAATATTTGCATAATTGCAAGCATTCTTAAATTTAATTATCATTATTTGAACAGATGAAGCAAAATGTAACACAATTTCGCAATAATGTCTGATAATAAATCTTTTCAAATTTGGCATGTTTTAACTCTGCTCGTGAAGAGTTTATAATGTTCCTTTCAATACTACCAAAGAGAATGCTTACTTTTCATATTCTTATTAAACTGTGATGTTTTGTCAGTTAAAATCTGAGAATTGAGTATGAATTTGTACGATTTCGGACCAAGACCTTTCGGTCCCAAATAACCAAAGACGTTTCGGTCCCAGACATTTCGACATTTTTTCAATCGGACCAATTTTTAATCAGAATAAATCTTACCTTAATGAGTTTTACACCAGATTTTATTATCATTCTAATAAATGAACGGGAAATAAATTAAAGAGCGACTTGATTTATTATCAGCTGATTATCTAATTATAATTTTGTAATATAGAATGACGCTTCATTTAATCATTAGTAGGAAAAATGTAATCAGAACAATCAAAACAGAACAAACTTTTTAACAAAACGTAGTACATAAACATACATTTATTATCAACAATTTATGTGCAATCTTTAATTTGAAACTATGAAAAATTTAAGACTTGCGTAACCGTTCTATTTTCAAAAGTAGAATATACATAAGTTAGAATATAATTTTCTTTTCAGGTAGTTCAAGTGTTGGACATGCTCTCAAAGGTCAAAGGGACAGAAATACGTGATAATGTAAAAAGAAACATGGGAAAGTAAGATTTTTGTAAATTTAATTAATACTTTAATCCATACTAAACTGGAGTTTTGAAGCGGCCTTTTAAATTTTCAGTATTTATGTTTACTTTTAATTTTCGTTAAAACTCACTTCTAAACAGCTAGGAAAGATGTTCATTCGTTAAGATAACTTTCAAAATTTCTAAAGGGCAGATAACCATGAAAAACATTTTTGCTTGTTATTTCTTCCATTTTTCATAAAAAAATTTTTTTCAGTGAAAATGATATCATAAACGCCATTGGACATTAACATATCCTCCTGACAGACAAGGGGTGGTGAGAGAAGGTCATATATCGAAAAGCATCACACCTTCAAATTCGTGCCAGTTCTCATGGATATTTAAAAGTAACATTTTGTGAAGTAACTAAAAGGAAGTAATTTTTACGTTAGTGACAATTATCAAAAGGAGGTCAAAATATGCAAAATAGCACTAAATGTTTTAGTAATGCTGTAGAAATATAGTTAAAATACTGAAAATCTGTCATTAATTGCTTGAAACATTATTATCCGAATCTTTTAACTTTTCTTAAAGTTATATTTAATATTTTTATTATTTTGTTTGATAAGGCAAACTTTGATAGAAATGTACATACATTGTTTTGTTCTTTAATATTTGTATTTATTATATACTTATAAATGATATATTGAGAAATATTGATGAAATAAAATGCGTATTTTTATTATCGCATTTTCACTGTAAAAATTTATTTTTCACTGATATTTTCTGTTTTTTTCACTTGTGTCTTCACGAACTACTTTCTTCTAAATTCAACTAATAAACAAAATTAAAAGGGAATTCTCACTTATTTATAAGGTTAAAAAGGAAAAAGTACATAATAGAAAATTCAAGTCATTTCTATAAATACAAGATTTATTTTCATCTTGTGGTATGAAAATTATCATATTTCACTCGTGGTTACTGCTACCCGTGAAAATTTATTTTCATACCACTCGTTGAAAATAAATCATGTATTTATAGAAGAAACTTGAATATCTTCTATATTTTTCTTAGCTTCATTTATGTCATTGTTTTTGTAATACTTTAATTTTGTTTTGTTATAAACTTATTTTATGATTTATTTTGTTTAATTTATGAAAGTATTTACTAAAACTGTATGTATCAGCTTTAAATTGCAACTTTTATTTTAAATAAAAAAAACATAAATAGAGGATATTGAATGAGTGTATATAAGTTCAATACTGAATTTTTTGCACGAGTTGAATAAATTATATTAAAGTTACTTGAAAAATGAGTTACATTAAATTTGATCAAATCAGGATTGGCCAGAAATTATTTATATAGAGGATATTTGTTTGTTTTGCATGTAAGATTGAAATATAATTTCACTGAGTGAACACCAGATGCAATATTTTCACGAGTGGCGTAGCCACGAGTGAAAATATAATAGCTGGTGTTCACGAATGAAATATATTTCAATCTTATATGTAAAACAAATAAATTTTCTGTTTATTTCATGCTTTTTAAGTGTTTTTAAGTATTTTTTACTAATTTTGCAGCGTAACGTCGCGCATTCTCCTTTGTGACGTCATCACATCATGACGTCACATCATCAATTTTGAAATATAGTTCTGTTAGATTTCTCTAATTTTGTTACATTTTAAACATGATGTATGGTGACATCGACTTTCTTTTCCTAAAGAAGCAAAATTTACGTATGACGGCATTTATTTCTGCCTGTTATTCCATTTAGTTATGATTTTCTTTTCATCCGCATTCAGATATAGTCCGGCTACAGTGAAAATTATATTTTATAAATTTCACTAGTGGTTTATCAGAATATAATCATCTGATATATTACAATAAAACACTGGAAAGCATGTAATAAAACGTGGTAAAACAAGAAGGATTAGGGAAATGATCAGATTAAGGTCAGAAAATGGTCAGAATTAGGGCAGAAAAGGGTTAAGATTTAGGTCAGAAAATGGTCAGATTTAGGTCGGAAAATGGTCAGAAACTGGTTAGATTTAGGTCGGAAAATGGTCAGAAACTGGTTAGATAATGGTCAGATTTTGGTCGGAAGATGGTCAGAAAATGGTTAGATAATGGGTAGATTCTGACGTCTAACTGACGTCAGATTATTACGTCAAAAAACTTTCAAATCCAACCGTTTTTTCCGACCGTCATCCGACGTCAGTGTGACGTCTTGTGTTTGCTGGGTATATTCGGCCTCTACAAAGAAGGGTTTTTTCGCCCTGCCATCACCATCCACATCACCATTAGCGTCCACCATCTTTGTAACACACGGGCATTTTTCTTTCTCATTTCCACATTTCGTATTGTCTTTGGAACAGAGAGAACGATATAAAATACAATTTTTGTTTAACTCACAGTTTCCATCTGAATTATCAATGCAAAAACAATTTTTCTTGCAGTACGGCACACAATAACATATTATTAACAGTGATACAACTAATATTACTGCACAGGCAACTAGTAATAAAATTGTAAATAAACCTGGACTGTTTGACTCTGAAGGAGGATTGATCGTCCTAGCATTTTCATCAGTGTCTGGTGGTTTGTATGTTGTTGTTTCAGGTTTGACTGTAGGCCCGGGTTTGACTGTAGGCTCGGGTTTGACTGTAGGTTCGGGTTTGACTGTAGGCCCGGGTTTGACTGTAGGCTCGGGTTTGACTGTAGGTTCGGGTGTGACTGTAGGCTCGGGTTTGACTGTAGGCTCGGGTTTGACTGTAGGCTCGGTTTTGACTGTAGGCTTGTATTTGATAATACATTCAGGCTTTATCAAATTTCCATGAAAACAATGAAATGTATCCGGCATTTTTTTCTCATAACCGTTCTTACAGCTCCATTCTAGTGTTTTATCATGCACCAAGTAGCCATTTACAACATTTTGCAAGGAAATTGTCTGCGAATCAGCCTCAACTTTACAGTGGCAATAGCAAGCCAAGTTTAAGTAATCCCATGCACCCTTGATACATTCAGCCTGAGCAGGTCCTGTTTTGGTCACTGGCACATCATCCCTACAGTTAATGAAAAGGTAAGGGCCAAAAGGATTTGCATCTCTTATGCATGAGGAGTTCAAGCCTGGGTAAGGAGGGCATGTGCTTAACTCGCAGGTAGGTTTTGTGCCCCAAGTTCCATCTGCCCTACATTTTACATGTGGAGATCCTTTTATAATATAGCCTTCATCACATGTTACTTCAGTAATGCTTCCATACCCATTTCTTATAATATAACTATTATCTTGAAATGTTTCACCAAACTGAATTGATCCAAATTCGCCACACATTTTAATATTACATACTGGTGGTTCTAGTGGCAGCCAATTCCCATCAATTCGACAAAGCATTTTATTGCTAGATCCCACCATGTCATAACCTTCATTGCATTCAAACTGTATTGTTGTTCCCACCCTATAAGTGGGAACATTGACTACCTTCCCATTTTCTGGTGTTTCAACATGTGAACAAAAAATCTCCTCACACCTTAGGTTTCCATCTACCCATTGTGTACCAGAACACCGGTATTCACGACTTGTTCCAGCTGGGTTAAAACCAATCTCACAATCAAACCTGATGACAGTTCCATCTGCAAAAGGTCCACTTCCGGTTGCATTATTTTTCGTATTATCTATAGATGGTATACTGTTACAGTCTGCTCTCGCAGAAGAGATTTCTAAAATAAAGAAAAAATATTTGTATAAACTGAGGTCATGATCCTTAAACCTTTAAATACTTTAATAAGTGTTAAAGTAGTACAGACAATAACTTGACTATATCTTACATGTAGCTACAACCGGGCATACAATTGTTGATAAAACGGCACCTAGAAGTACAAAGTAAGAAGCTTGCATTCTATAATATTGCTTAAACTTATCATTATACAACAAAATCCAATTGTTGATTATGACCAGTTCCAAATTCATAGCAGGTTCAGTCAATTTTCAACCCTAGATTTTTTTCACAAGTCTCATTATGCAGTATGATATAGAATTGTAAATCACATGCCAACATTAAAGATCAAGACAAACTTCCACTAATAAAAATTCTACTTATTACAGTACAAGCTTTTTAAACAAGAACCCGTTGCACCGGGTGATGCTCCCGAAACCTCTTATAATTTCAGAGTTATGTCCTAGACAAAGTTCAAGCTGCAATAATTCCAAATGTAGGGTAGACAGAGTTACTGTACTTTGCACTGCTCATCTACCCAATGAGATCTATCTACCTACAAAGTTTCTTGTTCATATCTCTTAATGTGTCAGAGTTATATCCCGGACAATGTTCAAAATGTAAATATGAACAAAGGGCAATAACTCCAAAATTAGGCAAGGCAGAGTTAGGACTCTTGTGCACTGCACATCTACCCAATGACATCTATCTACCTACAAAGTGTCTTGTTCATATTTATTACACTTTCAGAACTATGTACTGGACAATGTTCAAAGTGTTAAATGAACAAAGGGCAATAACTCCAAAATAAGGCAAGGCAAAGTTATGGTTCTTTTGCACGGCACTTCTACTCAATGAGATCTATCTTTCTACAAAGTTTCGTGTTGATACCTCTTAAAGTTACAGAGTTATCATCATCACAGTCCCGGACAAAGTTCAAAGTGTAAAAATAAACAAAGGGCAATAACTCCAAAATTAGGCATAACAGAGTTATGGTTCTATATGTTTGTACGGATGGACGGACAAAACGGTGACTATATGCTCACCCTTTGGAAGCATAAAAATAAAGTGGAACCATTAAAAACTTCTTGAATAACTTTTGGTAAGATCTTCAAAAAGAAACAAGCAAACTACCCGTTAGCAGTTTTCATAAATATTGGTGAACTGTTTCAGATAACATGTCATTTAAAAGCAAACAGTTGGATGGAATCTTATCCCACAACAGCTTTTAGTTTTACAAGAGAACTTTAACCTAACAAGAACCACTGCTGGGACAGGGCAACGCTTGACTTTTTTAGATTTCCTAAAAGCAAACAATTAAAACGTTTTTACAAGTCTTGAAAAAGAAAACTAAAGAAAAAAAATAGTTTTTCCTTTTTTTTTAATTTTATTTATGACAACAGGTAGATAGTCACACTTGTTGTTTTGTCAGAGTATGAATCATTTTCATAATGTTCAATGATCAATTTTACATCTGAAACTATGTATCTGTTACAAATTCCATAGCTTTTTATCAAAGGACAAGAAAGTACATGTAGGTCACTTTGTCAAAATCTAGGTCAGTTGAGATCAAAGTTCAATTATAAATATGAAACTGTGCACATGGTCCAATTTCATAGCTGTATATCAAGGACAAGAAAGTACATGTAAGTCACTTTGTCAAATTATCTAGGTCAGCTGATATCAAAGTTCAATTTTACATCTAAAACTGTGCATATATGGTCCAAATTTGACAGCTATACAGCAAAGGACAAGAAAGTAAGTCACTTCATCAAATTATCTAGGTCGCTGATATCAAAGTTCAATTTTACATCTAAAAATTGTGCATATGGTCTAAATTTCTTAGCTGTTCATCAAAAGACAAGAAGTAAGTCACATTCTCAAATTACATGTATCTAGGTCAGCTGATATCAAAGTTAAATTTTACATCTGAAACTATGCAATTGGTCCAAATTTCATAGCTTTTTATCAAGGACAAAAAAGTAGGTCACTTTGTCAAATTATCAAGGTCAACTGATATCAAAGTTCAATTTTACATCTAAAAGTGTGCACAAGGTCAAAATTTCATATCAACATCAAAGAAAAAAGAACAAAGGTCACGTTGTAAAAATCTTGGTCAGCTGATATCAAAGTTCAATTCTACATCTGAAACTGTGCACATGGTCCAAATTTCATAGCTGTTTATCAAATAACAAACAAGAGCCACCGCCGGGCGGGGGCAACGCTCGACTTTTTACTTTTTTCTAAACGCAAACATAAAAAGGTTTGAACATATCTTAACGTTTCCTTTTTATAAATTTAGTTGGTCTGTCTTGTCACATTAGTTTTGTTTATATATTTTGCATATATATATGAATAGAAACATTACGCAATTTCTAAAAATAGCAACATTACGCAATTTCTAAAAATAGCAACATGACGCAATTTCTAAAAATAGCAACATAACGCAATTTCTAAAAATAGAAACAATGACGCAATTTCTGAAAATAGCAACAATGACGCAATACAATGACGCAATTTCTAAAAATAGCAACAATGACGCAATTTCTATAAATAGCAACAATGACGCAATTTCTAAAAATAGCAACAATGACGCAATTTCTAAAAATAGAAACAATGACGCAATTTCTAAAAATAGAAACAATGACGCAATTTCTGAAAATAGAAACAATGACGCAATTTCTAAAAATAGAAACAATGACGCAATTTCTATAAATAGAAACAATGACGCAATTCTATAAATAGAAACAATGACCCAATTCTATAAATAGAAACAATGACGCAATTCTATAAATATAAACAATGACGCAATTCTATAAATAGAAACATTACGCAATTCTTGTTGTTGTTGTTGTTGTAAATATATATATACACACACACACACACACACACACCAATAAATATATAATTATGGTCATTTAATGCACAAATCTAATTTAACCTTCAAGGTCAAGGTCATTAAAGAGCCCAAGCAAATTTGGGTTTGATAAACAACAAGGTCTGGTCCTTAAGAATGCTCTATTATAATATGAAGTTGATCCCTTCAATAATAGCAAAGTTACAGTCAGTTACCGCCAAAACAATGAAAATTTCAACAATTTGACCTTCAAAGACAATGTCATTAATGAGTGAAGGTCAATGTATTTCGGTATATTTTTAACAGTTATCTTTGAAGATTATTATGTTCAAGTTTCAAGACAATCCATTCAAAAATAACAAAGTTACAGCCAATAATAGCCAAAAAAATGAAAATTTCAATAATTTGACCTTCAAAGTCAAGGTCATTTATGAGTGAAGGTCAAGGTCTGTCTAGTTATTTTTAAGGGATATCCCTGAAGATAATTATGTTCAAGTTTGAAGACAATCCATTCAAAAATAACAAAGTTACAGCCAATAATAGCCAAAAAAATGAAAATTTCAATAATTTGACCTTCAAAGTCAAGGTCATTTATGAGTGAAGGTCAAGGTCTGGAGGGTTATTTTTAAGGGATATCCTTGAAGATTATTATGTTCAAGTTTGAAGACAATCCATTCAAAAATAACAAAGTTACAGCCAATAACAGCATGAACAAGCAAAAATTGGACTTTTAACCTTGAAGGTCAATGTCATTTATGGATGAAGGTCAAGGTTAGTGTGGTCTTGTCCCAAGGGTTGTTGTGGCCAAGTATGAAGACAATACACCAAGAAATAAAAAAGTTATGATCCAGGTACAAGTTTGCGGACGGCAACGGCAACGGCAACGCCGACCCGACTATAACAATACCTCTACTTCAAAAAAAAAAAAAAAAAAAAAAAGTCGAGCTAATAAAATTGCATTTGTGAAAAAAAATGCTATGCCACCACATAAATATAATAACAGAAGTAGATTTTTTTGTTCCTATACAACTGAACTTTGCCAAAATGCAGAAGTGTCTACACAATGAATTTGGGGTCAAGCTCGAATTTTAACATTTCAAATGAAAGACAATGTGCAGATGTGTCTAATGTTTAGATACAAAGTATTCATAAAGAATAAAAGTATAATTATTACTTATAAAAATTTTGGTATTTACTGTATTACATAGATGTATTAAACTTTGAAATACAGTTACAGTTATTTTTCTTAAATACTATGTTTTCAATTAAGCATTACTTATTTCTGAAAATATAAAAAAAAACATTCATGATTTTGAATCATGGTATGAATCATAATGTCCTTATAATGTGCTCAGATCATTTTATATAAATATCCCCTGCAAAGCGAACATCTCTCTTGCTGAAGGTCATGACCTTTTTAGGCTTAGATAAACTCCCAGCTATTGAATCTTTTCTTAGAATAATTGCATAATAGGTACACATATATAAACAAGAACCGGTTGAACCGGGTGATGCTCCCCGAGAAGGTTCTGGACACAGGAAAGTATAAAAAAATGAACAAAGGGCAAAAAACTCCAAAATAAGGCAAAGCAGAGTTATGTTTTTTTTGCACTGCACTTCTATTCAATGAGATCTATCTATCTATCTATAAAGTTTCCTGATGATATCAGAGTTATGTCCCGGGTAAAATATGAACAAAGGGCAATAACTCCAAAATTAGACCAGGCTTTGTTTAGGTTCTTTAAGCATTGCAGTTCTATCAAATTATATCTAGCTACCTACAAAGTTTCATGTTGATATCTCTTATAGTTTTAAAGTTATGTCACGGACAAAAGTCAAAAAGTAAAAATAAACAAAGGGTAATTACTTCAAAATAAGGCAAGGCAGAGTAATGATTCTTAAGCACTGCACTTCCACCCAATGAGACCTATCTATCTACAAAGTTTCATGTTGATATCTCTTATAATTTTAGAGTAATGTCCCGGACAAAGTTCAAAGTGTCAAAATGAACAAAGGGCAATAACTCCAAAAGTAGGCAAGACAGTGTTACAGTTCTTGTACATTGCAAACTTACTCAATGAGATCTATCTACCTACAAAGTTTCATGTTGATATCTCTTATACATTTAGAGTAAAGTCCCGGACAAAGTTCAAAGTGTAAAAATAAACAAAGGGGGATAATTCAAAAATTAGGCAATGCAGAGTTAAGGTTCTTGTTCACTGCACACCTACTCAATGAGATCTATCTACCTACAAAGTTTCATGTTGATACCTATTATAGTGTTAGAGTTATGTCCTGGACAAACTTCAAAGTGTAAAATAAACAAAGGGGGATAATTCAAAACTTAGGCAAGGCAGAGTTACGGTTCTTGTGCACTGCACACTTACTCAATGAGATCTATCTACCTACAAATTTTCATGTTGATACCTCTTGTTGTTTCAAAGTTATGTCCTGGACAAATTTCAAAGTGTAAAATAAACAAAGGGGGATAATTCAAAAATTAGGCAAGGCAGAGTTACAGTTCTTGTGCACTGCACACCTACTTAATGAGCTCTATCTACCTACACAGTTTCATGTTGATACCTCTTATACTTTTAGAGTTATGTCTCGGACAAACTTCAAAGTGTAAAATAAACAAAGGGGGATAATTCAAAAATTAGGCAAGGCAGAGTTACGGTTCTTGTGCACTGCACACCTACTAAATGAGATCTATCTACCTACAAAGTTTCATGTTGATACCTCTTATACTTTTAGAGTTATGTCCCGGACAAACTTCAAAGTGTAAAATAAACAAAGGGGAATAATTCAAAAATTAGGCAAGGCAGAGTTACGGTTCTTGTGCACTGCACACCTACTCAATGAGATCTATCTACCTACAAAGTTTCATGTTGATACCTCTTATACTTTTAGAGTTATGTCCCGGACAAACTTCAAAGTGTAAAAATAAACAAAGGGGAATAATTCAAAAATTAGGCAAGGCAGAGTTACGGTTCTTGTGCACTGCAAACCTACTCAATGAAATCTATCTACCTACAAAGTTTCATGTTGATACCTATTATACTTTTAGATTTATGTCTCGGACAAACTTCAAAGTGTTAAAATAAACAAAAGGAAATAATTCAAAAATTAGGCAAGGCAGAGTTACGGTTCTTGTGCACTGCACACCTACTCAATGAGAACTATCTACCTACAAAGTTTCATGTTGATACCTCTTGTTGTTTCAAAGTTATGTCCCGGACAAGAAAAGGGGGCGGACGGACGGAAAGACGGACGGACAGACGGACGGACGGACAAGGCGGCGACTATATGCTCCCCCGAAATTTTTTCGGGGAGCATAAAAACATTCCAATATGTGTTGTTTCCCTGTTATTACTTAACTCATGAGCACGGTTATTTTATAGCAAAGGGATAATTTAAAGAAAGACCATGACCTTCTGGGGCAGGGCCAATTTTGACCCAAAAGCTATAATTATAATAATCTTAATGAGGTTCACTAAACATAGTTCTTGCATTTAGCTCTTGTAGTTTTGAAGAAAAAGATTTTTAAGTTTTTTTTACTACATTGTGTACATACATATAAGGACAACACATTACCCTTGCAGGGGCGGCAATCCTATTGTGACTTACTTGCCCGTTTTATTAGAAGCATCTCTAATGATGTTTATATAGTAAATTCTTGAACATTTCTACTTGACCCTACAGGCTGTGGGACAACCTTGGCAATATGGACAATTGATTTTGCCACCCCTGCCTTGGGGCAGGGACAATATTTACCCCAGTGTTGTAATTTAAACAATATTCGTAGAGGTTCATAATGCAATGCCTTGTGCAAAATATCTGTTTATATTTTAGGCTTTTTAGTTCTAAAGAAGAAAGCTTTTTAAATTTTCTTATTTCTATTCCTTTGGGTTGCCTTGGCAACCAGATTTTTGCATACTCAAATTCTTTGAACAACTTTAGAGGCCCTTCATCCAAGTAATAATCCTGGCGACACTGATTGTAGTCGCAAAAAAATGATTGAATTATAATCACTATATAACAGTCTCTATTTAAGAAATAATATATCCCAAACTGTGATTTTTATTGCTCAATAAAATCACCAATTTGGATGTATTATTTCGATTATAACACGACATCAACAAATAAATGCTGCCGTACCTGATTATTAAGCTAAATTGCGCCTGATTTGTTTCTGTACTAATTGTCAGCGCGTCACAATTTTAGTGGTTATGTCACGTATATAATGATTGCGTCACATGTCTAAATATACAACGTCAAACAGTGATTCTATAGCATATTTTAACACGACCAGCATTTTTCCCTATTGAACATAGAAGAACCAAAAGTGTGTGTTATTATGCTATAAAATCAGTGTTGGATGTTCTATATATAGACATGTGACGTAATCATTATACATGTGACGTAACCACTAAAAATGTGACGCGCTGACAATAAGTACGGCAAAAAATCAGGCAGAATTTTGCTTAATATCAGGACGGCAGCATTTACTTGTTGATGTCGAGTTAATTGAGAATCGAAATAATATATCCAAATCGGTGATTTTATTGCTTGATAAAATCACGGTCGTTCAGATGCGCATCATTACACAGACGCTTGGGGGTCAGATCCTGCCCCCAACGTGATACGCCCCTGTAAACACTCTATCAAACCTATTTTAATATTTAAACAAGAATGGGACATCTATTACAACGATAAAAATGGTTTTCAAACAAGTTTTACATATATGAAAAAAAACGTATACCATCAAGTCTCAATAAATGAGACACCTCGGCCCATACCAACTTGGCCCATAATTACATATATTACTGGTAATAGTTACTTTTTATTATATATATTTTCATCATTGCTTTCATTGGTTAATATTTTAATGTTTATACTAATGGTTTTGTATTATAGATGGTAGAAGTATGAGAAGAGAATAGAAGAATTTGCAATTTATATGTATGTTTTGCTTATTTCATGTTTTCTTGTGGAAAATATTACTCAAACAACATTGGATGTTACAAACAACAAAGTTGGGCCAGTGTTTAATAGAGGTATATTTATTGTCACAAAATTCAATCTAAAAACTTTCATTCGTGGTTTAATAATGAGCAATGAAAATGAAAAAAATAGTAAAACTAATTGCAGACTTTATTTTTACTTGTTATAAACTCAGAATTAATACTAAGAGAATGTAAATTAATGTAATTATAATTTGTGTTTTTGAGAGACATGTGTACTGTTTAGTATAATTCTCCTTGATTGTTAATTACCACCTACTGTATATTTAGTTAGTTTGAGAATGCTTATTAGCTTTATATTTTTTATAATTATATATGTTATATATGTTAAATATGATGTTTAATAGTTATCCCTGTTTCTCATAATATCCTGACATGCTTTAAATAGATAAAAGATATAAAAACAAGAGGGCCATGATGGCCCTAGATCGCTCACCTGACTTATCAAACTCATCCAAACAATTACCTAGACAAGCATTCTGACCAAGTCTCATGACAGGTGAGTCAAAAATGTGACCACTACAGTGTTAACAAGGATTATCCATATTTGAGCAGTGCGACCTAGTTTTTTACCCAGGTGACACATATTCAAACTTGACCTAGAAATCATCAAAACAAACTTTCAGACCAATTTCCAGGATACTTGGATCAAAACAGTAGCAACTAGAGTGTTAACAAGATTTTTCTATTTTTAACTCCAGTGACCTAGTTTCACATGCGATTTCGAACTCATCCAAGCAATTACCTAGACAAGCATCCTGACCAAGTTTGATGATAATTGAGTCGAAAATGTGACCACTAGAATGTTAACAAGGTTTTCCCATATTTGGGCGGTGTGACCTAGTTTTTCATCCAAGATGACCCATGTTCGATCTTGACTTAGAAATCATCAAAACAAACTTCCAGACCAATTAACAGAATATTTAGATCACAACAGTACATGTAGTCACTAGAGTGTTAACAAGATTTTTCTATTTTTAGCTCCTGTGACCTAGTTTTCATCCGAGATGACCCATGTTCGATTTATTCCCAGCAATGACCTAGACAAGTTTCCTGACCAAGTTTGATGATGATTGATGCAAAAATGTGACCGCTAGAGTGTTAACAAGGTTTTCTATTTTTAGCTCCTGTGACCTAGTTTTTCATCCGAGATGACCCATGTTCGAACTCATCCGAGCTATCACCTAGACAAACATCCTGACCAAGTTTGATGATGATTGAGGCAAAATTGTGACCTCTAGAGTGTTAACATGGTTTTTCTATTTTTAGCTCCGGTGACCTAGTTTTTCATCCGAGATGACCCATGTTCGAACTCATCCGAGCTTTCACCTAGACAAGCATCTTGACCAAGTTTGATGATGACTGATGCAAAAATGTGACGCTAGAGTGTTAACATGGTTTTTCTATTTTTAGCTCCGGTGACCTACTTTTTCATCCGAGATGACCCATGTTCGAACTCATCCGAGCTATCACCTAGACAAGCATCTTGACCAAGTTTGATGATGATTGATGCAAAAATGTGACCGCTAGAGTGTTAACAAGGTTTTTCTATTTTTAGCTCCGGTGACCTACTTTTTCATCCGAGATGGCCCATGTTCGAACTCATCCGAGCTATCAACTAGATAAGCATCCTGACCAATCTTGATGATGATTGATGCAAAAATGTGACCGCTAGAGTGTTAACAAGGTTTTTCTATTTTTAGCTCTTGTGACCTAGTTTCTCATCCGAGATGATCCATGTTCGAACTCATCCGAGCTATCGACTAGATAAGCATCTTGACCAAGTTTGATGATGATTGAGGCAAAAATGCGACCGCTAGAGTGTTAACAACTAAATGTGAACGGACGACGGCCGACGGCCGACGACGGACGACGGACAATCATCGATCCTAAAAGCTCACCCTGAGCATGTTCAGGTGAGCTAAAAAGATATTTTGTATGAAAATATCAGTAAACTTTGAAAAATGTGTTATTACTTCAACTTTAATTTTAACCATACAATCGTTAAGTAATTTGTCCAAAATAAAACACAATTTGTTTTATGATAATGTATCTTAAACTCTTACACTTAGTCAAGAGTGGCACTAATGAGTTGAGAGGTTTATAAAATCACTACATAGAAACACGGATTTATATTACAGGGATCGGACACTTCCAGTTAACCCTATATATGTTTTATATGCTTAAATATATTGTCGCGCACCCGATAAAGGTACATCGATCGATAATTTACCGGCACTAAGCGTAAATGCCCGTTCGCAACGGATACCTTCTTTACAAAATACCATATAGCTTTTCCATCCATTATCCCAATTTAGAAATTTAAAGTTTATTTTGAAGAAAAATACTTGTTTAATACAAATATCTAATTTATTTTTTAAAGATACAGACTATCTGTCCGCAACGACAATTAAAAAATTAACTTGACAAAATCAGGGTAAATTTACATTTTTTATATAAAAAGCAGGTACTGGAAATTTATTGTAACGATTTATTATTTAAAGATACAGACTATCTGTCCGCAAAGACAATTAGAAAATTAACTTCACAAAATCCGCGGTAAATTTACATTTTTTATATAAAAAGCAGGTACTTGAAATTTATTATAACGGTAACATCATAAATTCAATTTCAAAATAAACAAGAGGGCAATGATGGCCCTAGATCGCTCACCTGACCCATCAAACTCATCCGAACAATTACCTAGACAAGCATTCTGACCAAGTTTCATGATAGGTGAGTCAAAAATGTGACCACTACAGTGTTAACAAGGATTATCCATATTTGAGCAGTGTGACCTAGTTTTTTACCCAGATGACCTATATTCAAACTTGACATAGAAATCATCAAAACAAACTTTCAGACCAATTTCTAGGATACTTGGATCAAAACAGTAGCAACTAGAGTGTTAACAAGATTTTTCTATTTTTAGCTACGGTGACCTAGTTGCACATGCGATTTCGAACTCATCCGAGCAATTACCTAGACAAGCATCCTGACCAAGTTTGATGATAATTGAGTCAAAAATGTGACCACTAGAGTGTTAATAAGGTTTTTCCATATTTGGGCGGTGTGACCTAGTTTTTCATCCGAGATGACCCATGTTCGAACTTGACTTAGAAATCATCAAAACAAACTTTCAGACCAATTTACAGGATATTTGGATCAAAAAAGTAGCCACTAGAGTGTTAACAAGATTTTTCTATTTTTAGCTCCTGTGACCTAGGTTTTCATCCGAGATGACCCATGTTCGAACTAATCCGAGCAATTACCTACACAGGTTTCCTGACCAAGTTTGATGAAAATTGAGTCACAATTGTGACCACTAGAGTGATAACAAGATTTTTTCTAGTTTTTCATCCGAGATGACCCATGTTCGAACACATCCGAGCAAGTACCTAGACAAGCATCCTGATCAAGTTTGATGACACTTGTGTCAAAAATGTGACCGCTAGAGTGTTAACAAGATTTTTCTATTTCTAGCTCCTGTGACCTAGTTTTTCATCCGAGATGACCCATGTTCGAACTCATCCAAGCTATCACCTAGACAAGCATCCTGACCAAGTTTGATGACGATTGAGGCAAAAATGTGACCGCTAGTGTTAACAAGGTTTTTCTATTTTTAGCTCCTGTGACCTAGTTTTTCATCCGAGATCACCCATGTTCGAACTCATCCGAGCTATCACCTAGACAATCATCCTGACTAACTTTGATGATGATTGAGGCAAAAATGTGACTGTTAGAGTGTTAACAAAGTTTTTCTATTTTTAGCTCCGGTGACCTAGTTTTTCATCCGAGATGACCCATGTTCGAACTTATCCGAGCTATCACCTAGACAAGCATCCTGACCAACTTTGATGATGATTGAGGCAAAAATGTGACTGCTAGAGTGTTAACAATGTTTTTTCTATTTTTAGCTCCGGTGACCTAGTTTTTCATTCGAGATGACCCATGTTCGAACTCATCCAAGCTATCACCTTGCGACCGCTAGAGTGTTAACGCACTAAATGTTGGCAGACGACGGACGACGGACAATCATCGATCCTAAAAGCTCACCTTGAGCATGATCAGGTGAGCTAAAAAGAAGCCGATGTACCGTTAGTTATTCACAGATGATCAAAGATGCAATATTTAAGATTTATATGTTTTTTTAGTAAAATTCATTGACGCACAAATTATTGTTTTACGAGTAATGTATTACAGGCCTATCCATCCATCCATCCATCCATCCATCCATCCATCCATCCATCCATCCATCTATCTATCTATCTATCTATCTATCTATCTATCTATCTATCTATCTATCTATCTTCCATTTAGTCAAACCCCTGCTGGGGACCTAGACTTGACGCGCGTCAACTGACTAGAATGTTAGTAAAAGAGCTGAAATAAAAGAATATAAAAGTAATAGAAATGAGTATGTTGTTAAAAACAGGTTACAAACAGAGAAGGTATTTTATGGAGACGTATGTTCAATCCGGCTTACAGCCTGACTGAACTCGGGGCCAGACAAGTTTATGATATCAGGTGGTAAAGCAATCCAGTGGACTATTGTTCTTGGGGAAAAATTCCCTCAACACGTCAAGTAAATTCATTCTTTTTTCTTAAGTACAAAATATTGCTGAGATTGTCAATATTGTCATATTAACAGAATATTTAAATTCCATTCATCATTTATATAACTTTTTTTAAATCTGTTTTCAAATGTCGGTGCAGTGTAGTAGACAATCATCGTAAAGTAAAGTACTCTCGTGTGGCTGTCTCGATTCCGGCCTTTTTAATGTCAGTCACTTGTATATTTTAATTATTCTTTTTATTTGAATGCCTGTAGAAAGATATTTCTGATATTTTTTTTAATGTAACGCTAGAAAACAATTAAAAATCATTACAGTTTGGGTCGGTATTATGCGAAATAAAAGTAACTGTTGATTATTTTTTACACATCGCTTAAATTTCTTTGAAGTTTAATTACTTTTGAAGGGGGTTAATTACCAGGTACCAACACTTTATTTTCAAACTTTCATTACCAGGTTACATGTGATAATTGCAACACTCCATCTTCAAAAACAAATAGAATTTGAATGTATATTTTGTATGTGCGCGGTCTTTAACTACAGTCCGTCGTATGTGTAATAAGGGAATGATTTTTCAGAAGAGGATATATATAAATACAATATAAATCTATTTTTTTTTAACATTTATTAATGAAATTGAAAATATACAACCTAATTTGTATAGTCCTTTCTTTGAAAAAATAATAAAAAAATAAACATATGACAAATAAATCATTTGACGTGAATTGTGAAGGATAACTATGGAAAAAATCTGTTTCAAAATAAAAAAATATATTATAAAACAGCTGTTCTGTATGCCAATAAAAGTTTCTGCCTTGCCAATCTAATGATTTCATCTATATATGAACGTTTGTCTGAAAATATATTTAATAGATTAATAAGAAGAATATTTACTATATTTATACTAATATTCAGGCTATCGAATAAAAAAAATATACCAATCATTTGGAAATAATTCACAGAAATAAAAACAAATTTCAAACATGAATTTCTTTAAAAGTTTTTAAGCAATCAATAATTTTTTTTGCAATGCAACCATTAAACCATGTAAAAAATAATTATCTTAATCTGAATCGCGGTAACAATTTGCGCTTGAAGTAAAAGGGGTCAAAGTGTAGAGAGTATACCTAAACAATAGGCGAATATTTTTTTAAATTAGGTACTTTTTTAACTCAGCGTTGCAGCGTTCTATCGGCATATTTTCATATATTAATACTTTAACGGCACAAAATAATACTATATCAATACATTATAATTTTTCACAAAGCTGCAATAACACCACATATTCTTGTGAAAATCGCCATATTTTGCTCTCCGCGTGTTCCCCCATTTTGCATTCTTTCCACCTTTATCCGACGTGCGATTCCGCGCATGCGTGCGACGCGATTTTAAGCTAAACGATGGTGTCCGATCCCTGTAATATAAATACGTGATAGAAACCAGCCTTTAGGGTCTCAACCCGGTACGGAATTAGACCCAACCCGTTGTAGTCTAGAAAGTAGTTCTTTAAAATTTTGAAGTGGCCCAATTTAAGTCATCTCTAGTTAGATTGGTCATAATTAAAGTGTATTTATTGCATGTGTGTGGTTTTTGTGTGTTATATGATGTGTTTAAAAGTTGTTTTTTGTGTATTCTCCAGGAACTCATTTGTTGGCGGAAGGATTAAAGATGTACCACCCACCAGCAGTCAGGAGTTTTCAAAGTGGTGAATTTAAACTGTGTTACAACAGAGTGAAGATTTCTGAAAAAAGTAGATGGCTAACCTATTATATTTTGGGCCTCATTTGACTTAAATAGTGTTGATGTTTAAAGTTGAAGACAGTATATAATTCATCAAGAACAGTGGAATCCTGAATTAAGCCTCAAATGTGACTGATTTACTATAGAACAAAGAACACGAAAATTCACCGGGCCGTCACCAAGAGCTAACAACAACAAAAATACCAGATAATACAAATCAAAGGGCTGCAGCTCTATGGTATTTTCTGATCTTTGCAATCTGAATCATACTGACTATATGTATGTACTTTCCTATATAAGAGATGATTTATATACTATAATTCATCTTACGCAGCGACAGCGTTTTGATTTTCTTCTAGATCTATAACAGTTTGAGATTGATACATATGGAATTTTGCATGAAAAAAATGGAAGTAATACATATGTACCTTGAACAAAAACGAATACATTATGTAATTCTAAATTGAGAATTTCCATTTTGTGTTTGCAATCCTTATTAATTTCGAGGTATTTTGTTCACGATAAACCTGTTGTTTAACACTGATGAAAATAATTTAGCGAAAATCTTCTCGCCAAAACAGTCCGACATGTATATATTCCACTACTCGACAGTCAGATTTATTTGTGTACTACGCTCTGGAGTATTCATTAATCGACATAGCTAAAAATAGCATTTTCATTGCATGATAATCCGAAGCTTTACGGAAATAGCCGAACATTTTTCATTGGGTAAAAAAGATATTCATCCGCGAAATTTGTGATTGTAACCTCATACTTCTATTGACTAATCTAAACTTTTATTGCACTGTAATTCGTTAAATGCCTACATTAAAAATTATTCTTTCTTTTAAATTGCTGGTTTTTAAGCAGTTTTGAGTGAGAACTACTTTGCGTTGTTAGGACTGTAAGGAAATTTTGTGTTAGACCGTGGATGTTAGCTATGTATTTACTGATCTAACGATCAGAAAATACAATCAAAGTGCTGAAGGCACTGCAGTTGGGACGTATGAAGGATCAAATAACTATTTTTTTCTATTTCGGGGCAGATAATTCAATGAGTGAAGGGTGTTGCCGGTTGATAAATATAAAGTGCACAATTCAGTAAATGAACAGTAGTTGATACAATTATTCTATGACACACATGTTCAAATATAATATTTAGGTTACATGTACGTGTAGGTCGATCATAAACCGTTATTGGCCTTTTTTGACAAGAGCAACAAGTGAAATTAGAGCTACCAGAGGAAACTGCAAGCTTGACTATTTTAACACATGACATTATAAAGGGAGACAAAGCTATGAAAAAATAATCAATTGTGATATAGTATCAAATTTTCTGTATCAGTATCAAGTAAACACTCAAATGGTCAATATTTTTTTGCATCACATTATATGAATGTGACCATGTCATTAGAACTTATATAAATGGCCTTTGTTTACTGCAATTCTCAAGCTAATCTCTTTCACTGTATAACGTTTATAAAGTTTCAATCAAAATTCCTTCAATATTTAATCCTCTCTCAGAACAGTATCATGAAATATATACGGAGATAATTCAAAAACTAAGTAATGTAGAGTTTTGGTTATTTGACACAAGACTTCTGCTCACTAGTCTCTACAACTGTATTTAGTTTGAGTGTGATATCATTGAAAAGATTTACTCCAGACAACCATTATTTTAAAAGTTGTTGTACATGTATTTTTAAGAGATGATAATTGTAAAATTAAGCCTAGAAAACTAGAACTCTGCGAGTAGGATGTGTCGCCTTGTGAACAATGTAGTTTAGGAGAAATGGCCAGGACAAAAATGAAGTATGAAAATAACAAAGGGCAATAACTAAAAAAATAATAAGTTTAGAGCAGCAGTTTCTGAACACTGCACTTCTTATCAATAAGATCTATCATACTATGATGGTTCAAGTCCATAGCTTTCATACTTGAGGAGAAATGACCAGGACAAAAATAAAGAAAGAAAATCAACAAAGGGCAATAACTCAAAAAATAAGAAATGCAAAGTACCAGTTCGTGTGCACTGCACTTCTTCTTAATGAGATCTATCATCCTATGAAGTTTCAAGTCCATAGCTTTTATACTTAAGGAGAATGGCCCGGACAAAATTAAAGTATGAAAATAAACAAAGGGCAATAACTCAAAAAATAAGAAATGCAGAGTAACAGTTCTTGTGCACTGCACTTCTTCTTAATGAGACCTATCATCCTATCAAGTTTCAAGTCCATGGCTTTTATTCATTAGGAGAAATGGCCCGGACAAAAATAAAATATGAAAATTAACAAGGGCAATAACTCAAAAATTAGGAAGTACAGAGTACTGGTTCTTGTGCACTGCACTTCTTCTTAATGAGATCTATCGTCCTATGAAGTATCAAGTCCATAGCTTTTTAGTTGAAGAGAAATGGCCCGGACAAAATTAAAGTATGAAAATTAACAAAGGGCATTAACTCAAAAAATAAGAACTGCAGAGTACCGGTCCTTGTGCACTGCACTTCGGGTTGTTAAAAGAAGCATGCATACCAAGTTTGAAGTCAATCAGACTTATAGTGACTGAGTTATGCTCCGGACAAGCTTTAGGGGACGCCGACAACGACACAGACGCCGCCGACAAAAAGTAACCCCTCTTATGTCACCTTTCAAGGCGACACAAAAATTAGGGTTCTTTGAAAAAACACTTTCTTTCACTTGATTATTTTCCGCTGTGTAAAAGTTTAATCAAATTTCATCAACTCTTTTCCAGTATTTCTCTGGACAAGCATAATTAAGTACATGTATAATAAAGGTAGATAATTAAATAAGAGGGCCATGATGGCTCTGAGGTTGCTCACCTGTATATACCCCCACCTGCAGGGCCAGTTTTTAACCCAAGGGCTTTTATTTGAACAAACTTGGAAGACATCCATAAGAAGATGATTCATGCTAAACATCAAAGCTCTAGTTTATTGGGTTTTTTAATAGAAGAGTTTTTTAAGTTTTTACTAACACATACTGTTAAAAACAATGACAACCCTGGAGCAGGGCCAGTTTTTGACCCCAGGGCTTTTATTTGAACAAACTTTGTAGACACTCACTAGAAGATGTTTCAAACTTATAATAAAAACTCTAGCTATTTTGGGTTCTTTAAAAAAGATTTTTGAAGTTTTTACTATATGCATATAGGGAAAATCAATGATCCCCTGGGGCAGGGCCAATTTTGACCCCCGGGGCTTTTATTTTGAACAAACTTGGTAGACACTCATTAGAAGATGTTCATGCTAAATATCTTAGCTCTAGCTCTTTAGGTTCTTTAAAAGAAGATTTTTAAGTTTTTACTATTTGCATTTAAAGAAAATTAATGACCCCCTGGGGCAGGACCAATTTTGACCCCAGGGCTTTTATTTTAACAATCTTTGTAAACACTCACTAGAAGATATTTCATGCTAAATATCTTAGCTCTAGCTCTTTTAGTTTCTTAAAAGAAGATTTTTTTTAAGTTTTTACTATATGCATTTAAAGAAAATTAATGACCCCTGGGGAAGGACCAATTTGACCCCGGGCCTTTTATTTGAACAAACTTGGTAAACACTCATTAGATGATGTTTCATGCTTAATATCTTAGCTGCTAGCTCTTTGGGTTCTTTAAAGAAGATTTTATAAAGTTTTTACTATATGCACATAGGGAAAAACAAAGACCCCCTGGGGCGGGGCCAATTTTTGACCCCAGGGCTTTTATTTAAAAAAACTTGGTAAGACACTCACTAAAGGATGTTTCAAGCCAAATATCTAAGCTCTAGCTTTTAGGGTTTTTTTAAAGATGATATTTAAAGTTTTTTTTCTTTCGGTTCCCATTGCAACCAGAGTTCTGCATGGAATTAAATTCTTTGCACAATTTTTAAAGGTGACAGCCAAAGGAACATTCTTGTGAAGTTTGGATGAAATTAGCGTAGTGGTTTATGAGCAGATGTCATTTAAAGTAAAAGTTTACGGCCGGACGAAAAGGGATCACAAAAGCTTGAACCTGTCACTTTGTGACAGGTGAGCTAAAAACTAAGGAATGGAGTTATGGTTCTTTGACACATTGGAAAAATTCGAGTCGTTCAAGTTGATGTAGATTTCAGTGATAGTTTGGAATAAGCATTTTTAACTAAGGAATATAATTAAAACATGAAGCAAGGTAGAGTTATGTTTCTTGAACATTGCACTTCCTCTTAAAAGTCTCTATCACTTTGGTGAAGTTTACATAAAATCCCTTCAATACATATCTAGTTATATTCATATTTCGGACAAGAGTGTGAAGGACAAATGTCTTCCTAAGTACAGACTATGTTTTTTTCCTTTATCAACTTAAATCTCAAAAAAACACCATTAAAAACATATTTTCCTCCCATGAGCAACCTTTTCCCCAAAAGTACAAGTCTGTATGGAATGAACACAGATATTTATCAAGAATCATAGGAGCATAAATTATAATAACATGCTAAATCTCTGTATAGTTCTATATCAGATACCAGTATGATGAACCTTACTTTTGTACCATTTAAGTTATAGCAAAATTCAGCTTTCAGCTTTCATTGACATACAGAAATGGGTCAGCCTTTAGTCCCCTCTTAATGAAAATAGAAGGGGACTAATAACAACAATTTATTCTCATAGTTTCAATCTCAGGTTTATTACTTATCATTACACCAGGCAAGCTAAGATACATGTTAAAACCACAGGCACTATATACCACATTTACCCATATATATGCTCATAATACTATATATAAAGAATAAGGTCCCTAACGAGAGAAAAATATCATGCAAAACAAACAAGAACTGTTCGGTAAAAAATACACCAGATCACTATTTATCTTTATGGTTGTCTCTAGGAATAATGGTATCCTATCATAAACACTTTTTACTTCAATCGAAATCCTACAAAATGCTCCAAAAATACGAGCAAGTTTCCAAAAATTTCACTGAAATGTCATTGCATGTCGTTTTCGACGTCCAAGCGATGCATGTTAACAAAGGTGAATTCTGGTCAATTTCTACAAAATCAACGAATAACTGTTAAAATTTCGACATACTTTCTTTAAGGCAAACTTTATAAACAGTCAAAACTGCGATGTTTTTACTTCACAACTGTCCGACGATAACACTAACAACTAATTAAATTAAAAATAATGACAGCTCTGTTCCAGAAAGTAACCATTTCCACTACATTACCGCACTGAATATAAGGTAAAGTAATGATTGGGTTAAGCGGAAATCCGAGTTTTAACATTTTTCCTTCAACACAATGTTCATGACTGGCCTTTACTATTGACAGGGGATTCAATTCAGACTAGCCCTCTAAAATACTCCAACTACAAAGTGTTAATGGTGCCTATACAGTTATGATCACTACATCTGGAAACTGGAGATTCCCACCGAGTGTGATGCTTATCTTCATTCGTTTGACAGTGACACATGTCCACCTTAAAAAAAAGCAATAAAAATTATATGAAGTGCAATAATTTGCAAAAAAAAATGCTTATCTTATTTGTCTCTTCTTTACATTTATAATGCAGAGCACTAGATTTGTGTGTCTGTCATACAAAATGACTTTCAATAATACTATTTAAATATATTTGAAATACAATTTCTTTAATAAATACTCATAGTAATACTAAATTCCTTTTTTGTGATATTTTTTCTGAACACATATGTGCAGACAGTACATTTTGTACACCGGTCTTACTGACCTGTGTGAAACCATTCTAAGCATGATGCCAAGAAAATTTTGGACTTGTGAAGAGGCTGTAAATGACCCAGATTGATCATAAGGTAAACGTGTAACCAACGCTGAAAAGCATTTGACTATATCTCAATCCATTGAGAAGTGGCATCACTTTGAAATCAATTTTGATTGAAAAAATCGAGGCAAGTAGTGATTTTGGCAAATTTTGAGATGTCCCCTCGTTGCCATGGGAACAGAAAATTTAAGCCTGAGCATGTTGTTGCAAGGGCAATGGTCCAGTCAACATGTGCCAAGTTTGATTAGTGTTGAAGCAGTTTTTATAGTATTATAGCAATTTGAACTTGTAACGGGAGACTTTTCAATGGAAACAGCCATTTTCACAAAATGCTCATGAAGTAATGGGTTAAGAAATTTTGCATCTTGATTGGGAAAAATATTTAGTACCATGTACAAAGTTGTTAATCCAACAAATTGTTATATCATTCAAAGCATAAAAATACATAAAAAATTGACAATGGAATGTGTTTTTGAACATCATCATCTGTCTGGTACCATATTGGATTGAAATGGAATGAAGAAAATTGTCACCTTTGATAACGAATTTTGACTTATGATTTTTTTCTAAACTTGGAAAAGAAAAAAAGCATAATTTGGCATTATTTGCCACTGGAAGGGTCTGTTAATCTGACCCGTGTGACACTGGTAAAAATGCATGTTTTCATTCATTTTTTTTTTGGAAAACAGTTTGGTTTGTGAAATATACATTAAATATTATATAAGTACCTGTTGTTTGTAATAATCTTTCTAGTCTTATTTAATCTTATACTGTACTTTTTTCTAGCTACATGTACCAGCCTTTCCAAGTGAATATTAAAGTAAATAATCTTTTATTTCCCTGAAAATATCAATTTAGAGATTTCATTTTCAAAACCATCCAATACTACTCTCTTAGTGTGTGTATATACAGAGACATATAAATACATTTTATGTATTTTAACGTCTCTGGTATATACAATGTATATATGTGTCTATACAATGTATATATATGTTTACACTATAATATGATTGTGTACAGCATGTAATGACATAATTAAAATTTGAAAAATTTATGATAATAAAATATTAATAATATTTCTTCATATTACTCCACAGTATTACCACTAAAATAGAAAATGTTCTATCATTTTATTATGATATCTATTTTTTACATGTAGATTTGTGAAAAAAATGTGAATATCAGCAGTGTCAAAAATTGTTAAATCATATAAAATGTCAAATTAACACTGATAAATTACTTCAACCATGTATTGAGAACAGGTATAGATCATTTCCAACAGTCTTGCTGTTGTGTTGACATTTTCGCGACATGGTTGTGTGTCTGCCTTGTAATCAAGGGGCAGCATGAAATACCCAAATATACCCAAATATACAAAATATTGCCCAAATATTGCCTAAATATACCCAAATATTGCGGAATTATACTAAAAATAAATGTTTTATACTAAAAAAGTGCTGTTTTAATCATGAATACAATATACACTTTCACTAAGATATAATCATGCAAACATACCCAAATATACATTTTCCTATTATTGTGTTTTGAACCAAAATACAGTATATGTACTCCATTAAAGCTATTTTTTAATAACATGGACATTTGTATATGATATGTAATTTCAACAAAATTACACCTTAAAAATGTAGACAACAAATATCATATCTTGAATTAAAATTGCAAGTACATTCATAAAGAACCTATATTGTAGATAAGCAAATGTCACAACTTTATTTTCTTACAACATCTTACAACTGCCCATTTCAACGGAATGAATGAAAGCTTTAGCAGGCTAAGTCATATTATTTTATAAATATTTATTTATTTCTCATTATAATCTATATTTTATACAAACAAAAATAAATATTGCTATATTTGGGTATATTTGGGTATATTTGGGTATTTCGTGCCGCCGTAATCAAGAGGTCTGGGGTTAAAATCCCTTTAAGTGCCTGAAGATTTTTCAAGAATGTGCCCCATTTGGTAGAGACGTAACGGCCGTGACAAGACCAAAAAATTGTAGGCGTATATGCCGGTTTTCCTGTAAAGGCAGACATCTGTGTAATATCAATTTGTAAAATCTGTCGGTTTTGCAGTCTAAGTATGATCGAAATGTCTTGGGTACGAAAGACTCGAGATCTCCAAATTACTTCGAAATTATTTACGAAAGTTTTAGTCCTCGGAAACAAATTGGCATCAATAAATAAACATAATATTATTAGTCATCAAATTCATAACATATTTTGCTTTATAACATACCTTATGAGCTTAACAGGCTGATAATTATGCTCGTGAAGTAGGTCGAAAAATATACCGGAAGTTGTCGGATTCATTTAACCTAATTATCGGCTAATTCAGAGACGAATAGATTATCTACATCTCTGGCTAATTCTATTTCAATATCCACTTTGCAATTATAAACTACAAAATTTATCCGATAAATAATGTCTTTTTCAAAAATTCTGGAATATAATACAAAAAAAATGTGATGATAAGGCGGATGAGTAAGTTAAATATTGCAAGCCGTCAAGCACTATGACCCAATTAATTTACTATCCCATTCATAGAATTATGTGACCTTTCAAATTATATCCGCTACGTTTCTAATACCGTAATTCAAGCTCAATTGCACATTATTTTCAAAAAATAAATTTCTTGTCTCCACTTCTGTTTGCAATAAATCGAAGTTTTCAGAAATTCAGAGCACTATTTTTTCACTCGCGGCGGTTATGCGTCGGTCATGGTCGGGTGATCACTATGAATTCAGCTTAGCTTGATATGTTAGAATACAATATAGCATTTAGAGTGGCGATGAAACGTCACAGCAGTGGGCGTTACCCTGTATGGTTGGAAATTTCGGGTTTGTAAGTGCACTAGTTGGGACTACGTCCCAACTAAAAACTACCTTGTTCATCTAGAGGTTGAGGGTCAGTATACACAAATGGAAAAAATTTCGTACTTTTTCAGATATGATGTTTTCTTTGTTCATAATGTCTAAATGGGATATTTTTCTGTGTTTAGGGCAAAAAACATTTTCTACAAATGTCAGGTAATGTCAGGTAAAGTCTATCTATCTAGAAATGTTTGGAAAAGTTTGTCTATTCCAGGCCTTAGCAAAATTGGAGCAGTCTCTACAGTAAAATCCTTGTTATATAATCCTAACCATAACCCTCTAACCTTAACCAATAGCACTAACCTTAACCCTTAACAATAACCCTAGAAGTGATCTGAGTGATTTTTAGAGAAACATAAACTGATAAATATTAAAGAAATAAATTTGTGTAAAATATTTAAAAAAAAAAATAACATTTTAAACAAATTTATTTCTTTCAAATTTATCCCCTATATGTACTGTTTGATTTACAATATTCCATGTACGTTTTGTTTGATTTACAATTTCCACTATATGTTTTGTTTGATTTACAATATCCCATATACGTTTGCCGGTTCATTCTTGTTATCACCATTACATTTATGATAGTAATATTCATAATCAAAACTGATGTAAATTGATAGAATTTGGATAATTATTATGAATTAAAGAACTTTTCTTCTTAATTAATTGCATTTAAAAGTTAGTCAGAAACTGTTGAACCTAATATTTTTTTGAAAAATGTTGTGTTGATTTAAATCAAATGCTTAAATAAACTTTATTGAGCAACTAGTACTACAGTAAATATCATCATAGCGATTTCCAAATACACATTTGTTTATTTTTCTGTGCCATATACATGTATATTTTATATGCATGTACATATAAAGGTGTAGCCTACATGTATATTTTGTGAAATAAAATTAGAAAAAAAAATTATGATATAACAGTAAACTCGATTTGATGATCACCTCTCCCTAAATTTCAAAACTTCTCCCTGTTTTTCTTGAAGGGAGAAGTCACTTCTCCCTAAATTTTCAGTCCTAGGCAGTCCCTGAAAAATACCTGTGGACATAATTATCTTAAAGTCTAGCCGTAAAATTTAGTTTATAAGTAATTTTTCAGTTCATTGTTATTGCTTTTATACGAATCAAGTTTTACTTTCTTGAACACCTTTATTTGATCTCATTAATATTGTGATGTATGTGATTTATATGTCATTTATTACGTTGACCCTTTATTGGAAATAAAACTTAACTATTAAAGTTGTTCTATTCTATTCTTAACTTATTGTCTTGATATATACTGTATATCATTTTCTCTGAAATTATACTTTATAAGATAATTGCAAACAATATGCTACCAACAATTTTTCACTTTTTATTCGCTAGTGATCGTAACTCTGGTGGGGCCGAAATGCCTCGAAAACGTTTTAATTATGGGACGAATCGGTTGATTACCAAAAATTCTAATCTAACTTATAAAATAAAAATAAACATGTTTACAATATCAAAACACTTACCATAAAGAATGATAAATAAAATCACTTTTCCAGCCATATTTTAATGCGACACAAGCTTACAATTTGTAACAGTTTCAGTTTGCGTCTTCTTGGAAAAGCTTAAGTTAGTCACTTTTTGTATCCGGAACATCTCAACTTCCGCGTCCGTATACTTTGCAGTGATGTACTCAAACTCCTCACAGCGGTTACGTCACGCTTTGCTACGTTACTGTACTGATCAGGGGAAGTAACCGCTGTGGGTTTTTTTTTACTATTATTTATTTATAAACAAAACTCATGGCCCTTAAGGGCATAAGAGTGAACAATCAACAAAACAAAAAATAATAATACAAACATGGCATGAAGTAAATAAGTAAATAAGGAAGATGACTTGTTGAAATTTCAGCATCATTGAATATTATTCAAAGTAGATTTTACTTTCTCGATCCACTGACAATGTAAAATACCCTTTTCATGAAGATTATACATAGTGCGGTACAAAGAAGCACATATTTTATCATTTTTACCATTAACTAATTTACTCCAAAAATTTAACATTCTGCAAGTAATATCATTTTCAATAGGAAATGCACCTAGTTCTCCCAAGACCATAACCGAAGGAGTTGACATCTTAAGTTTAAGTATATATTTATAAAATTTCAATTGAAACTGAGAAATAATGGAATTATTTTCAGATCCCCACATCTCCGACCCATACAATAATATTGGCTTAACCATACTATTAAACAACTGTAACTGAATATCAATTGGCAAACACAATTTCTTAATTTCAGTTAAAATACTAAACATAGCCTTCCTCGCTTGATCTGTCAAGTGGTTTTTTGTTTTATTAAATTTACCATTAAAGTTGAATATCACACCTAAATAACTAAAATCATCTACAGCTTCTAGAGGTGCATTATTGAAATAAAATACAGGCTTATTTCTTAATTTACCACGAGAAAATACAACAACTTTTGTCTTATCGGTATTAACAGTCAAATGCCATAATTTACAATAATCAAGCATGCAGTTTAGTGCTGTTTGAAGGCCAGTTTGACTTTTCCGCGAAAACAACTGTATCATCAGCATAGAGTAATAAGTACAACTTCAAGAATACATCAACTTCATCATTACTTAACTGTTCATTTATCTGGGCAAACCTTCACAATGTGTAGACATATAAGAAACCAAATCATTAAGGAAAATTGAAAACAAAATTGGAGAAAGATTTTCTCCCTGACGCACACCTAAACAGCTTACAATTGTATCTGACAATGCATTATTCACTTTAACACAAGACTTAGCTTTGTCATAGATATTATGAATAACTTTAAGTATTTTCCCATCAATATTATGTGCTAACAATTTCCTCCAGAGAGCAGTACGGTTTATACTATCAAATGCTTTCTTGTTATCAATAAAAGAGCAATACAATCTCTTTTTCTTCGATAAGTAAATATCAATCAACATTTTTAAGGAAAAAATATGATCCGTAGTTCCATAACCATTACGAAACCCTGCCTGTTCCTCAATTAATAGGCCAGACTCTTCCAAAAAAATATTTATTCGTGGTGAGTTTGGGATGAACTATTCTCCGCATTCGGAACTGCCTCGGCTAATATCTATAATCCGAAGACTCACGGAAAGGGCCGAGTAGTTGCGATTGCTATTCTCCGGTCTCCTATCGGTAAATCCCGGTCTCTCCCGGTCTATTTTGACCGAGATTTACTAGAGACCGGCGAATAGTATCAACGTTTATTGTCCGATCTCTCCCGGTTTTGAAGTAGATATTTTATTTGAAATCGTAATAAAAAAAATAAGTTTTTTTTTCAAAATTGAATGTTTTCACTTAATTTGGTTACAATAATGAATTAACAGAGATCATCTCTCAAATTTATTTATTTATTATAGATCTAATTATTATTATACAAAAACTTTCCATTCCAAAAATAACAAAAGCACTTTTCATTTTATTTATATCTGATAAACCAATAAATACATACAATAATTGAATAAAAAGGTACATTTTTATGGTATTAATATGACACAATCATCTTTGAAATATTTTTTTTTAATTTGTTATTATAGCGTTTAGTAAAGAGATTCTGTTACAAATTGGATTTTATGAATTATTTAAGTAATTTTTTTAAGAAAAATAAAAATGGTCTAAGAATATTGAATATAATATATTGAAAGATTGATCATAATTTACTGACTTTTTCCAGTTAATTTTAGGATCATAATCGTAGATCAATATGACAATTGAATTTTAAAAATTTATATAACAAAAAAAAAAAAATAAACGTAATAACTCAGTATTAAAATAACACATAAAACCACAGATTTATATCACGGATATAAATCCGTGCTAACAACAACAAAAATACATATTTAAAAAACAATTAATTTGAGACGAAATACATTATATACGAAAAAAAATCTTATATCAACACTTTTTTCATCTAGAAAGATCGAAAATTTTTAGAAGACCGGCACTGACCGGGCCAGTAAATATGATACAATTCGCCGGTCTCTCGAAAATTCCTGTCAAAATAGACCGGGAGAGACCGGAGACGGAAGCGACCGGACCGGAGAATAGTACATCCCTACTTTGAAGTTAAACATAGAGGGATTTTGCAGGAAGGGTTTTAGATAGGGGATTTATAAGGGAAATCTGTATTTTGCAGACAGAATGAATGTTGAATTTTGCAGACAAGTTAAACTAAGAAGGAATTTGCAGACAAGTTAGATATAGAACAAAATATAACATGATAGGGGAATATAAGGAGAATCTGTATTTTGCAAACAGCATTTATGTTGAACTTTGCAGACAAGTTTGTCAACAATGGCAATTCAACATCCAATGTTTCAAGAAAAGCCAGTAATACCTATTGCATTCATGTTACATGAAAGGAAATTTCAAATCTGCCACGAACACTTTATCGAACTTAGCAAAAATTAGACCAGAAAAATATTAATATAGTAACAGACCGTGAAAAGGGCATTATCAACGCATTTGAAGAAAGATTAAACAATTCTCAAATGTTGGAATCATATTTTAAATGATATAAAATTCTGGGTGAAGAACCATGGAGACCGCGCTGATGACATAAAAGTTTATGAAATGAATATACGTACGCTCTTACAATGCCACAATAAAGATGAATACCAAAAGAACTATGAAGAAATGAAATCTAAATGGAGTGAGGCATTTGTGACATACTTTAATAAACATATAGATTACACCATAACAAGTTTTGCTGCTAGATGGATTTTAGAAATAAAAGGAGTTTATTACCCTTATTCTGGTGTAACCAATAATGTAAGTGAAAGTTTAAATGCCCAGTTAAAAAGACTTATAGACAGGAAAGAGAAAAGAATCGATGAAATCGTATTATTTCTTAATTACAGTATATGAAAGGAAATGCCCTTTCGAATCTGATGTTAGGATTTTGTGGTGAAAGTGAATTGACTCTGATTTCCAAATTCAAGTATGCAGCATTAGACCCAGATACCATTATCCTTCCAAAAATGTATGTCATCCTGATAAACATCGGAAGATAGACTGGTTCCCTGCGCACTTCTTTTGGATGGTCAGGAAACCAGATTACAGATGACCTTAAAACTTCTATATTTTTTTATATATATACGTCAAAACCCATGGACAGCATTGTCAGAAGTGGTGACAGACTCCCAAGCGGATTTGAACGCTCCGGGGAAATTCTTTTTCGTAAGCACTTCTCCAATGTGGTTCAAGTTGCATAAGCTGCCTTTTCCACGACGACTTCATGTGTGGGAAGAACTGACATCGCACGACTGTAAAATATGCGTTGCGCATATCGCACGACTGTAAAATATGCGTTGCCTTTCGCATGGTAATAGTGTGATATAATTCTGTTGTTGGTGCTCGTAATGTTACTGCAGCACAGATATGCGTGCGGAGTGTCCGTCCACAAACAAGAGAACTGGTTTTGTCATACACTTATTATTAATGAAAGCAGGGAAATGTTGTAGGAATGCAACGTTAACACATATAATTAAGTCTGTGTCTATCCAACCATTCGCACTGTTGCCAAAAATAGCTTCTGGAAACTGGTGTATACCGGCGTCTCGTAGCCTCTCGCCTGGAAATACAATCAATGGCGGAACATAGTCGCCAAAACAGTTAAAGCATACCATGACAGTTAGTTGTGTTTCGCTATATTATATACGTGACGAGCACCTTTTTTTGGCAAGAACCTTTCCGGTTTTGAAATCACTCTCGTCCTCATTGAATATGCGAAGTGGTTCATTATTAAGACCATTTCTTTGCCAGGTAACCGAATAATCCAGCAAACCATCCATCAATCATGGCCTTGTTAACGATTGCCCTCGGTCCTAAGATTCTTCATGAAACGCACCCCAGATCATTGCATAGCATTAGCGTAACTCTGGGTGTTGCCTCTTTCAAGAATGCACAGAATCCTGGCTTATTATTTTTAAAGGTTTCTGGCGACCGTCAATATCCATAATGACCTTGTCCTCATTCAGAATTTCATTTTGGGTAAGGGGGTAACCAACTGATGCCATAAGTATGAGGACAGTCCATGGGCCTGGACGCACCCACCCCTCCGTCCTTGTCCGTCAACGTTGTCCTTGCTTTATTTCTAGACATTGCACTTGTCTTAACCATGGTAAGAGCTGTTGCCAATTCTGTAGAATATTGACGCCGCTTCTTGATAAACAGTTGGGCCGACAGAATTTGGCCAATAAGTAACAAATATATGTATTAAAGTGACATTATGCTCATTTTTTCACTGTCAAGTTAAGTTTAATTAGTAATATATTCGAAGAGATTGACTACCAATAATTGATAATGAAAAATGTTGGAATGAAATATAAAAACAACCTAAATTTTAAAACAACTGCTGCCCCATGAAGATTTAAGTACACAAAAGAAAAACAAGCTCATTAAGGAAGGGCTGCATTCAATGAACGCAACCCCCACATGACCCAGCAACACAGTATTACTGGCAAGGAGAAATTAATACTTGGGATATTTCCATTAAATTGGTATATTTGAAATGACTAAACTTTCACAACCTGCCGATATTTGCCTTTACCAGTCACTCTTTGCAACACTGCTTCTAATGATTAATGCAATTAAAAAAAGATCTATTCACTACTTGTCACAGATAAACGTATGCAATCGCTTAAAATGACATTTATTTTGACTACAACACTGCAAGAAATAGAGTGTAACCCGTTTTAACTGCACAGGATAGGCATTGTTTTTGAATAAATAACGTATACTGAAGATCTATCTTCTTTTGGTTCGCTTTAGAGGTACTTCCAGGAGACTTAATGACATCAGAAGTGACGTAAAATAACTGTTTTGTACTTAATAATGAACATGATAATACATTATAATTACGTGTATTACTGTCCATAACTACCGATAGTCGACGTTACCCGACGTTGCTCTAGCTCTATAATTATATGTAAAATAAATATAGATCTACATGTGCTTGGATTGACAAATAATTTTATGTGTCCAGTTCCGGCACATGACTTGTTTCGACTCGTTCAATGTTGTTTTTCTAAATTGTAAGCCTAGTAAGGTGTTAGCTAATATACACACCCCTATTAGTGTACATGTAATAACCAGTTTTACCTTCGGAAAGTGTTCCTGCAGATCATTAACAGAACGGAGAATTAGATTTAGCTTCAAGAACATGCTCTACCTTTTGTAGAAGTTTCATCTATATTTAAAATACATGTATTAGTATGCTTTTTTAACCAAACTGTCTAATAAGCTTGTGCTGCTCTCCCATCCTTATTGACGTCAGTTCAATCGAACGTTTGCCAAGGCCTCTGAATCTGTTGGTATGTAAGTCTTAGAAATGAAAGGTTACTTTTCACACACACACACACGCACGCGCGCGCGCACACACACACATACACGCACGCGCGCGCACGCACACACACACACATTTCTTAGCCTCTGATTTAATTGATTCGTCCATGCAAAACCATTTTTACAGAGTCACAAAAGCGGCACGGGTATGTGATAAATATTTTTTATGAAACTTGAAATATGGATAGTTGGCAGTATGGAGATTTTGCACATCATTTTTTCTTTCTTCCACATTTGTTAAAAATATTGTTGCTATGAGACTTAAAATACTGAGAAAAAAACACAACAATATATTTGGACCCATTTATGATTTGAATTGAATAAAATATTTTAACTAAACATGAAACATGAATACATCATACATTATGATGTGGGGAACCAGTTAAACACGTGATTACTTAAGGTTTGCACTATGTTTGTCTGTTCATCTGTCCACAAGTCTGTGATTTTAATTATGGATAGATGGCAGTTCGGAGATTCAATATACACATCATTTTGATCTGATTCTGGTTGTTATGGTTACATATAGACTTAAAATGTTGCAAAAACAAATATTTGAATCTTTCTATAATTTTATAACCACTTTACTTTGTCCTTCAATGGCAATCTGTTATTATTTTAAATGTACCAGATAATTTCTTCATAAACTTACAATACGGATAGCAATATGGAGATGATGTTCATCAAATTGTCAATTTCGTCCCGAAATGAAGTTCTTAAGGTTCATCCTCTGTATGTCCATCTGTTTGTCCGTCCATCACTAAAATATGTATCATAAGATCATTTTTAAGTACGTTTGAAACAAATTTTCTTTTGAAACAAATTTTCTTAAATAAAGCAAAACATCAGTTATACATAGTGATCCTGAGAAAATTTGATCTTTTGTTTAGCTGGGCTATATAAACACTATTTCCTTACAAGGCAGGGAAACGCCTTAAGATGATAGTAACGCTGAAGAGTAAACTAAGAACTTCACAGTTTATTCATATCTTCCACAATTGCATAACTGAAAGGCCAGAGTCCTTCAAAATGTTGGCAACATACTTCTTGTTGGGTTCTAGCCAGTAGGGTACTTTTGTATAGCTTGCTACACTTTCAGATATTTGCTCGTTACAAATGTACTGCTACAAATGTCTTCCATAGGCTTAAAATTCAAAGGAATCGTTTTGGGAAATAGAAAAAAAAATAAAAGCTGTTCTTATACAGGTCAGAGAAGTTTTATTCCCTGTATTGCAAATAACATGATCACAAGTAGAGTTACAATATAAACTCACTCAAAAGTACAGTGTTCTGCCACAAAGATGTAACAATGATTTGAACAACAGAATTATTTTGAGCAGGTGTAGAATTGACAGCGCTTAAAATCCTTAACATGAGAAGAATGCAAAATCAGATTTTCAAATATATGGTACTCAACACCCTTAAGGTGTAGTTTAAACAAACTGTTTCAACCATTTTTATTTTTACTAACAAAGGCAAAATCAACTTTTCATTACAATTTTTTTCAAATGATAGACAGATTATATATAAAACATACGCAACTTCTAGAATCAAACTGTTTACACATGCCATGCCTAAATGCATTATAGACCGTAAGACATTATTACAAATTCGATTTCATTAAATTAAGCAAAATTTTGCATCACATCTAAAAAAGAAAAGAAAGTATGTAAGTTATTGACTCATTATCCTTAAATGAAAATTTCAAGTATATTAAAATCATTTATATAAAAGACATAAAAACTCACTACAGTTCTACAAAATAATTCTTCTTTTGTTGATTTTATCCCCTTCTTTTAAACCAGCTGGCCCAAAACACCTTGTTTAAAGTACACCTATTAGTTGTATAATGAATATAACCCACTCTTACATACATGACAAAAAGTCCTTCGTTCCTATAAATGAAGTAACAAATCTATCATTCAATGATATGTCATACCATACACTCATTTCTATCTACAGCTTCTATGAGATAAATCATAAAATCATACTCATTTCAATAACACCAGCTGCCTCAAAATAAGAAATTCAAGAACATTGGTACCCAAAACAGGAAATAATAAAAATAAACACAAAAGAAACATTTCTATGACAATATTCTATAAACAATAAATGTGGACACTGCCTTAGCCTGCGGCTGAAGTTTTGAAATTCACTTTGTCTTTGCTTTGAATTTGAAAAAGTCAATTTGAGTTTTAAAGTAAGTTTTAAATAAAAACCGAAACAATCGAGCTACCAGCAGTATAGAGCATGCCCAGACAGCATGACTGTGCAGACTGGCCGGTGTCTATACTGGTGGCAAAGACCAAATACTTGGTTCAAGCGGGTTAAGATAGTCTGAACATGATACTGTAACCCAATTTATATTCGCGAATACAAATTTTCGCGTTTTGCCGAGGTCGGACATATTCGCGAATATTAATTTCCGCGTTTTCTTGATTTCCGAAAAAAAAAATTCGCGGATTGGAAAGTCCGATGGAGCCGTAAAATCCATAAGCCGACTATTAATCTTCAATAATTGAGGTCATTATTGGTGTCTTAAATGGGATTAATATAACGCTAGCCTTATATTGTATTGGTAAGTGAATTGTGATCACAATTCAGCAAACATTTTCTCCATATATGTACATGTAGTACAAAACCATCTTGTATTTCACTGTTTGTAATTATGTACACCCAATACCCTTTTGTGATGTTCGAAAGGTTTATACCACCTTTGTCTTAACAATTCACTCAAACAATTATTTTATAGGATAAAAAAACAATAGCCTTTTGTGATGCTCGATAGTTTTCCCACTTTTGTCAAACGATTAATAAACTGACACATGCTCCGTATAGTACCCTATACGGAACGTGATTGACAATAGGCCTACTAGTATTTCATAAACTGTATTAAAATGTGGATGTTTATTTTGATTGCTATATTGACATAGAGTTCTTTTGATATTTATAAAATAGAAGTAGTTTACTTAGTTTGTGCTTTTATTGCTTTATGGCAATATTCATAACAATTCATTACTTCCTAACAGGTGCCCGTAAAATTCGAATATATCCGGTCAAGTAGCTTTGCATGAACAACGTCTAAAATAAAAATTTCTCTCCAATTTATTGCGAAATCGTGCGGACTTATTCGCGCAAACAAATATTCGCGCTTCGCGGCCATCCGCGAATAAAGCGAATATTAATTGGTCGCGAATATTCGTTGGGTTACAGTAGTCTATTATAACACTTTTAAATATAACAATGTGCTCTGGTATCATTAAAATCTTAAGCAGGCAGAAAAATTTAAGTTAGCTTTGCTACTATTTTAACTCTTTTATAACAAAACAAGGCATTTCACAAACAAACAAAAATCTTTTTCTGAATGTCAAAGGAAATTTTTTATCTGATATAAAATGACTACAAATCTTTGTCAACTTCAGAAATGATTCTTACTTATTTGCTGGTTGCCCAGGAGCAAAGGAAATTTGTCCTTAATTAATATGCTAACTGATTCATAAATCAATGTAAAAGGTAAATTGAAATTTTTATTTACTTTCTTTTTTACACAAAAACTACCAATATTAAATTTTAGTGTATATTTCCAAAGTTATTTTTAAAATACAATAAAAAGTTTCAGATCATTTGTAAAATTCAGGATTGAAACATGAAAACATTTTTTTTGCTACTGGGCCTAAAGCTCCATGCATTCATACTTTGTCCTATGTTTAACCTATTTTTGTATTTCTACGTGTTTCCATCACTTTTTGCAGTGAACTTCATGAAATAAAACAAACAAAAATGAAAGAGAAAAAAAATTGTTGAATTAAATGAAGAGTTATTTCTATTTAGTGCTGGTGAACTAGCCTAATTTCACGTGCTGACGTATTTTAAAGAGTACTGCTAACAGAAAGAAGCAACAAAAAAACAAACACCCACATTTTTTTCCTCTGATGAAACTTCTACTTTAAATAAGACACTGAACATGTTATACCGTATAACAAAACATACAAAACAAAATCACCTTATATATATTTATATATACTTATATTCTTATTATATATACAAAACAAATAAAACATAATATATTGTTCCGAAGCAAATTTCTGAAAGATTTCACATCTGTACAAAGTCTCCATTGTTTTGTGAACTTTCATATAAGAAACATGACAGAGCATAAAACAACTTGTAAAGAGCAGAAAACGTGAGATTTTAAAACAAATATGTAACATGTTTCCTTATCTAAAACTTGTATTGAAGGTCTGGTCAATACCAATTTCATTTTCCAATTTTTTTAAAAACCAAGGAATAAAACAGCGAGTGTAATTTATGTAGATTCAATAAACAAAATCTGCGAGCCAATTCTTTCATACAATAGGAAAAGAAAAAATTTCATAAAATAATTACAAAACATACAACCTTGCCTTCTTTTCAAGATTTATCAAAAAAATTTCTAATCAATAAAGAATAAATTCCAAAAAGATTTTTATTTTGATGATTTTTAAGTTACATGGTTATACTGGTATGGTCAAATTAATATTTTCTAGTTTACAAGGGTAGTAAGATCATCCCCCTTTACATAATATATAATCATACCTATGTATTATATTTCAATAGAATTATACAGAAGTAATGTAACTTCTTAATTACAACAGCTTAAAAATAAATCAGACAAAGAAATAAAAGCCTGCCTTTCAATGTTTTGATTTTTTTCTCTAAATTAAAATTGGCACAAGTAAATTTATTTGTTCCCCAATTCTTCATGTTTTAAAATACACGCACGCATATATATACAAAAATACAGCTAAATGAGTGGTCCTACAAAATTATATAATAATATGTTACCTAAACATGCCAGAATGAACAGAAAAGAAATGATTTTAACATGTACACATATGTATGTATGACTCCCTGCTAAATATTATACTGGCATTCCTTAAACAACACTTTTATATATGCACTTTTAGCAAGAATACGCTGCAAGAATAAGTTTATCAAAAATTATATTTCAGCTTAAATTTCGATACTGTGTTCTATGAATGCTCAATTTTATATTTATAAATGTCTTACATTAATTTCAATTATATATTAAATATTCAGCTTATATATTTAATATGTTAAGTTTGAAGTTCTATTTGATCACCAACAGTAATGACTATTCCAATAAGATCAAAGATACATATGAGCCGTGTCACGACAAAACCAACATAGTACGTTTGCGACCAGCATGGATCCAGACCAGCCTGCGCATCCGTGCAGGCTGGTCTGGATCCATGCCGGTCGCAAACCCATTATGTTGGTTTTGTCATGACACGGCTCATATTTCATCACTTTTCATGTCAAATAAGCATCCACACAATCCAGACCAATAAAAATCTATGTCACTCTATGGTTTCTTCACAAATATCAGATAGAAAATTAGCATAGCTGTTTGAAATCTAGTATTAATAACTAATCAAAAACAGAAGTTAAAAAAAGTCTCCAAATTTCTGTATTCCCTAAGTTATTCAATATTAACAAGAAATATATTTGACAGAAATGAAAGTATGAAAACAAAGCACACACAATGTATTGTATTTTGTGCAAAAAACAAAAATTACAAAACAGAAAAGTGAAAGGTAATTGTAACTTTTTTATTGATAAATCATAGGTATAAAAGACCAAAGAAAAATCATGGACAACATGGACATATGGAAATATTACATCACAAGCATACAATTAAAATACTTATGCTCTTAATATTTTCGTAGATTCAAATTAAGTTGAACTATACACATATAGTGCATCTCATCACCTTAGTGCAATAACGGATTAAGTACTATTGAATTTTAACAGGAGTTAACCCGTTACTGCACCGAGATGACGATCTGCTCTAGTTACTTCCATGTCTGTGACATTTGTGATCCATTGAACATAATATAAAGGACTATATATTCATTAATATATTGTGGTATGTATAATTTTAAAATACCTTACTGTTACTGAATTAATATCAATATCAGTAAGGTGATTGCTTTTAATTGATTTTTGATCCATCTTTATAGAAATTACAGCAAAAATGTAAATAACTAATCATGTTTCCTCTTCATTAGTTCACACCAAAAAACCTAGAAAATCAGGAAATAATCCAATGATAAAGAACAATTTAATATGATAAGGGTCTGACACTTTTGTAATGTTTTTCCATGCCTTAGATATCATAGGAACTCCATAGGAGTAAACATATTTCCTAAAATCTTTTTCAAAATAGTACAATTTACCTCCCTTTCCTTAAGGATAGCACAATTCACTTCCCTTTTTTTTCCCAAATTTGCCTATTTACCTCATTTTTCTTATACATAGCAGCTGAAGTTGTGTCCCTTTCTGTAAATAAAGCACAATCATTCATTCACACTTTTAATTGTCATCAATTTATCACAGTGACATAAATTCATTTTGAAAACAAAAATGGAAAAAATAACATGATTCAAATGAAATAAAATAAAATATTTTTAGAAAGTTTGAGCAGAAAAATTTTGGCTCTAACAAAATTAGAAATAAAAAAAATGTAATTCTACTCCAAAGAATCTCATACTAAGTGTATACTCATATATTTTTTTTCTCAAGAAAAAAGACAATACAAATCTGTCCAAAGTGATTTTTTTTTATTACAATCTATTTTAAAAACATGAATACAACAATTACAGCTAAAGCTACTAGTTAATACTGTTAAGTGTAGTTCCAAATAGCTGTAATTGAACAATTCTAATGAGAGTGAAATCATTGTTACATGCTGCAGTAAGTGTTGTCATTCTTCCTTGTACATCTCCCTTAATATTGAACTCCAAAAACAAAAGAAGTTTCAAATTATGTTGATCTGACGCAAGTTTTTAAATCAGCATTATATATGCACAAAATCTGACAAAAATGTATAGTACATATACCCTTAAAATCTGAAAATATGCCGCAGCTTATTTCAATTTTTGGTAAGAAATTGGTGGCTTATTATCTGGGGTGGCTTATTTTCAAGGTCGTTATATATTTTCCTTTAATCTTAATAATTAAAATAGCAATTAATGCACTTTCGTTTGAAATAAGTCCTTATAAATTGACAATACATACACTTCCATATAAATGGCTAAATATGCACTCCTTCCTGGCAAAATATGCACTTCAAAGTTCAAACTGAGAGAAAAAGCTTCAATCAGGTAATAACTTCAGTCTGGCTCTATACTTATACATAAATCTGAAATATGGTCTTAAATTGTCAGTATATGTACATTCATCTGAAAACAACACCTGGTACCGATTCTAACATGTCCTTAGTTCCATTATCTCATGAATACGAAGTCCTCTAATTGTGTGATGCATTCATTCATTTATATACAAGGACAAGAATATGCAATACATCCATCTCACATTTTGTCATTAGATTGTCTATACATATATGCATTAGTATCGGCAACTGATCCAAAATGTCTTATGTTGTAAAAGAAAATGAGCCGCGTCACAACAAAACCAACATAGTGCGTTTGCGACCAGCGTGGATCCAGACCAGCCTGCGCATCCAAGCAGTCTTATCAGGATCCATGTTGTTGCTTACCAACCCTATTACAAGTAGAGAATATGATAGCGAACAGCATGGATCCTGATCAGACTGCGCGGATGCGCAGGCTGGTCTGATTCCATGCTGGTCGCAAACCCATTACGTTGGTTTTGTCGTGATGAGGTTCAAATAATTACACATTCCTGGCTGATTGTAGATTAGACATAAAAAAAAGTTTGGTCAATAGAAACATGCATCAAATGAGACTACGCATTTCAAAGATGATTTGTAGTGGACCCCTTCAAAGATCTACTTAGTTCCTTAAATTGTAATTATACCATATAAGACATATCAGGAATCCAATTAAAGAAATAAATATTTACATATCCTCAAACAAAAATTCATTTGTCATTCATAAGACAATAATCATTTATGCTAAAACTATTTCCCCCAAAAAAACTATGAAGACAGAAATATAAGAAACAACTTTTACCAACAATAATCTTGATATTTACAAAACTTAGAACTCGCTAGCAATGCTATGTATTTTCAATATCACTATAAAACTATTCTATGACCAGCATAGAATGGCCAGAAAATGTTGGGGGGATACACATTGCATAAAATCATTTGCAACAACATCCATGATTTAAACATTAAGTGGTGACCAGTCTAAAAAATTGTCACACATTTTGATTGGGTTTTTTTTCTGAACTCAAAACGACCAATGAAAATGTTTCACAGAGTGACTGGTTCTCTATAACCTTGGTACCAGGTACAAGTCTACATACACACATGCAGAGGTTCAAAAGCTTGGTAACAAATATGTTGATTTAATGTATTTGTTCCTTTTACTAGAATATCATTATATCTCATATAAATTGTCACTGATAAATACCTATCTAAACGCACTCTTAGCAACTAAATGACCAACAAGATGAACCAACTTTCTAATTTGGATTTTTCTAGCATATTTATGAGTATTAGCCCTTTTTTGGGGAAAATGTTTGGACTCTAGAAATAAGCAATCTTTGAAAATATTATACAGAATCTTTGAAAACCAATGAAAAAGTCATACAATCTACAGCAATGGAAACATATATCTAAAATGTGATGTAACAAAATGTTGCTGCAGGGGCCAGGCCCATAAGCATGATCCTTTTATAACATATGTTTGTCAGAAAATATTTAACCTGCCTAAATAATAACTGCTTCCTTTTCTAATTTAGGGGAAATGTGGGGAAAATTTTTGCCTTGTATGTGCAAAAAGAAAACGAATTCCTATCTATAAAAGGCACTTGTTCAAATTTTGCACCAAGTTTCACAATTTCAAGACTATATTAAGGTTGAAAATCTGATTATGGGAGAGTCACTGTCACATTTATTCTAAAAAACAAACCCAAACCCCCCTAAAATATTCACCTAAAGCAACATGAAACAAATGACAAAATCTACATCACAGGAAAAGCTTGAATGACTACATTGTACCGCCTCTGTGACACTGATGAAACAAAAAGCAGGAAGTTGACAGTCATGTGACTGAGACAGAACAAAATTGTTCCTTTCAGAGACACACATTAGACAGAAAATGTTCAATATCTAAACAACCAAGTGTGTCCTGTAGTTACATAATAGCATTTAAATACATATAAATATCATAGGAAAGCTTTTATGTATTGGTTAAAGTATTTAATTATATTATTGTGCGACAAACCTTTATAAAACTAAAATGAAAAGTAAGTTCTTTTTAAGAAAAATCAATTTCATTTTATGTGTACAAGAAATAAATTTTAAAACCTATGTTTATCAATATTAATCTTTTTCTTTGTAACTTTGACTTAGTTGATTAGATACAGAACTTTCCGTGCCAATGTTTATGCTCTAAAAAATGACAAAATCACAAAATAGACATTCCATGGATTGAAAACGGAGATTAAGGGTACATGTATAGTCCACATCTATGACAATTAACTTCGTCATGAAATACTTCCCTGAACAGCTAAAAAATACTATCGCTCTATGGTCACTCAGATTAAAGCAACTTGTTCATACATTTTCCCTGATTAGATTTTTTTAAAGTCTTTTACGGAAATCGTCATCTTAGTGCAAATACTGGTTAACAACTATTAAATTTAGAAGGACTAAACCCTTTACTATACTAAAGTGACGAAATGTAAAATTCTTCAAGTTTAGTCTAATGTTGTTTTTTTTTTTACTTTTCATTAAAATATGCTACAGATATAAGAGAAACAACTACACACTGACCCTAAATAACACAAATTATGACTCATTCATTAATCTATGAACAAGTAGCTTTAATCACAACAAAATTCAAAGATTTAGTTTCTTGGAATGCAAGCTAAATTTAGAATGTCTAATGTATTAGTTTGATATTTAATAAAAAATAGTAATAATAACAATTCTGTTACAAATGGAGAATTCACTAAATATATAATTATTCTCGTAACAAAATTGTTTGCAATTAAATAATAAAAAAAATAATGAAACAAACGAGCATAATTCCTACATACATGACCTTATTACAAGATATTAAATACAGCGTTAGAATAAGTAGCCTTCATAATAAATACATAAAATGTAAATGAAAAAAGGTACGACTGTAGGAAGAAGTATCTATTTAAACCTGTTAAAAGAACACAAAGAGTGTTATCTCCTTAAATATAATCCAGGATATACTTGTGGAATACATCCTCATGATTAAACATTTTTTGTTACAATATAATGTTCCAGTGATTAAGCAAAGCGGGCATTTATCACGGGTACTAGTTGATTATGTCTGACCCCTTTGCCCACTCCAAGTCAAAATTCTACTCAGTTGCCTGACTCTTGATTTGTATGTAAATAATCGTCCGGTCTTTTATGACCATCCAATGCTTTTATCATACTGATATCATGTGGTAATTCAGACTTTCTCCGCAATAACGGTTTGTCCTTCGGCTTTTTCCTGCTTATCTGTAAAAACAGAGCATAGAAACATGTTTATATGTATAAAAAACATGTTAATATGTATAAAACATATATAGATTATCATTCTTACGTATTGCCATCAAATCTTGTATATCTTATTTTTTATTTTTTCTACAAAAATCCTGGAAAAATTTTGTTGTGACAAGGATTATAAAGGTTTTAAAATCTGACAAGTGTGTGTGTGTGGGGGGGGGGGGGGGGGGGGGATGTTATAAAGTATGATCAGACCCCAAAAATATGTTGAAAAGGCATCACATCAAATGAGATGTTTGAAAAAAAAATATTCAGGTATTTTTACACTTATAACCTTAATTTTGTACTGCTGTTGTATTTCTTTCATATCCAGCAGGCCATTTTGATATATGACAAATAATATATAACATTTTTATGTGCTCACTATAATGTCTTCAACTTGAAAATACTAATAAAAGAATAGTGACAAAAATTTACTGAATTATATATAAAATAAGAGACACAAACACACTAAATATCATGCAACTTGTTCAACAAAGAAAGCATCATAGAACAAGAGCTGTCAGAAGGACAGCGCGCTCGACTTTTTTAGTGCTTGCCTATAAAACAAAACTTTGACAGTTAAGGGCACACAAGACTTTAACTAGGAATTTCTAAGAACAAATCAAGAAACATTTTCACAGAATTATCTTCTCTTGCTTACAGATAGGTCTCATGATGGCACATAAGAACTCCAACTTCCAAAGTAATATCTCAAATGGTTAGGTCAACAAGTGGACAAGAATGAAAATTTTAACTGAGTTTCTAAGTCAAAAAGGGCCATAATTCAAATAAAATCCTTAACAGAATTACCTTCTCCTGCCCATGTTTGGGACCATGATGGTAAACAAGTATTCCAACTTTCAATTTAATATCTCAACCAGTTCAGTCAAAAAGTTGACTGGTACAAAAAACTTAACCAAGATTCTAAGTCGATAAAAGGCCTTAATTTTTAAAACAAATCCCTGACAGAGTTACCTTCTCTTGCTAAGGATGGGGGTAATGATGTGAAATAGCATTAAAAGTTTCAAAGCAATATCTCAAAGGGTTAAGGCAATAAGTGGATTTTACCCATATTCAATGTATTTTCTAAGTCAAAAAGGGGCATAATTCTGTCAAAAACCTTGACAGAGTTATGTCCTCTTGTCTGTTGATGAAGGTCGTGATGGTAAACAAGTATGGTCAGTTTCAAAGCAATACCTCCAATGGTTTTGAAATAAAGTGAGGTGGTACAAAAAACTTAACCAAGCTCAATACACTTTCTAAGTCAAAAAAGGGCCATAATTCTGTCAAAAACCTTGACAGAGTTATGTACTCTTGTCTGTAGATGGAGGTTATGATGGTGAACAAGTATGGTAAGTTTCAAAGCCATACTTGTAATACTTCTGAAATAAAGTGGGGTGGTACGAAAAACTTAACCAAGGTGTGACGCCAACGCTAACGCCGACGCCGACGCCGGGGCGAGTAGGATAGCTCCCCTTTTCATAGAAAAGTCGAGCTAAAAACTGGCCATTACTCGATTACAAGAGAAGATTAATACCTCAACTGCTTCTTTTTCTAGTTTTTCAAGGGTGACTAAGACAACTTCATCTTCATCATTCATGCTATTAGCTGGCGTGCTTGGATTTCCAATTAGTTCTGCATTCTGCTGCCCAAACACTTTAAACTGTAACATACAGACAAGACAATACTCAACATTACTAATTATATGAATACAGTCAAGATACTTCAGGAGACTGGAGACTGGTTTAAAATGTGAATATATGCATAAACAAGTCTTAAATGTAGGGCCAGTCTGAAATTGTGCCTAACAGGCAGAATTGGAATAAAACCAGTCTAAAATACCATGATCTAATTGAGACCGGTCAAACAGGTCGGAATTTGAATTGAACCTGTTTAAAATGTCAAAATCTTATTCAAAACAGTCTAGAAAACAGACTTAAATTGGAAAAAGTCCAAGGAATTTTCAGAATTTTATTGAGACATTTCTAATATGCAAGAATGTGAATGGTTTGTTAAAATTATGCAATTGAAAATTGCAACAGCTTTATTATAAGTGCTGTCTGATCATGGTCTGCACTGATTGCTATTCAGTCTGTAGTTATTTTGAAATTTTAGCTGAAAATGATGAATGATTTTGCCAGATTGAGAGATGACAAATCAATTAATGATATTTAGCATGGTTAATACCAGCCATTTTCCCCCTTAATTGTGAATGGGTCAGGTACTGTGAAAATTGTGAGAGAAATTAATCACCAAATTGTGAAAATTTTGTTCAAAAATGTAAATTTATATACAGTTACTTGACTCGTACTATACTCAGATTTGTTCTTATCTATTCTATTCCTTTTCTTTATAACATCAAAAATACTTTTTTTGATTACTCAAATGACCATTTTTCAGATAATTCACAAATAATTTACCATTCTTTTAGTGCATTTCTCATCCGTTACAATATTACCAGATGCATTCCTTGTATTTATATCAGATATATTTGCGATGTACAACTTGGAATATATCCTAGAAATCTGACCAGTCCGATGAAAAATGCCCTTCATCATTCAGTAACCACAGGACTGTGAGACCTATTTTAATACATTCAGCTTCAAAAACTCTTTGGTAATTTCAAAATTACTGCCACTAAATTCTCATTCAGCAATTCCCAGTCAATGTAAGGTTCATATAAGACAAAAAAATTTACCAAATAGCTATAATATTGGTAAATAAATGTCTTAAAAGCTCTATAAAGAAAGACAAAATAAGTTTCAGCTATAGTGGCTTTGACCCTACTACCCATAAAACCTTCTGTAGATTATTTGTTTATGAATGATGAAAGCTCTATGATTAGAGACAAGTAGAAACAACAGCTATCATTAAAGGTGATTAATACCCCAACCAGCCACTTTTTAAAAATAAGGGATGAAGCAAAATTTGAACTTGACCTATATTGTACAACATTTCATCTGTATATTACATTTAATTGCCTTGTATAATCATCTGTTAGCTATTATCTTTCTAAAAAATGTATTGTGAACTTTGCCGAGTTTGAACAACTAAGCAAAATAGACTTAGCCCCGCTTTTTAACTTACAATAACTTATTCTGAACTTAAGTCATCGTCAAAAAAAAAGAAGAAAACAGACGGACCGACCGACAAGCTGACCCCTATAAACAACCCTAAACTGCATTTTATGGCTATGGAAATTTTCAACCTTACTTTGTACATTTATACTTCAAACCATTCCTTTTAGTATACATCCAAGCTAGATACCTATTTAATAAAATATACAAAATGATTTATAAATGAAGGCAATTGGAGCAATAGTAAGTAAATATGGCCAAAGAGAAAGGAAGGCAAAATATTACATCCCCACAAGAAAATTCTGGAAACATAAAATTATAAATATATTTTCTTTTTCTTTTTTTTTTTACTTTCAATGTCCTTCAGTATTACTTGCTTGTATTCTAGTGCATTTTCTCCTATTTTAATTCAAACTGAAAGGATCAAGCTTCTAAATAGATTGACCAACAGATATGTGCAAAACGAGTGTAGTTTAAAAATGACATGCTTTAGCTAACGATCATGCTTTATGGATATATCAAATAACACTGCAATTTATCAACATATATTTCTGAAGAAAAACACAATGTTCTAGGACATTTATAGTGTGAATAAAAGGGAAATATTTTTATCACAAGGAATCACTTAAAATCTTCTGATTAGTAAGTTTATATTGAATCATAAGATAATTCTGCATGGAAAGATGTATTCATCTTGTACTGATAATAGATGAATATCAGTAATTATCTGAAACTTCAACAAATATTTATAGAAATGCATGTGTCAAAGTTTTAGCGTAAAAAAAATACTGTTCTGTACACCTCTTACACAAGGGATGGGTTGGGTTTATTAAGTCATGCTACATAAGGTCAACAAGAGCAATCAGTGATCACATGTGTCGCCTCATGATGGCCAATTTCATGTTGGGACAAGTTTTGTGACAGACGGACAGACAGACGGACAGTGCACAACTAGACTTGGTACTGATCATTCCTGTAAAGTTTAGATGAAATTGCACCAGTAGTTTATGAGGAGTAGTCCAGACAAGCTTTTGTGTATCTGGCAACATACAGAAAAAAACACCTTTTTATCAAAGGGCCATAACTCGGCCAAAAATCATTCAACCGGAAAACCCGTGCAATATGCGCAAGGACTTGAGCTACAGATCACACCTGTAAAGTTTCACTGAAATTGCATTAGTGGTATAAGAGAAGTAGTCCGGACAAACTTTAAAAATTAAAATTATTAAAGGGCCATTACTCTGTCAAAAATCATTGAACCGGAAAATGCTGACAACATGCACAACTAGACTTGGTACTGATCATTCCTGTAAAGTTTGGATGAAATTGCACCAGTAGTTTATGAGGAGTAGTCCAGACAAGCTTTTGTGTATCTGGCAACACACAGAAAAAAACACCTTTTTATCAAAGGGCCATAACTCGGCCAAAAATCATTCAACCGGAAAACCCGTGCAATATGAACAAAGGACTTGAGCTACTGATCAATCCTGTAAAATTTCATGGAAATTTCATTAGTGGTATAAGAGAAGTAGTCCAGACAAACTTTAAAAATAAAAATTATTAAAGGGCCATAACTCTGTCAAAAATCATTGAACCGGAAAATGCTGACAATATGCACAACTAGACTTGGTACTGATCATTCCTGTGAAGTTTGGATGAAATTGCACCAGTAGTTTATGAGGAGTAGTCCGGACAAGTTTTGTGACGGACGGACAGACAGACGACGGAGAAGTGATCCCTATATGTCGCCACTACTCCGTAGAGGCGACACAAAAAGGTCATTAGATGCAGCAGACGGCAGACATACATGTTGACCTTACTTTTAATTCAGCAGACCATGAAACTGTGAATCTGAACAATAACAAAAGATATTGATTTTGAAGGAAATTTTAAAATTTAAACAAAAACAGTATGAAATTATTATGTTATCAATGTTAGGTAAAACAAGATGTGCAAGTTATTTCTGAATCTATATTACTTATATCTAGTATGTAAATAAACTATATAACAAATAGACTTATCAAAATCTAAGCTTTCAAATTACACTGATATATAAAATAACCTTCCAACTTTCATAAATTTTGTATATGTATATATTTCAAATCATACCATTTCATTTCAGATTTTATGTTGCAAATCCAAAATGGAGATAGCATTTAAACCCTTAATGAGTAAGAAAAGAAGTACTAATGCAGTTCCCTTGATTTAACACACTGCCAGCTGGAAGCAATAGATTCTACCCATACAACTACTGAACTAGTACAGACCAAAATCAGGCAATAATAAGTCACTCAAACTTGATACATGACAATGTGCTTCCTTACATTATTTCAGACAACGACACCATGGTAACACCATTAGCTTTCTTACATTATATATATAACAAGGATAACTTTCTTAAATGATATATATAATTTAATATAACAAGGATAATTTTCTAACATTATCTATATAATTCAATACAACAGTTAGTTTGTTTGTTTCATTTTACGCCTTTTCCCCAGCAGTATTTCAGTCATATAGGCGGGTAGTTTCCTAACCATCGTTCCTGGAGTTACACCAGTACTAGACTACCTTCCTCTGTGCTAAACTACCAAAGCATCTCCCGGGGATCGAACCCACGCCAGAGAGGTAACTGGATTAGCAGTCATCGACTCTAAACCCTCGACCACGGAGGCGGTAAGATAGCTTTCTAACAGTATATAAATAATTCAATACAATAAGGATTCTAGAGCATAGACAGGGGCATAATTAATTGACCTTTATTCTCTTAAGAAAAGATGCTGTCAAATGAAAAAATTTTATTTGACTTCTTCTAGCTATTAATTTGCACTGAACCATGAATTTTTTTTAGGAACAATCAATTTTTGCTCAAAGGCTTATGGATATGAAGTTGACTAACAGTTGCCTGTTTTTTTATCAATTATTCAGATATTTTTTCACTAAACCTAAAGTGCCACCAAACCAACGGACAAAGGTGTAAGAAAAAATCTATGGTTAGATCATATATGTGACTAGGAGACTAAATTAGACTAGAGAGTAGAAAGTTAGTATTCACTCACGCTCACCTGAGGATTTCCCTTCGCCAAATTTTGTATTTTACACCAGGTCTCTTCCCTTGACTTCATCTTCTCTTTCTCTCTGAAAATTATATCAAACATAGTATTTATGCTGGCATAAGGCAACCTATCTCTAATAAAGTCACACCCTGAAATTATAACAAACACATGAAAGGCTAGTATCTATGATGGCATAAGGCAGCCAAACATTAATACAGCAAAACCTTGAAATCAAATGCATAAAGGCTAGTACCCATGTTGGCTTTAAACAACCTATCTAAATACAGTCAAACCCTGAAATCATACCAAACAAATTAAAGGCCAGGACTTTTTTTGGCATCATTCCTGTCTTTTATAAATGAACTGCCTTCTTAGACTGATGTCAACTTTGCTATTATAAATGAAGTTGTAAATTCATACGCTACTGTAAGGAAAAGTACTAAATGAAAATATTAGTTTTCATAATTTCTTTCTGATTTATTATTAACACGCAATATGCAAGCGAAAAAAATCGAACACCAGGTGTCATCACAGACAGGAATATCTTGCTCTCAGGCAGAGCTTCATTACAGCCATAAACTGTTACGCAGTTTGATGGATTAAACGATGTTGGAGATATCAAGCTGGAAGTTTTAAGTTGGACAGGCAACAGAATCGAGACTGGTCAGACTGTACAAATGTGCAGGCCGGCCTGACTGTATAATGGTGGCAAAGGCTATTCATTATCAGTCCCAACATTCTGTGAGTAAATAACAGAGCTTACTATATGCTGACTTTTATTCCAGGGCATTATTTAGCACAAGATAGACTGTAAAAGTTCTTCAATAAAAGAGACAGTCTAATGATTTTGTAGAACAAAAAAATATAGGACAAGAAGCTATCAATTTCAAAGCATCAGCAGCCTACATAAGTGCCACTTCCTCCTACATTTAAATTCTTAAATACAAGAAATCAAAATCAATACTCCCTCATTCCATGGAAATGAAAATACTTTGATGGCATTTACGTGACATTATAATAGGAGATAAACAATGAAAATTCAATATTCACCTAGATATGATGAATTTTGATACTAATACTTGACATCATAGAAGGTAACTTGTAACTATTTCAAGAGTCTTTCTCATGGAAAACCTCCCTGTTATGTTATACAGTAAAAGCATATAGAAAAAATTCAATTCAAACAGAAAAAGTATAATGTCTAAACAGACCATACTAATAACTCCCAGGTCCACAGACCAATGCTCTATCTATTCACCTAAGAACAATGTATTAAATAGAGGATATTGAATGAGTATATGGGTTCAATACTAAAATTGAACAAGATGAATAAAATCATATTATGTCAGCCTCTGCCTCTGGCCAGTCCAATAAATTTAGTATTGAATTTACACAAATATAATATTCTGTTTATCACATACCCAAAATAAGAATTGTTTACAGTGTAAAAGATTCAATTTTTCATAGACGCTCATATTATGTTACGCTAACATCGAGTGTCTTTACGCTATGTCTATATAATACCAAAACATATGCACGGCAGTGCAATACTGTTTTTACTGAGTGGCAAAAGCGCCACTGTTGTGTGATAAATCTAATTATGCCATTTTTTTTTCAGTCACATAAACACTAATGATGGTCAAAACAATATGGCAACCATCTGGGCTGATAGTCTAATAAAGATCTTTTTTTTTTCATCTTGTTCATGAATTCAGCCATGTTCAGGCATCAAGGTAAAAAACTACCTCCTGCATATATCACGTACCCTATACAGCCCTCTTAAGTTTGTTTGTTTGATTGGGTTTTACCTCACACCGACACAGTATAGGTCATTTGGCGACGTTCCAGCTTTACTGGTGGAGGAAGACCTCAGATGCCCTTCCGCGCATTATTTCAGGCGCGAACGGGCACCTGAGTAGAACCACCGACGTTCCGTAAAGCCCTCTTAAGTAAAAGGAATCAAGACTTTCAGGTATACATCGGACAGCAAAATAAGTTTGATGTTTGAGACCTAAACCAAGTGCAGCAAAAACACAGCTTCAAATATAGAAATTACTCACTTTTGTCTTTCAGTTTTATACTGTTGTGTGCAGTCGTCAAAGAGTTTCTGATTCATTTCCATAAACAACTTTAAGGCATTGTAAATTAAACCATGAATTGTTCTGAAACACAAAACACAATTCATTAGGAAATCTTCTACTTTTTACATCTAAAATTTGCATACCTTCCTTGAAAACTAACTGGTTTAAACAACAATTTTATCAGAGGAAAAAATAAGAAAGAATAATCTGTTTTTAATATATAAATGTAACAAAATGGCAGAAGTAAAGAACAGTGTTAGCACTTACAATACCAAGCTTTAAATTTACAGATCTGCAGATGTTTTAGTTGTTAACCCTAGGATAACAATAAAATAGAAAATTCACAAAATGAATTGATTTTATATCTACTTAGTATTTTATTACCCTGAAATTCATAAAATCAATAATTTCAATCAACAAGACAAAATGTTCTTGTTGTTTGAGAAATGTAAATGAGTTTTGGCAAGATAATTCATTTTCTATTATTTCAATGTTTTCGAGGTGTTTATTGCAATTCTTTTTCCTTAAAGAAGATTTTCATATTCAATTTTTTCAGTATCACAAAACAAGAATCTATGATACAATCAGGAATTACTTCTGTTGTGTTTCCTACCTTAACAAATAGTTACTTACAATGATATGTTAATTGCAACATAAAGTTATATTTATTTCAGCACTCAACTTAAACAAGGAAAACTAATAAAATTATTATGTTACTAAAATGAAAGTACCATGCAATAAATATGTATTATTCATATACTACTATGACAGATGCCTTATTAAACAAGAGCCAGCCGTAACACAGTGCGCTCTTCTATTCTCAGTGCCTGACAGTAAGAAAAGGGGAATAATTCTGTAAAAAAGGTAACTCAAGAGTTATGGGACCTGTGCCTGTCACAGAAGATAATCCCTTCTGTAGTTTTGGAGATACAAACTTGCACCCAAGAGTTTAACCAAAGTGTGACAGCCATACCGGTCGGGTTGAGTACACTTACTCTTTGGTATAGTCAAGCTAAAATCTGGATTACTACTGTTGTGTATATTGTAGATGTTCAGAAGTACCTTTTATGTACCGTACATAACACCATAAGATTACTAAACCTACATAAAATTGCTTTATATATGCTCAGAAAACATTTACATCTAATACAATGCTTTAGAGAGGTTATAACTACAAGATACCCTACCTATAGTTGTCACAAAAAATGCTCCTTTACAGACAGGGTTTTTCATATAATACAAATAGTTATGTACTTTACTATTGTCACATTTCTGTACTACTATTACTATGTACTTACTATTTAAAAGAGACATATTTCATCAGTACCTATGAGATACTACCTAGCCTTTACCATATTCAAATCTGTGTAATAATATTGTCATGCATTGAACTAGGAATAAACTACAGTTAGTTTAAAGAATTATCATTTCAAACTTCTACAAAATGAGTAGATAACAGTTAAGAATTTGGTCATAATGCACACACATGTTGGCCTAGTTGTATACACCAGTGGTAGATTAGAGACATGTCATTAACACTGCAGACATTCAGTGAATCACAATACAGGATATATTTGCAGTTTCTCCGTAATATTTTTCTAGTACGCTTACTTGTTCCAATGCTCTTTGGTTTTATACAATGCTGGAAAAGTGATGGGCAATATTGTCGCTGCATTGTCGCTGATAAGACTCAAAATATACTCATTGTTCCAAAAATAAAGGGCCCGCTCAGCAACCTAGACAAACAAAAACGTAACATCTAAACAAAAAATTCAACAAAAATAATAACAGTTAAAACAAGCATTCACTGTAACTGATATGAATGCTTGTTTTTGTTTTTATATATATTTTTCATTCATGTAAAACACACACACAATCATTCACAGTAAAACCTTCATAATTTTTTTAATCATCCAAAAACTCAGTCTACAATAATTGCATATATAAAAGCATATTTTTTTATTTGAATCATCAATATCAGTTTTATTGCCATATTTTTTTTTTAATTATCTGGAAACTAAAACTGTATTTTCATGATCATATCAAGTGTTTTTTTGTTGGCTTAGAATATTTACTTATTTTTCTTTCTAGTCTTCAAAGCTTACATAATATTTCAACTTTAAAATTTCAACTTACATCATTCACAAAATGAAGATTTTACTGTAAATAATACTGATAATAAAAATCAACATTATCATTTCACTCAGGTTTCCCTCATGCATAAAACAAAACAAAATGCACTTATCAAGACTGAAAAAAAAAAATTAAGAAAATGGAAAGAAAAGAAAAACCATTCCACGGTTTTACCTTAAACTCTTTCATTACTGATTTTTTAACTAAACTAGTCCTGTTTTAAATCAAGACATATCCTGTGTTGTTTATACAAATAACATGATTGAAATTTTATACAAATAGTAACAGGTTATACTGCATGAAATTTTCCCCTGAACTGTTTGTAAAATGATGAAAAAGGCTTGCAATTTCTTGTTCCAAATACTTGAAAGATTTAAAGAATTTTTTCCCACTATTACCAGCTTTTTGTTGAAATACTCATGCTTATCAAATAGTGCAAATAAAATGATAAACATTGAAAAATAATATATTCACAGTCATCATACAGAAGAAAGAGAAAAAAAAATAAAATAAATGATGTTACATGTTGCATGGAGGAAATCGTAAAACTGCTTTCAATTAATTTGGTGAAAAGTAAACACATGCCTTTATGAGTTTATCAAATATAATGACAAAGATAAAAAAAATTAAGCCAAGATGAAAAATAAATATAATTTATTTTACTTTGACTTTAAAATAAATAAACATAATTAGAACAATGATCAGTTCTATCATTTAAAACTTGAACAAACCTCATAATAAACTGATATATACATGTATATATTGTTCAAACAGATAATTTTATCCAAAAATAATCAAATTTACCAAAATATACCATATATAATAATATATCAAAAATGTCACTGATTAATTCACCTAAAAACTTTTCAAGCAAACATGTAGATCTATATGGAAAAAAAAAATTTAAAAATTTAAAAAAAAATTCGAAAAGAAAATTACTGAGGATTACTTTTTGTTCATAAGCAGTTTTACAATTTTCCTGTGTTACTTCCATGCCATAAAATATGTTAAAAAAAACATCTCATGCTTCCAACTGTCTGAGCAAAACATAGGCTCAAAGCTTACTTGTTCCAATGATGTTTTGTTTTATACAATGAGGGAAACATAAGAGGTAGGACACAATCTACATTCTCACTGATCAAACTGAGAATATATTCATTGTTCCAGTAATATAATGCTCTTTCAGCTACCTGTAAGTATACAATACATAGGAAACATAACAATAATTTATATGGTCATTGTAGTAAGACATGACCATTTCTCTGCACAAATGGAGGGGATTTTTCTTTAATCACACAGACATTGGACCATATACTTAATTTCCAGTTTTCTCTGGAGGACAAATTGTATGGCCCCCAAGTTTCCTTCCCTGCACTCTTCATAGCTAGTGAGCCACATATAAGTAGAACATTTAACCTTCTACATTCTGACACTTTTCATATATTTTGTATAAAAAACAAATCTAAAATGCTTACAAGTCATTTTCACAGAAATTTTTCCCTATATTAACAGTCGAATATAGGCCATTTTCCATATTTAAACCCAAAAATGCTATCTTTTTCTCCTAAAATGTCCTGTGCACATTTGTCCCCAGAAGAGTGGCTTCACAGCAGCTGTCTTAGATCAGCTATTGATTCATATGTAATTGACTGAAAGACAGACTATAGATAGCCATATGTACAGTACCTAGCATGTCAAATTGAAATTAATTTGAAACTTAGATTAAATGTGTGGTTATGTTACATTTTCATCTTTGGGTGCTTGATTTTCAAATTCTTCCCTTTTCTGATAAATCATTCTATATTTTCTCCTTAAGAAAGTCACTGATTGATTTGAAAAAAAAATCACTGTAATAAGGAATATAAGGACTTGTTATGTTTCCTTAACTTTAACAACAGAATTGGACTGTAAAAACAAATAACACAAACCTGAAGAAATACCACTTCTAGAGAATGATCCCTAGTTTTAACTTTTGATTGTTTGACAGGAAACGTTCAATATGTGATTATTCTAAACCTTGTATATTTAACCTTTCCTGACTTTGGAATGATCTATCACTAATCTTTAACCTACTGAATTTGTGGAATGGATTTGGCAAGCTTTGAAAGAGGAACATTCCATTGAATGTTGAGCAATATGATAAGCAAAATACAAAAACTGAGCTCCCAACAGTAATGAGCCTGGTCAGAGTTCACTGATGTGCAGATTGGCCTGGCTCTATACTGGTGGCAAAGGATAAGCTCTTTCTGTTACAGCAGAGCGAGACTTTTCATTTACAAACTGATAAATTAGTGAAACCAAAATGCAACACTCTAAAATTGATTCAATCTTTATTTTTCTGTAATGGAGTTGATTTTGGTCAGAAAATTTCCAATCACTTTAGGCTATGTTGCAACATCAGATTGTTAAATAAGTGCATAAAAACAATCTCAAGACTGATATGTTTGACTGACTTTATAACGTATTCCCAATACAAGATACAAGGCCAAGGCCTGTATTATACATACCTGAAAATGTGGACTTGAAACACACTTGGCTAACTGTTTAAACAATGGAACCATCACTTTAGTGAATTCAGCTGGTTCTATCACATCTAATATTTCCTCTAATTCATTGAGAAACATCACCTGTGTAACATAGTAAAACAATATGTTAAGAAGCTTTCAAATATACAGTAATGACAAACTTTTACCTTGTTTGTCTGTGCAAACTAAATATTGCCAAAAGATCCAGGTTAACAAAGGAAATGATTCAAATATGTATGCAATTTGTACAGGTACAGTATTCCTAAATTCTTTCACAGATTGATTAATTTTCATGAAAGAGGTATTTTATTTACATTGAAAAAAGGGAGTGTCTTTCATAAAATTTAGCAACATAAATAAATTTGATATAAATCTTGTTCTTCAATCAGATTATCATTACTGAAGACTTAACTGTACAACTAGCTTTTGATATTAATTTCATTTAAATTACATTATCAAGATTGATAATCGAATGCACTTTATTTCACAAAATCTGCATATTTAGTCAGTCATTTTCCTAGTATGTTCCTTTATCATTAATATATCTTTTGTTGGTCAATAGGTCAATCCAACACAGTAAAATTCTTGTGGTGACTTTCAAGCATACATAAGGAAAATACATCAGATGCCTCTCTATGAATAATTTCAAGACGAGATTTGTTTTGGCATAATGTACATACATGGTAATATAACACATGGAGTAAGGCATAACATCACACAAACATGAGCACAAAAACCATGAAATGCACACTTACACCAGAGTAACACAAAAAGGGTAAACCCATATTTCCATTACCCTAAGCACAAGCTTCTTATGAATAAAATACTCTGAAACTGTGAAACTGTAATATAAACATGCACAATAAATGAAATTCTCTCATACCTCTTTAGGACTGTGAACTTTTGGCCAAAACTTTAACAGTGCCATTATAACCTGAAATATACACACACACATATATATATGTACATAACAATTGGTCACATTTTTCAGCATCAATATAATGCTTATTTCCAACACCAGAGAAAATTCCTGCCGTATAGATGAAATAGAGGATATTGAATATGTATAGCTTTAATACTACATTTATTCAACGAGTTCAAAAACTTAAGTATTGATTCTACACAAATATACATGTATTTCTTTATCACATAACTAAAATAAGAACTGTTTACAGTTAAAAAGTAATTTTTCCATTACGTGCCTTGAGTGCAAAGCCAATATTAACACTCTTTAATGCTATGTTTGTATATAATGTAAAAGACGTCAAGTCAAAGTGTTATTACAAGCTGGACTCATGCATAACACAAATGCATACAGGTATGATTTAGTAAAAAGCTTTCAACATTCAATTTGTGAAATCAGTCAAAAAAAACATATTTTTATTACAAATTTGAAATTCAAACTTACCGGTTCTGTGAGACTGGGATCCTTTTCAAGGAATTGTACCACACAGTAGGCCAGCTGTGGGTGATACACGCTCAGAGACTTCACCTTGTGTAACGGCAGAAGAACTTTCAATAAAAACACTTTATGCTCTTCCTTCAAAGGTAGCGCAAATCCATTGATAATACTGGAAAGAAAACAAAACAATCCAACTTGTCAACAATTCAAACCGAACTATTGACTTTATTTCATCAATGATACCCAGTCTATAACCTATTCTCCTACAATATATTTGTCCTGCAAAACAACTGAATTATACATTCCCATACAGCATAAACAAACCAAAATGTTGGATATTTTACCTAAACTATCGCATAAAACATTTTAGTAAATTGTGAAGCAAAGTGAATTGAAACTATGTACATGTAACTTGAAAATGACTGATTAAAAAGGAAATTATATATTTCACTAATTGTTGAATACATAAAGCATTTACTATCTTATACAACAATTAGTAACAATTTCATTTTCTATTCGCCAAGGCAACTTTCAAATGTACGCTACAGCGAATACTCCTTTGCATAAAAAATATATTCTACTTTCGCTAAGCAACCACTTAATGCTTTACACATGAGAATATTATAGAACTGCGCAAATGAACAAATGAAAATGAGTGAAATAATGTGATACAAAATAAATATCTTACTGCTTCAAACCAAACTGGGAGAAAAGTCCGAACAACTAAGGTAGTAGATTTTGTTTAGAAATTGACTATGCTTACCTTCCTAAGATCTCTAAAAGCTCTGCTATCCCATTATGGCGTCCTGTTTCATATATAAAACTGAAAAGATACGGTATAAAGACTTCATTCTCATTTGGGTTATAAGTCATTACAATAATACCTACCTCCCTAGAATCTCTAAAAGTTCTGCTATTCCACTATGTCTTTCTGTTTCATATATGAAACTGAAAATAAACAACATAGACACAGGATGATGTATCGTAAGTTGTTTGTTTCTTTGATGATAAATGATGACGTGATATCCAAGCTCGCACTGTTGTACATATGTCATGGCCACAAACCAATGTTTATTATTTTACACCTTTTTCATGGTTATACCTTGATTTGGGATCATTTCTTTAAGGGATTTCAACATCAAAATAAAGATGTGTTGTTAAGTGAGTAAACAGTAGAGGTTGATCAGACTTTACTATGTGGTAGGCCCAGTTGTATGATAATTCCGAAGAACTTTTCAATTTTGCTGCTAGATATCAAAAAGTGTTTGACAACACTGGCATGTTCATGCCAATTATTAAGCTAAGACACTCTTGTGAAACCTTTCTAACGGACTGATCCATATTTTATTTTCTTCTTACAATCCATCAGTTGGAACAAAAACCATAGGGTAATGACTTACTTTTTTACTATCTGGATTTTTCATGAACTTTTCTATTGAATGGGTATGTTTTTTTAAATGCAGATTTGGACAAAATTGCCTGGATATTTTAACCCCAATTTAGATATGTTCTCACATAGATATAATGGCCAATGGTAATTAGCTAGAAGGCACAAAGCAGACTTGAAAGCATCGCCACATATCTGACCACTGATTTTTATCCTATATTAAGGAGTGAAAGGAATTATCTCTGTCACTCAAGTAATTGTTTGGATGACACCAATAAGTTATTATTTGAAAGGAAAACATTAAAAAGTTCTTACAGAAACTTGATAGGCTTCAGTTGATTTACTATCAAAGCTGTTTACCTTTTCTTTTAAGTTTTTAATACGAGGTTAAAATTTCTTTATTTATGTTACGGAAAATTTTATATTTTTTATTTATATTTTATAAACATAATTTTTTATCTGCACTCTTCAAAATTGGCGGACAAGTTGGTGAACATATTCCCTTATAATATCTCAACAAAGATCCAAAAGTGGTTTATATTACAAAATGTACTTATACATGTATTTAAATTAGTACTATTTTTTTTCTCCAAGTCTACAAATCAATATTTACAGAAGTAAAGTATATCAGAGCTTATTTTATTATGATTGCATGTCTTCAAAACTTCTACAGATTACACACACACAATCTGATCAGAGCCTATCTATACAATCTTCACCAGAAGTTTATCAGTCGGCAGAGAATCTCCCTACGGTCTTAGTGACAAATTGATTCCTGTTTTACTACAGCTACATTGCTCAGTGTACGAGGAAAGACAGAAGCTTGTTTTAAGACCAATTTATCTATTTTATGACCCGAAGAAAACATTTTTTGAAGAAGAAAAATACTGTCCTTGTCTGACATGTTAGGTTAATCTAAGACTAATGAAATGAATGAATGAAAACCCAATTATTGTGTCTGCAGTTCTACAAATATGACACTTCTTTCTAGACAAAACATCTAGATATATAAGAATTTTTCTTCCAAAATATAGAACCATTCAGTCATAAGAAAAACCAGATTTACATGGCTCATCATTTCATTGACATTGTAATTCAAAGTACTAACTTGTCTTTTAAAGGATAGTAAGAATTTCTGATTATTTTTAATAATTTCTCATGACAATTTTTTTCTCAAATGTATCATATATACCAATTTCTTGCTTAAACATTTTAGTTTTTTTCCTTTAATGATTTGCAGTCAATCTGATGTTGGTACACTTAAGGAAATAGGATATGTTTTTTTAAGGCAGCCAATGTCAACAGCAACAAGAGCCTCATACTTGCTTTCTAATTTTGGAACGGGGTGTAAGTGACTAAAAGGCACATCACTAATGTAAAGGTCATGGTGACTTCCAAGCTTCTAGTGACTGAGGAAAAACCCAAGGTGACCCTGCAATCATTATCAAACACAAGCATGAACCTAGATTGTACAATCAACCGTTCTGCAATGCTGAATAAACAACTCAATAAAAGATAATAAAGCTTGAATAATGTTTAAAACACCAACATGTTAATAGCATAGTGCTCTATCCGACAACTATATTTGATAAGTAAGCTTACCTATAAAAAATATTATTAATTTGTTTCCTAATATATGCTCTCAATCCCAGGAATTTCCCATAAATTCTGTGTAATATAGTCTTCTGAAAGTCTCTCTCTCTAGGATCTTCACTATCAAATAACTCCAATAACTGTAATCATAAAACATTCCAATTAGAGCAGGGGAAAAACAATGATGATAATTGAGCCGTGTCACGACAAAACCAACATAGTGTGTTTGCGACCAGCATGGATCCAGACCAGCCTGCGCATCCGCGCAGTCTGATCAGGATCCATGCTGTTCGCTATCAGTTTCTCTACTTGTAATAGGGTTTGTAAGCGAACAGCATGGATCCTGATCAGACTGCGCGGACACGCAGACTGGTCTGGATCCATGCTGGTCACAAACACATTACGTTGGTTTTGTCGTGACGCGGCTCATATTATTTTATCTATTTTATCAAATATTATCGTGCCATGTACAAACAACAATCCAATTATACATTTGTTAACTAAAGGTCATGGTTTTTTTACTTATTTTTTATGAAGATTGAAATAAACAAGAACATTTATAGAACTTGTTAGGATATCTTATTCAAGTTGCAATTTTGTTACATCCAGTCTTAAATTTTATTTCTAATTTATCCTCACACCACTAATGCCTTTATACAGAGAAAAATATTTGACAAAGCTCTTCATCCTGCTTTTCAAAAACTTCTGTTTTCACTGTTTTAAAACAGAGAAAATTTTAGAAAATGGTCTCCATTTTTTTAAGATATTTCTGTACAATATGTTCTCTGCAATTTTGACTGCAACATTGTTAAATGAAATGATCTCTATACATTATTTAGTCACATGCCAAGCTGAGTTTTAATTCATTAATAAATAATGGAACTTCACTCATGAAAATCATTTGACTTGATACATACTGTATGTGTAGAAATTTTCGAGGGCTTCAAATTTTCGCGATCTTCGCAGTGACATTCTATCCGCGAATTCATGTTTAGCGCGAATATTTCTACACCAATAATTCCTCAATAGTCATATTTTCGCGCTTCTATAGAACAATTTATATCGGTGTGTGATATGCTTTCACACTTTTTATCTAAATGTTTACTGAGTAATCGTGTTTTGTTTTCCAAGTTATTCATGACTTAAAATAGTTTATGTTTGTGTTTTTTTGTATTGTTTGTTAAAAAAAAAACTAAAACATTATCTTATCAGATGTCAAGATGTTTATGACGCAAACTATGAATAATTATGCACGTTAACGGGCATTCTTTTGTTTGCTAAAATCTGTCCGCTAGACAGTTTCTTTTTTCCGTACAATAGCGTATTGTTAGACACCTAGTATTGAAAATAACTATGAACTCCCACAATGTTTACAGTAATTTTCCTTATTTTTTAGATTTTCGGCAGTCACCTCCGCGAATTCAAAATAGCGCGAATATTTGTATAGACCCCCAAAAAGGATCTTTCCGCGAAAATTTGCTTCCGCGAATTTAAATACACATACAGTAATATTTTGCACTTGTAATCAATAGATGTGTCACAGAAATATATCACTTTCACTTTCAATTAATAGAACATGTTTATTCTGGATTTATCTTTATAGTTTGAGAGGTTTTTTTGTTTTGTTTTTAATATTGTTACCATCCATAGCAAATGTTACACCATTCAACTTCAGTCCAAAAATCCTATAGTTTAAAAGTCATTGTAAGTAAAAGACATTGAGTAACTTCTGGTCAATAATGTTATCTATTCTTGAGTGCAAAAAATAACACAGATATAACAATTATATATTATATATACCTGTAAAACAAACTTCTGGTCTATATATCTTTTAGCTGTATTTGGCTGAAAATCGGGAGACTCTAAAAACCGCAGAAAAAACTCGTACACCAGCTGAAAGGAGAATTGAAAGATTAAATTATTTTCAGCTTGCAGTTATCAATAAGTCTTAGTTACCATTCTCACCAAAATAGAACATTATTGGCACTCTTCTAAACTAAAATCTCTAAAAAAAGATTCAAAATTTATTCAAGTTATTTTATGTAATAGCCTTTATATCCTTTTAACCGTAACTGGGCTTTTCTAAAAAATAAATAGAGGATACTGAATGAGTGTAGTTTAATACTAAATTTAAATAAAATCATATTATGCGAGCCTCTGGCGAGCATAATATTGTTTTATTCAACGAGTTCAATAAATTTAGTATTGAATCTACACGAATATAATATTCTATTTATCACATATATAAAATAAGAACAGTAAACTGTTAAAATATGTAATTTTTCAATGACGCGCCTATAGTGTTACGCTAACATTAGCGCCCTTTAAAGCTATGTTTCTATATTGCGCAAATGACTTAATGTCAAAGTGTTATAACACTAGCATAATATCATTTTTATTAAATGGCTTTATTACACTCCTGCGCCGTGGTTTATGTGATAATACAAGATATTTTATATTTTGACCACAAGGGAAGCATTTAAGGATTATATAAGTTTGTGACTATTACAGGATAATTCCAGGCGGCTGTAATGCCATCAAATTTGATTCAAACAATGGATTATCTTTTATCAAAATTCATACAACAGCCAACCTCAACCAACAGTGAAGAAAAAATGAGAAATCATGTTGAAATGGAAGAATACATAGAAACCACACATTTACAATGGATTAATATGTACAATTTTAATTTAATTAAGATCTATCGGTTTTGAACCCATCTGGTTCTTCCTCATATTAAATCATAAAAAGAACAATGAAGCAGGTCTTGAAAATCTTGAATCGTTTGAAAAAAATACAAAACTATTTTAATATTCTACCAAAAAAACAAGAGCTGTCGGTAGGACAGCACGCTCGACTATTCTTAGTGCTTGATAGTAAAGGAGCCTTGATAATGTTAAATTTTTTAAGTTCACAAAAGGGCTAATTTTTTTTTATAAATTCATGTTATAGGCCTTAGAGAGAGTCTAATTATACAGTATTGGCTTGACTATTCGGAAGGTAATGTCACAAGGGTGTTTTATTGAGTATAATAATACTAATTACCTATGAATACATAAATTTGACAGAAAAGGTACAAAGGCTTGTTATTAAGATGTTTTATCAAGTAAATGACTGATTTATTATTATGAATGCATAAAAGTGTCCCAAAAAAGGCACAAACCCTTCAGTAGTTATTGAGATAACAGCTTACAAGCAAAACCCTACCATGAATTTCTAAGTTGAAAAAGGGGAGAAAAATCAGCCTAAATGCAAGATAGAATTATGGATCTTTGTCAGTGACCTACAATTATGACCCTAAATGCATATGTGAAGTTTTAAATAAATATCTTTAATAGTTATTGAGATATGTAAAACTTGCATGTAAACATTAACCAAAAGACTAAGTGGAAAAGGGGATATGAATCAGCCTTTATGCAAGATAGAGTTATGGAACTTGGTCAGTGACATACAATTATGACCCTCCAATTATGACCCTAAGTGCATGTGTAAAGTTTCCAGTAAATATCTTTGAAGACCTTTAACTTTTAACCAAAATTTCTAAGTTTTAAAGGGGCAAATAATTCTGCAAATATTGCAGGCAGAGTTATGCAATTTCGCAAACTGGTGTACATTGTTACTATAAATAAGTATTGTAAGTTTCAATTGAATATCTCAAGCAATAATTGAGATATTTGACTTTACAAAAAAACTTTAACCAAAATTTCTAAGTTCCAAAGGGGCATAATTCTGTCAATATTGTAGGCAGAGTTATCCAACTTGTCAATCTGATGTACCTTGTTACTATAAATAAGTATTGTAAGTTTCAATTGAATATCTCAAGCAATAATTGAGATATTTGACTTTACAAAAAACTTTAACCAAAATTTCTAAGTTAAAAAGGGGCATAATTCTGTCAATATTGTAGGCAGAGTTATCCAACTTGTCAATCTGATGTACCTTGTTACTATAAATAAGTATTGTAAGTTTCAATTGAATATCTCAAGCAATAATTGAGATATTTGACTTTACAAAAAAACTTTAACCAAAATTTCTAAGTTCCAAAGGGGCATAATTCTGTCAATATTGTAGGCAGAGTTATCCAACTTGTCAATCTGATGTACCTTGTTACTATAAATAAGTATTGTAAGTTTCAATTGAATATCTCAAGTAATAATTGAGATATTTGACTTTACAAAAAACTTTAACCAACGCAGACGCCGACGCGGACGCTGACGCCGACGCCGGGGCGACTACAATAGCTCTCATATTCTTCGAATAGTCGAGCTAAAAACCCATATACATATATTTTCCTATCAACTGTCACAAACATGACTATTACCTGTAAGTGTGGCCAGGCGGCTTCTAAGGTGGGTTCATCCTCCTCTGGGTCAAACTCGGCACCACTAGGATTGGATGATGGAGGTAACGTTCGGAATAAATTGGTAGCAAACTGAAATACATAGTTGGGGGGAAAAAACATTGAAAGGTATATTTTTTAACTAAAATAACCAAACGGGTAGATTATGTCACATTGTTTACCTTATTCGTGGCATCCAAAACAAGAGATTTTTTTTAATTGGTATTCAACCTGCTTATTATGAAATGAACATGTTCAGCCTTTGGGTTGTTACAAATAACTGTCTACTGTACAGTTTCAAGAACTTCAACATCAAAACAGCCAAAAGTATAGGGTGCAGTCAGACTGTACAAATATGTAATACACATGCCTGGCTCTATACTGGTCAAATATTCCTGTCATTTATTGCAATAAGCACTCAAATTTTAAATAGAATATTTGACCTTTCAGTGAGACAAAGAAACCCTGTGTTTAAAGGAATAGTTGCTTTCACAGTTAGGTTACTTTGAGCTTATAGCTATTACAACTTTCACACTGGTATTACAACTCTACAACAGTTGTATTTATTCTTGACATTTATATGCCTAAAGTTTATAAGATTTTAACAATTTTTCGCAGTTTTGGTGCGATCAATAGAAAAGTTATTCATAATCTAACAACTGGGAGCATCAAGTAAACATGCAGATAGAAGTTAAAACAAAAATTTTGCTTTCAGAGTTTCAGCCTTTTATGGCAAAATTGGCTCCTCTGCCTTCCTAAGATAAATTCCCCCTATTTCCCATATTTTCTTACATTTGAGAAATTTTGGCAAAAAATAGGATATTATTGAAATGCCTTCTTCAGACTGGCTGTAAACAGTTATACACTTTATACACCTAAAACAAAGAATTTTCCTCTAATTGAAATCCTAAATGTGACCAGTTTATAAATTTTAAGGGTCAAATTCACAACCTTGTCTCATTTACTTATTTGTCTCCCCCTATATTTGTGAATTTCAGTATTTTATTTTTATAAATGTACATTAAACTTATTACCATATGGATGGCTTCCGGGTATATTGCATCTGTAATGACCCCTCTATTTTGTGTTACAAATTCAACCATCTCATTGAGTGCTGCACGTTTGACCTCTTTCCATTTAAGGTCACTAAGTGGATCTTGCATGAAGTCAAATAGAACACAACATTGTCGTAGCTTCTGAATAAACAGCTCTTCTCTCTCTGCCGGGGTAGCATCTGAAACAAAAACATATAAAACATATTTTATATACACACTAGGCACGGATCATAAACATAAACTTAGGGGCCTTATTACAATTTTTTTTTAGGGGTTGGGTTTTTAACATTCACACCAACACAGTATAGGTCATATGGCTACTTTCCAGCTTTACTGGTGGGAGGGTTTTATAGACCTCTTTATTACATAATAAGTAACATGAGAACCAACTGTCACTATTCCACACAAATGATCCAAAGGCACCCAGCCACTGGCGCAAACAAACATACATCAATCTAATAAACAGATTTTTTTCTTAGGAATACCTTCCTAACAATAAATCTAAATAATATATCTTCACCACTCCTTGGAAGTCAGAAGAAAGAAGAAAAAATAATAATGAAAATTATTTTCAAACAAATCTTGCAGAATACCAATCCTACAACAATGCCTCAATTAGTTGCTTGAGCTGAGATTATATCTCTCTGTGGAATGTACAAGAGAAACCTGAAAACCTAAATCTATATAGCTTCATGATCTAATGTCACGAGAAAGATGTAAAAAAAATATAGAATTTTTATTTCTCAAGAACTTTGATAAACAAGTTTCCCTTGAGTTTGAAATCAGTCAATTATATTGCTCCTGTTTCCAGATTCATGAATTTAATCAGATAAGATCTACGCACACACAAAAAAATCATGACACAAAAACCTTATTTGTGTTTGAAGAAAACTGTCTATTTCTCCTACAGAATACCAAACTCAAGTACATGTAAATGTCTCCTACTTTTGCCAATAAGTAAGCACTAAGGCTAAAATACCGGGAAATAAAGATTTCAAACTACTGATTCAATCAAGGAAAAGCATAAAAGAAATGCTGGTAATATATCCTCCTATCTTAACTGAGCTGTTTTAAACAGGCCCAATAATCACTGACAATCTTCTCCTAAAAGTCGAAAATACACAGTATAATTACATTTTCTTCCTAGAATCTGTTCATTCGACACACAATGCATAAAGTATGAGTAACTAACAAGTTATAACAACTGCTTATTTGGAACTTTCTTAGTTTTCAAATGATTCGAGATTTTTTTTCTTTCTCAACATGTTTTTCAAAGTTTAAACTTTCTACCAATACAAGCACTGAACAAACAAATGCATTACAACATGTAGCCTACAATGAACTTAATCATTAAGTAAATGTACAATTATTTGCTATCTCCCTGTATAAAATATCGAATGAATAATTGTAAAGTACCTTTACAGAACTGCTGGCTGATATTTGCAAAGGAATACGTCATTGCGACAATAATCCGCGCATATCAGACTGATGGTGAAACAAGAGACATCTGCATGTATACTTTCTAACCTAGTAATCACTTTACATAACCAACTTATAGCATTGTCTTTCTTCCCCCTTAGATAGGCAGGTGCATGGATATTATTATATAGTATAAACTTGAGAAAAAACCATAATTCTACCTGCCAATGAAAAATCAATTCTGTAACTATAGTGACTTTATCAATAGTATACTATTCAAAGTAATGTAACATTTCATTTTTCTTCTCCGCTATAATTCTAACATGCTGCTCTAGCGGTATTTAGCATTAAATTTAATATCTAAGTCACACAAATCAACCTGAGAGTATTACATTGTTTCAACTTCATCAGGATGATGTCTTTCTGACAAGATATTCCAAGAGAAAATTTCTTTTATTAAAGTTGGGTATGAAGATGTTCCAGATCTGTCAACGATCAAAAAAGGTCATATAAACTAGGGGGAAGGTCCACTATAGTTTTGTAACATCTTCAAGTCCTATCCTTCTGAATGCTCTGTCATATACAGTACACTTTTAATGCATGTATGTAAAATTGTGATAAATTGTATGTATATTTATAACAGTAAAATATTAAACTGGAAATAAATTGCCAAAATAAAATTTCTATTTGCATAATATTATATACCAAAATATTCCAGTACTTATTTATATCAAGGTCTGATCAATGTCATATGAAAAATAAACATACAAAAACCTCAATAGCTTGTGACTTACTAATAAATATTGCACATAAACAAAAATAGCATATTCTCAAGTTACCCTATTTATTACCTGTAATTTTCATAAATATATTTTACATTAGTTTTTCTCCCATTTCAATTCATAATCAATCCCAGCTATTAATGATGGAATTTATTTCTGAAGGCAATATTCCCATCATCGAGTATCTTGCGAAAGCTGAACAAAGCCCTATTGTGGGAATCTGCCCGTGTGAATATACAGACACCTACAATCAGCAAACTGATAACAGCTTATTTGCTGATGACATAATTGAGCTGTGTCACGACAAAACAAACGTAATACGTTTGCGACCAGCATGGATCCAGACCAGCCTGCGCATTCGCGCAGTCTGATCAGGATCCATGCTGTTCGCTATCAGTTTCTCTACTTGTAATAGGATGCAGATGCGCAGGCTGGTCTGGATCCAAGCTGGTCGCAAACGCATTATAATGGTTATGTCATGACACGGCTCAATTTTGCTGATGACATAATTAACCATTACATACCTTACACTCAATACAATATTTATGACTATTGTCAGATAGTAAAATGTAATTATTCAAATACTCATGAATATGACTCTCTCAACTTTGACTGACCTTAGAATTTAATGTCCTAATCTACATACTAATGACATGGTAAATTTTAAGATCTACAGCAATCCTATTGACAGCTTTTATACTCACTTAGCTTTCACTGATTATATAAATAAAGAATGGCATATATCCAATGTTGTTGTTTTTCTTTACATAGATGATTATAAACTCAGAGACGGTTGCATTATTTTCGAAACTAATTTGAAACCTGCTTTCTGTTAGTTTAAAATTATTTATTTAAGCTTTATGAGAAGGAAGCTTGTTGTTTCAACCCGTCTGCTTCTGAGAGAGCTGCGGTAACCAGTCCTGCGTCAGATATATGTTTTTGACCTCAAAATGGCTCAAACTAATTATTCCCCAAGTTGAGAGGCAAACTACTTAACCACAAAACCAGAGCATTGTATTGAAAACTTTAGGAGACTTGTCTTTCGTTGACATCCTTTTCCAATATGTAAAAAAATTTTGTTTGTTGTTTATTTGTATGTACATTATAATATATCTTTGGGAAACCCAAACATTATAGTATACATGTATACTGCCTTACACACAGTAAGTCCTTTTTGTAGACTGTTTGAAATGAAAATGCGCATCAAACAGACATATTCATGGATATACTAGTAATCAAAAGAAATTTCAGACAAAAAAAATAAATATAAAAAATTCATTGATGTCAATAACATAAGTCTAGGTGTATCTAATGTGGCCATCTCAATTTTCAGTATATCTTGATCGTGCTCTGAAAAATCAATGTGGTCATTGGTTATTCTGCAGTAAAAATGGTCCGAGGATCTACAATTGGAATTAATAAGCTGGTGGTTTCAGGAAAGGCGCAATAACAATATACTTTTTGATGATTGTTTCCTAACTAACCTTTATCATTTCCTTGTACAGTTACCATTTAATCAATATTTTTTGTTAATTAAATGTGCTTTGACAGACGTGATGACATGTACAAAATTAATGTTGTCTGAATTTCTAATTTTTGAATATTTTATCAAAATAAGTGGGATTCAAAACAGCTGAGTTTAACATTAATTCTCCAAACAAGTTGTTTCACGAGCCTTTTATTCTGTTTCTCCTTACATGAAATATCATAAGCCTGGTCTTTCAGACCACAGTAAATGTGTATCATAAGCCTTATATTTTGTTTCTCTGTTCATGTTGTATTGTAAGCCTTGTATTTCATTTCTCAGTAAATGGACCTTATGGTGTACCATGAGCCTTGTATTCTCTTTCTCCATTCGTGTTGTTTCTTGTATTTGAGTTCTTGGTACATATTTTATTATAAGCATTGTATTTTGGTTCTCAGTAAATGTTGTATCATGAGCCTTGTATTGCATTTCTCATTACATGTTGTATTATGAGCCTTGTATTTTAGTTCTTGGTAAATATTTTACTATAAGCGTTGTATTCTGGTTCTTGTTAAATCTTGTATCATGAGTGTTGTATTCCAGTATTCAGTACATATTTTATCAAGAGCCTTGTATTTTGGTTCTTGGTAAATCTTGTATCATGAGCCTTATATTCTGGTTCTATGTACATGTTGTATCATGAGCAGATCTATGGCAATGATATGCTTTTTCATTTGATTTACAGATCCATTGTAATGTATAGTTATTACAGTTTTTGAAATAAATTGATAAATGTTATTGTGTTTTTTTCACAATGATTTGATATTAATATTATTATACATCATCATTTGAAGTGAGAAATCAGTTTGCTACATATTTACCATCAAGTCTAACAAAACTACATTGCCATAGCAGAATGAATTGATAGAAAAGCTAATGAGTGATGTTGTGACAGAGCTGTAATTAGAATCAGTGTTATATCCTAGTAAACTACAACACTTTTTTTCCCCACAACAGAGTCAAAACAACAAAGACCAGACCTAAATATCTCTTGTTCAGTTACTGTAAAAAGTATATATACAAGTGCCAAGTTTTACTTTACTCAGTTACTTCTTTCTCATTATTTTTTTTAACATCTTTACTTTCCTCTTTTAAGTTAGACCTTTAAACAATTATTTATACTACAATGTACATACACATAAGCTGTCTTTAAACAGACTCGGTAAAAATGCTCTGTCAGCTAAAACACCTAAAATTTATGTACACGACAACAATATAATCTTATTTACGTCACTTGGTAATTAAGGGAAATGGAGATAAATAAAGTATATAGTAAGCTTCTGCTTAAAAAAATGACAAATTACGACTGACGACCATCAAGCACGCTGGTATAGTGACTTACTTTTAACATATCCAGTGAAGACTATAAACCTTACATGTCACTGTATATTAATCATTTAACACACCATCACACATTCATATGCATAAACAACATGTAATTATGATAATTTTCCAGAAAAATTCTTCAGATATCATCTGCAATAACTATTAAAATTATCCTTTTTTGTTATTTCCGTTATTTATATCTAAATATCTCATAGTTATATTAACATTACAACAATCATGCTGGACAAATCAAAAACATTTTAGCAGGGTTACTGTTAAGCTGAAGATTTTGAACAAAAAAAAAGAATCTTTATCCGTTTAATAAATTATGATACATCTCGGCTAGTATGGAGAAGTAAGTACAGTAACTTTATATTGGTAGCTATGTTTAACATGTTTGTCAACAAGTGTGGAGATGTAAATGTAAAATGATACTAGCACACAATAACTTTATATTATATAATGGTAGCTTCTTAATGTTTGTCAATATCTTTAGTTTATAACAAGGAAGCTGTGATCTTATTTTCTCATTTATCACGCAAAATGCAAATCTCTGACATCATGACCCAGTGATAGTAATTGTCTTCACTGTAATACATTGCGGATGTTTAAATATAGAACAAAATTATAGCTTGATCAGTATGCAACTTCTGAGCTAATTATTAACGAGCAATTTGAAAATGAATATTTTAATACATAATTTAGGGAGATCTCCTCTCTAAAGAAAAAATTCAATTGTTATTAAGTGTTTGCTACTTTAAATATCAAGTAATATTACTTTTCTCATAGCATTAAATTAAATGGGGACAAAGCGTTTATATCGAAAACAATGTGTAACAAAAGCCTTAATTAAAATGTGGTCAAACAATTTTAAATTCCTTTTCTTTAGCTTCAACAGTAAAATGTTTAAATGCAGTAAACTGCGAAGGTTCAATAACATAAATATAATTATGTAAAATTCAAATACAGCCATCATTACTTCACATAAAGTAGCTCCGTAAGTATGCAAATCTGAGAACTATTTGGGACCAAACTTTACATTAAAACATTAAGAGTAAGACCAGTGCAGTCGTACCATACTTAGCAATAACAGTTTCATAAATTATTTATTTTACCAGAAGATTAATAAAGTCAAAAATTAATCCTAAACCATTCAGCAATCAAATACTAGGAAAGAAGCCATTTTAAAAAGTTAGTATGATTAAATAATCAGTAACCTTTTATCTGCAAAACGTACATTTTAGAATGCATATTTTTATTTTCAAATTCAAATTCAGTTTTAGAAAGTCATTTCAATCCAAATGCCAGAGTTTAAACTACACCTAAAAGAATTTCTTTAACCTCTTAAATTTAAACTTATACAGTGTAGTAGTTAATAACCTATGGAATATAAACTCTTCAGTGGCTATGAATTATTGACCAGTATACCGTAAACATTGCCTCAATGTAAAAACCCGACCTCCATGTATAATTATTACCTAATAAAAGTTTCCGACTATTTCTGTTCGGGATTCTTTTCAAATATAGAGCTTGTAAACAAAGCTTTATGATAATAATATGAAGGTACACAAATAACTATTGAATTTCAATTATCCATGTACAAATATACTGTGTGAAATACCCGTTCTTTTTCAAAGATTATAATATAATATGTTTCCCCTTTTGACCAGCCTAGTTAAACGTAAACTGGTGAGTCTTGTAAAAAGAACCAACAGCTGCATAAATTTATCTAGTATACTAAGTAACTGGAACTTAAACAGACTATGAAATACTTTAACATTTGAAATATTACGCATCAAATCTGACTAATTCAGCAACCTACAATAGGCTAGACTTTTCTTGCACCTTTTTTAAGCAACCACAAGTTTATCAATATACTAGCTGCTAAATAAAGGTTAAATAATAATAAATTTAGTACAGAAATTCATCTTAGTAATTGTAAGACAGTATAGAAATTTCAACTAAAAAAAAACATTCTGTGAACACATAAGGAAATTTATTTTCACAGACACTGCCAAAGATTCAAAGGAATTGAAATACTACTAGAGCAACAATAACAAGTTATCTTCAGGTACTGACATTTCAAGACGGGTAATGAAGAAAATTTGACATAAAACACACCACTTGTAAATACCTCAAGGGCACATAACTCTAGACTATCTGCTTTAATTAGCCATTGATCAAACAGACAAAGACATTTTGTAAGAAAATGAAAATACAAATGTATGTATTAAGTTTGCAAATCACAAAATTTAGTACTGTAATACCTATAAACATAGCAAGGTAATTATATTCTTATTAAAGATATACTGTCGCTTTTCTTTATTAAATTTGAGGATTTATTAAATGTATTGGAAGGAAAAGAGATGGAGCAATTTCATTTCACTCTTAATTTCTAAACAGGAAGAAACTAAAGTAAATGACCAAATTTATTCAACACTATAAATCATAAGATACGAAGCTATAAGAAAATAAGTGCATAAAAAATAAAATGCCATGTCAGCAGCTCCCCAATTCCATGAGACAATCAAGTCCAAAATTCCTGCTTTTTACATATGTTGAGCCAGTAATCAGTAATTATTCAATGAGAGTAAAGAACTGATTAAATATGGTACTAGTTACAACTGACCAACACTTTAACTTCCAATATTGATACATAATTATGCTTATTATGAAAAAATACTGCAATGAAACTGTAAAAGGAATCAACAACAGCCTCAACCCTTCAAATGTCAGACAGTACATCTATTGTATCAATCTGTTAAAGTTGTCACAACAAGTTAATCAAAGCATCTCTCCACGCTTCCACTAGTTTCAGGTAATGAAGAACTATACATTTCCATTTTTTCATACAAAATAGGTCTTACCTTTCAATAGAGGAAGTTTAACTATTTCTCTATTTTTTGTAATGTTGAAACGTGATGAATTTTGTCGTTTATCCTTTTTCACATGAGGGGGTCCCGTAAATTTCATTTTATTTATAGACGTTGTGGGCGGATGTGTCTCTGAATTTGGGCTTGATCCCTTTTTCTTTGCCTGTAGATATAATCATTATAAAATATTAAATTCTGAGGTTATTAGGCTATATTTTATCTCTCATAGTTGTTTATTTATGACAATTTGACTAACCAGGAAAGAAAAGCTGAGAAAAGAAAACATGAAATGTATCATCTATGTATTGTATAGTGTATAATAATCTATAGCAGATTTCAGTTTCTACTTGAATCAATGCAATGTTTATTTATGTCTAAGTAATAGTACATGAAACAAGTAAGTTACGAGGATATAACACTAGCTGGGGCGACATCAAGGGGTGTTTCCGCTATAAAATGGCGAGGCCGTAAGGTTGAGACAATTTTTATTGCAGAAACATCCCGAGATGTCGCCCCAGCCAGTGGTACCCCCGTAACTAACGAGTTTCATATACTATAACTGTTTTATTGCAATGACATAATGTTATCTTTTTTTGTAATAGAATTCTTTTTTTTTGTAATAGAAACAAATAAATAAATAAATCCTTAGCTACATTACAGTTATTTATGATAAGGCAGTTTTTCAAGTTGTTAAAAAATATACAAAAGACATCCAATGTTAGAGGCGGATTGTAAACTGTTACCAAGATTGATTCAAGATTAAAGGGCTTTTTTTTCAGTGGAAATAATTCATTCAGCGGATATACCTATTGATTAAATGAGAGTAAATTTCATTTCATTAATTATCTTTGTTTATATTTTTTATTGTATTTACATTGTAACTTCCAAATTCCGGAACTTCTAAAATCCGGAAACTTCTGAAAACCGAACATTTTTCAGGGTCCCGAAATTTCTCCTTCTGTTTTCTTTATAATTAAAACCTCTGAATTACGGAACTTCTAAATTCTGAAAACCGAACGATTTTATGGTAAAATTGGGGTTATATCAATTGAAATTTACTTCCAAAATCCGGAAATGAAACGGTGGGAAGGAATATGATACTTGTGATTGTAAAATCTTCAATATGTCAGTATCTTCCAATTAATAATAACCATTTATCTTGACACCTATTACAATCACAACCTGTCAAGCATGTCAAACACTTGATTATAGTGGTATGAAAATTAAAAGACTGAGAAGTATAATAGGATGAAAAACGAAGACTAAAGGTTTATGACTGGCATAACATGATATTTACTAGTCTAAAGGATACATTGTATTAATTAACATTATGCTATTGTATCAACGAATTCAGTTATATATTACCATCATATTTAACATAGTTATAAACTTTTTAAAAGTTCTATAACTTTGTCATTTTATGAACTTAATCAGCTTCAAATATTTTTCGTCATGTTTTCTTAAACAGTTGATGTTAAGTGTTTCTACTTCTTCAGATAATTCCAAACTTCTGAATTCCGGAAACTTCCAAATTCTGAACATTTTGGCTAGTCCCATAGGTGTTCGGTTTTCAGAAGTTACACTGTATATATTTATTTTATTTTATTGATTCCATTTTTTTATTTTATTTTTTTCTACTGGGAATGGTCGTTACCACTGCCCCATTGGAGCCTCTATGAAAAAAAAACTGCATTGATATATACAAGGTGCGAAAAAAACTCGACCGATATATAACAGTCGAGTTTTTTTGCTATATGAATCAATGAAAAATCTGTACTGCTATATATCAATACAGTTTTCAAATGCTCATTGAAGTGTACTGAGTATAATAGGTTAGTAAGAACAAAGGAAAAGTTCTAAACCATGTGATAAATTGCACTAGTCCCTATTTGCAATTAACTAGAACTATATAATACTTAATATACGCATTTTGGGAATAAAATAATTCTTTTTAATTTAAAAATACCAAATATAAACAAGCACAGTACACAGATATATTGTGACACTCCTAATTTTAAACAACCAATTCAAGTTATATAAAGGAAATCTAAAGAAAACTTTTTAAGGACTGGGAATATCATGGTATGTCACAAATACATTTGTATCTATTAAATATTACAAACAAAATACATTAATTAGCATAACCACTGATATCTTGACCATGATGGAGCTGTTACTACAAATCAAAATACCCTATCTCCATTTGTTTACATATTGTCATACAAAACTATGGTTTGTTGATTTAACCTTAAAATGACATTTTTTAATATTAAAATTATCAAGTTTGTTGTTTTATTTTCACATCACTTGCTGATGTGTAGTACTAGAATAATTAAAAACATTCACTGAAAATGCAAGGTAAGCAGTATTTGTGATATTTTCTAAAATCTTTTCTTATCAAGAAATCTAGTATTATTTAATCGATGAAACATAAAGATATTCTAGACAACTAGGTAGGTTCCTGGAGCACAAATGAAAAATAAAGAAGAAGGAGTTGTTACAGCAGATATTTTGATATATAAATACAATTAAACAATGTTAAATTAGATACTAATGGCTAACTTAATTCAGATTGATATTCTCAATTTCGGCCAGTTTGAGACAAGCATAAGTGTGGTACTGTGTACAATAATAATGTGGCAAAACATTACCATGGAATCGTTTCCTTTTAATACAACTGAGAGTTTGAATGAACCTTAAAATATTTTCAGCAATGGACATATTTTTAGTTTAATGGCAATATGTGATGCCATTCTACTTTCACTTTCAACTTTTGAAGATGAGACACTGATACCTGCTTAAAGTTATTTTACTGGTATTCGAAAACAGGAAAAACAAAAACATTAAATGAAAACAACAGATAAAGGTGTGTTGCAGGACAACAACTAGTGACTTGTATCAGACCAATGGTGGACACCTACAATGTACATGACAAAACCGGTTCTCCGTGAATAAACATAAGATAGCCTTGTACCTGCTCAACCCCAATTTTTTATCACAAGTATAATCAAAGCAGTTACGATGTTCTACATTTTTAAACTATATATTCAGTTACAGAAGTCAGAAAAGGTTGTACATTGTGCTCTATTTTTGTACAACTGTTTCTTTTCATTTCAGAAAATTGTGAATAGAATGTCATTGGTGTTTACTGGCAATGCATCTGGCTTCTGGAATTTTATATCCTATTTTAAAACCCACCCTACAGAGAGATTCAGATGCTATAGTAATTGCTTTTAAAATGTCTTGAACTCCAAAGTAAATATATACTTAGTTATTTTGATCTCAAATCAGAACACCTTAATTATCTGGAATGCAAGACAAGAGGGTCTGACCATCTGTTTGTTTGTTTTCCTGTTTTCTTTACCTAGATTTTAACAAATTTTTATGTTGGATTCACCTAAATTGCTTTCCTGGATAACAACTAACGTGTAATTACGAATTTCTCCACAAGTTATCCACTACTTATCCCACATGATTCCTGAGTCAGCAGTGAGAGACAAATAAGATTAGACAATCAGTTGACACAGAGAAATTTTGCTTCTCCTGATTTTTCAATGATTTCTTTGATGTATCCGCCATCTTGACACAATCATGTGATAAGACCATCATCAAGTGATTTGTGTGAAGCCAGTGGTTACTGGCCTTAGCGTAACCGGTGGGCGGAGTTTGTGATATGGGGAAGGAAGTTCTATTGTCCCCTCGATTTTATTTCTTGAATCTCAATCCGCGCCCCTTGGAGTGACATTTTATTTATTAAACTTCAAACTGTGCCCCTGCTAATTAGCGTGTTTTAGCTTGGCGGGGTTGCGGGGCAAAAACACACTCATAAGAAAAGGCGGGGAGTGAAGTTTTATTTATTAAACTTTGCACCATGATAAGAGTGTTTTGCTCTATGCTCCCACAGTTTTATTTCTATGCCAAGGAATTAGAAATAGACGGTAATATTATTCAGGATTTGGCTTTTAAACGCAGCTATTGCCACCTGTTATTGCTTAGTCTCTGGCTTTTAGTGATACAGCTTGTGTTATTGTAGTCCGACATGATATAGAAATTAGAATTGCAGATTATTATACCCGACCTGCCCTCTGTCAATTTAACGGGTGGTTTGTTTACAATTGACCGGTGAAACACGTAGAATTCCGTTACAGCTTAGAATTGCTTTACCATGCATATCAACATAAATAGTAAATATTCCTTTTTGAATGCAACATACAAACAAAGTGAAAACATCAACTAACTCTTATCTTAGTTGAGTAGCTAATTGAAAATTGTCCTACAATTTTTATCGACAAACTATAAAACTAACAACAACCTGCTTTCGCAATTCTAATTCATTTCACCCAACATAAATTGGTATTTTCCTATGTCTACAGCTAAAGTGTTAATTCTGCTTATTCGATAGACCTTATTAGCAACAAACTTATCATATTAATTCGATTTCCGCCATTTTGGATTTCTATGCAAAATCATGGTCGAAAATTTGCTTCCTATAAAAGATTATAACTTGATATTTTTACCTCATTTTCTGCATTTTCAGAATTCTCTTTCCCCGTTGTTTTACTATTACTGTTAGTTTTTGTCGTAGTCTGAAAAATAAGATAGAAGTCAAGCGTGAAAATTGGCATCAAAATAAATTTGACAGTAAACATGCGAAAACAGTGGACGCTTTTCGCGTTTCTGTGTCCTTCATGACCGAATTTTCGCGCAGACCAATTCTAGAAAGGTTTCAATACAAATATATCAATGGACCTACCTTCTCTTTCTTTGGTTTATTTGGCATTTCGGAAAAGAAATCGAGTCCAAAATATAATCACTTTCCCGTTCACCGTATTTCGGAATACTTCACAATAAAACAATAATTTTGATTGGCTTGTTGCGGTCACATGGACCTGCTAGTTTTCGCCGGGTCATGTGACCAAATGTACTATCAATAGATCAAAGTACTAAAATTGCTGTTTCTGTGATATTATGATAATTATTTCTTAGTAATTAATCATTTTGTGAGTAAATCTCCCAATCGATCCAAAGTTGAAACACTAAGATTAATCGAAATCATTATTTCATATCCAATTTAGCCCAGATAGATATAGTGAGGAGAAACGTTAAATATTGAATCTATTGAATCTCTTAAATTATTATCCTTTTGATGTGATTGCCAATCTGGTTTGAAATAAAATTATTTTAATGCGTGAAAATGAAACGCATGCCTAATTTATGCAATACCTAGATCGCCTCTACCTACACTCCGGCGGATTTCTAATTGGCTATTTTATAAAAATTTACGCATATTTTTTCACGAAAAAATTTACATTTTAAGTAAATCTTGAGTATTTTTATCACAATGTCATACCCATGCAGTTTTTTACGACTCTGTAAAAAATCAATTGAAGCGGGACATCATGTGTGAAATTAGCATATGCTCTCGGTGCTCGAGCTCGACCAATCCCGCTCGTCTATGTCTGAAAGGACCGAAAAGTTGCAGTTGGTGCTTTATTATGAAAAAACATCAAACAGGCCAAGAATGAGAATAAACGTTGGAATTACTACAGGTCTAAAGTGTCGTTGTAAAAAGTTGCAATAGGCTATGGTGTGCTGATTTGGAACGCTTTTGTGCGTCGTGTTGTCGATAGCGAAAGAACGGCAAACGGCGCGTTGTCGGACTTAAGTCTTGTCGTCCTGTCGCTAACGATGCACGCCAAACGGCGCGTTGTCGCACGGCGTGTTGTCGCGATGTCACATTGTCGCCCGGCTCAAATCGAAGGATTGGCTTATAAGACAAGCGACAGGGGGACATCGCGACAACGAGCCGCACGACAACGCGTCGTTTGGCGTGCTTTGTTAGCGACTGGACGACAGTGGGACAAAGCACCGTTTGACGCATTTTGCTAGCGACAAGACAACAACACGAAAAGGCGACAAAGACATTGGTTGTGTTGTCGCTATTGACAACACAACGCGCAAAGTGTACCAAATCAGCCACCATAATTAATAGGCCTATATGTTTTATTTATTGATGTGCCGATTTTTATGTGTATAACTTTTCTATTATCAATCCCGACAATTTAAATTTATTTACGAAAATATTGTAAATATTACAATACCTAATTCTCGAACCCACGGAAGTGAACATTGAGTGCCTATAGCCGCCTTAAAAAGATCTTAGAGACGTTAGCATATATGCGTGTTATATATCAATCAGACGTGGACTGTATCTAAACCAATAAGGACAATGATTCTTGGCACCTTTAAATTTACGCCGTGCAGATTGCGACCTACACGTATTTTTCACTAGAAAGCAAAAAAAAAGGGTTGAAAAAAGGTTGTCAACCTGCAATTTCAAATAATATTATAAACTTTTCTACTGTACTATCTCTATTGTACATAACGCCAAACCGCACCTCTAATATTCCAAAGCAAAGAGAAAAAAAAGATATTTTTTTTGTTTTGCATGCCACCAAAATCCTCCTGGAACTTAGTCGGCGTATTCATAAGTTTAGACCAAAAATCAAAATTGTGTAGTTTTATCGTTAATGGTAGTTTAATGATTGACCCGTTAATTAAACAAATTTTAGTTTTGTTTTACATATGACCAAATGATGATATTAAAAGCATATTAATTTAGTCTATCATTATATTCTACTTCAATTTTTTCTAAGAGTAAAAATGATGCTCAATTAGAAATCTGAGTATGGTTTTGTTCCTTTTCCAATTGTTGTCATCCCCATGTTGGCGTTCCAGACATGCGCTTTAAAAGTGACGCCAGTCGGCTTCCTTTTCGGTGTTATAACCGAAAGTCCTACAGGAATCAAAAGGGAATCTCACCACTGGTTGGTTTCAAACCAACGCCCTCCGGATAAGGGTCTGAAGCAGTACACACCCCATACACCAACCGATACGTATCTAAATTTAGTGTTTTTTTTCAATTTTATACAAGTATAAGCCTTAAATTCTGTTGACATCATTTTCATAAAGGCGTATGCTTAGACATACGTCTTATAATGGCCATGACATAGGCTAACATCAATTTAGGTACCCCGGGTATGCGATTAAGATAAATTGCCAAAGACATCATGTTCACAGGATTTCCTTTGCTTAAGTAGTTGTTTCTCACTATTCCATAATAAGATGAACAACTTTTGACCACCTTGAGTAGCACAAAAATGATAAACATACATCGTGTGTGCTATCTAATGACATTGTAGCAATATTATTTTTTTGAATTCAATATATAGGTCTTAGGAGAATAGTATAGAGAAACGTTATAACATTGTGACAATTTCACCCGAGCTTAATAAGTGTGTTAACCTGCCCCAAAACAGTACTTATGCAACATGCAGGGGAACAATTACAATATGTTATCGAAGATATTCTAAATTTCTAATTTATTCACAATATATTATATGAATCTCAAAACATTTTGAATATATGACAATGAAATTATAAATTTGCATGACAAAAATACTTACTTACACTGCTCAAAATCACAATTTCAAAACTTCTGTTTTCATGCAAAATGCAAAGAAACTTCATTGAAGATGGCGGCATTAAATATCAATGTGTGTACGTCATATGTGATGCCATAAATAACATAAAAATGTTACTATTCAAGATGTAACAACTTGACCAATGTAACAACCTTTCCCTGTATGACATGTTTTAACATTGTTCTTATTTGTTTAAAGTATAAACAATCATCACCGTTTCTCCAACAAGTTCACGTTCTCTTCTCTATCTACTTCTTAACCATACGCTGTTTTATACATGGAAAAATAAAACTGTGGCATTGCATCAACGCTTTTCTTATTTATTAGCATTAATAAGAAAGACGTTTTTAGCTTGATTTATTTATTTAGTTAGTTAGTTAGTTAGTTAGTTAGTAAGTTAGTTATTTAGTTAGTTAGTTAGTTAGTTAGTTAGTTAGTTAGTTAGTTAGTTAGTCAGTCAGTCAGTCAGTCAGTCAGTCAGTCAGTCAGTCAGTCAGTCAGTCAGTCATTCAGTGAGTGAGTGAGTGAGTGAGTGAGTGAGTGAGTGAGTTAGTTAGTTAGTTAGTTAGTTAGATATATAATTAGTTAGTTAGTTAGTTAGTTAGTTAGTTAGTTAGTTAGTTAGTTAGTTAGTTAGTTAGTTAGTTAGTTAGTTAGTTAGTTAGTTAGTTAGTTAGTTAGTTAGTTAGTTAGTTAGTCAGAAAAAACTGCCAGACACTTCAAATTATAAACACATAATCGGACAACATACATATGTGATTATGTAAATAGATGGCATGTCCTTCTATTACTTTATATTGATTTTCAAGCCGAAGACATGAACATTATGAACATGCGACACAACAGCTAAGCTTTAAAAGTGGAAGATTTTAAAATGTTTGAAGTAAAACATTTTCAGGGTTTCAGGGTAACATAGTTTATTTAAAAGCCCATAGACCTACTATAACATGACAACACTTTTTTTGCAGTGTAAATAAAGGTTAGATTTTAAAGAAAAGTTCGGAGAAAGCTTAACAGAACTGCACTTGTGAGATAGTTGTGTCTGTAAATTCAGTTCAGATCCCGCCATGTTTGGTACTGTTGGATACAGAATACTAGTAGTCAGTAATGTTTAAATAACTGTCACCCACCTCATATTTCAACAAAAGAACAATTATAGATGCCACAAAAATGGCTTTCACTGAAGAATAACAGGTTTCTTGGTGAAACAAATGTTTGCTTTTAACGACTTAAGACCGATCATGGTATACTTTTAGACGCAAAGCAGGGAATTACTGACGCGAAGGAGTGAAGAGGAGGCGTTCCGATTATCTTAATGAGAAACCAGAAAAGACACAAAAAGGCTCATAAAAATGTCTTTCAATAAAAAAGTGAAATGGAGATCACACACCAGTAGTGAAAAAAAGAAGACGACTTTGTCCGATTTTGCTGATTAGGGACTTGGAAATCTGCATCATCTTTTACCCCTTTAACACCGTTTCATTCAGTATTTAAAGATCATATCAAAATAATTGTAATACAAACTTCATTATAATAGCTAAAGGGTTAAATATTGTACAGAATCCATCTTCCATGAATACGTGATTGGAACGAAATGGGTGGTTAAGAATGATTCAAAGACATCAACCGTTACCACAAAAAAATCTGATAATAACATCAGTTTACATTTTGCTTGCCAACCCATTGCAATACAAACGTCATGAGGATCATCAATTTGACCCTTTCAATTGAAAAAAATCTAAAGACTTGAAACATGTACAGTGTATTGTATATACATGTGTCGCGCTAAAACAACAACAGCAAAACAACAACAAAAATCAAAAACGCCCAAACAGTAAAATTGAGAGTGTTGCAGACTCGGTATGACTGAATAGAGGAAAAAGAACAACAGGGGAACAAAACTCGAACAGAATCTCTTAAGAACGCTAAAACGGCAAAATTGAAAGTGTTGCAGGCTCTGTATGATTAAATAGAAGAAAAAAAGACATAGTCTTTAAATTTAAGACCGTCGAAACGGCGAAGTTGAAAGTGTTGCATGCTCGGTTTGATTGAACCTGTTCATGGACGGTAATGGTAAATGCAAGTTAACGTCAACATCCCCTAGCACCGGCGTCAGCAGAATAAGAATATAACATTTACACATGAAATGAAGAAATTTTGAATTTATAAACATCAGCAGATGAGTTTATACCTAGATGATCAGGGATTCGACAGGGAACCTTGTGAAGTATACACTATAGTTAAAGCTAATGAATCTGGGTATACAGTAGAAGAGTTGGAAATAAAACCAACAATAGTTGTTGTAATGAAGTCAAAACAATCACAAATGAAAGAAAAGATCCAATAAGTGGCATTATTAGAAATGATTAGACAGAGCTTAGTAAGTTTTCAAATCAGACATATAGAAAAGGTGTTTTGCAAACAACCTCCTGATAAAAGGACGGAAACAGACCAAATTATATTTAATACACGCAAATAAAAATCGTTGAAATATTGCTGCTTCACTTTGACCGCTAATATTCTTTTTATAAAGTTGTATGTAATCAATGACATAGCAAAAATTGAGAAAAAAAATGATTAGAGGTCAGTCAATAAAAAAGTAGGTTTTAGTTAGTTACTCTTTATAATTTAACAGAAAAAGGAGATTATAGAAAGTTAGTCGCATAAGGTTTGACAAAATGAAAATATATTTGTAAAATTTAAATACATATATCGATGTATTTGAATGTCACAGATATATAAACCATTTGAATAATGTATCGGAAGTATGAAAAGAAGTATGACATATATAAACGTATAGAAGGTTATAAATAACTGAGCTAATACGTAAATAATTGATTATCAAATGTGCCGAATTTTATTTTCGATGACTTTTAATCTAGATGACTGTTTGGGAAAAAAGAAAAAAAGACTTAAAAACAGAAGCAAAACAAAGCGCATGCTCCTTTTAGAAAGGAGGGACAACCTCTGCATAAGGCTAAAATTTATAGTTTGACTAGAAACTGTAAAGATGGCCAACACGGCAAAATATAAAATGTTGAAAACCGAGTCTGTTTATGGAAGGAAGCCAGTAGTAATTGCAATAATCGTCCACGCTCTGTAGCACCACCTTAAGTAGAATAAAACATTCGGATATGAAAGTGGTGAATCTTTTATTTATTTAGAAAATCACATTTGCCGGGAATGTGCCAGGAACATTCAATGTTACAATGTTGGGTTATTTAATGAGTAACGGCGTCTATTTTTTCACCACACTGCACAAATAACGCTTATGTGACTATAAAGAATTCAAATGAAAATCCGACATATCAGATATAATCCTTACAAATTTACAATTTGTAATATGTTTTGAAAGGGTTTAGATATGGGCAGTATGCCAAATTGAGGTCTATTAAATCAGGAATATTATCTATTCAGAAGATGGATAAGACTTTTCTAAAAGAAAGTTTAAATAACGAAAGTAATTGGATCAAGTTATTCAAATTGAAGCAAATATAACTGATGGGAAGGAATAAAGAAGATATCATACACTCTATAAAAAACAACAACAACAAAATGCTATTAATTAAATGTTATCATATCACGTTATTGTCAATGTGTTATTTATGAGGTGTTATTTGCTAGTCGCATAAGAATAAACAAAATTATAAAAAAAAATCATGAAGACACCGACTGCCTCGCAATTAACAGTTTATGATCTTAAACCAAAATTGTGCCTAAATTTGTGACCTAAAATCACAAAAGTTGCGATTTAAAGTTTGAGTATTCTTGGTGATATTTATTTCTAAATTTTGTTTTATCTTCACTTCTCTTTCTGAAATAATATTTTATTATTTAAAGAGAATAGATACTGGTATATAATTTGGATATTGTGTATGTTGGATATACAATAATTACTTTTTAGTTTCGTACATAATATCATGTATTTTGTTTTATTTGGATGGATTAACATATTGTTTGAATTTCGCATCTAAACTTTGTTGAAGTTTACTTTCTACTACATTCAAATCATGATCAGATACATATATAGTAGAATATAATAGAAACTTTTATATATTTTTACTTTTGGAAATAAAGGCAAATCGCCAATAAAAATTTGCTCTAAGAGTGGGCCGTTGATGAATAAAAGACCGAGTACACAAATTTTATATAACATTTATTAAATATCAAAATTGGACCGAAGGAAGGCTACCTTATCATTTAGGCATTTTATCAAAATTCAAAATTGACCGTGGCAACCAATGTCTGTGGCACCATTAAACTGCTAGTGCTTTGTGACGGCCTTGGCAACAACACTTCACTGACTGAAAATAAATTTCTAAATAAATTTAATTAAAACAATATAATGCGTATGTGGCTTTCCATACTTCAAAAAACAAAATTCAAAATTGGACCGATAGGCAGAATTTATCTTTCGGAAATCATTTCATATTTTATAAATTACTAAATTGTCTGTGGCTTACCGGCAGTCGGATCGATATGCAAGTGATGGTAACATATGAGGCGGTTATCTCGATATATCTGAGACATCTGGAAGAACTACATGACGGGATGAAGAAGACCAATCTGAGGGGATGAGAAGTCAATGACCAAGCCCCGAAAATGTCGCACTCTCAAAGTAGGCATTAAGGGGGGAGGTCAAAGAAGACATCTTCGAAGACCGAAGACGTGGAAGAGTTCTTCTAGACCCACCAGATGAGGGAAGCAGTCCATGGTCCATGGCGGAGCTGGAAAACTGGAAGGAGTGAACTTGTCTGTCCGTTTTGCTTGTCTGTGGCACCGAACCAAAAAACACCGGTCCGAAGCACCATTGCTTGTCCGTGCGTCTATATGTCAGGAAAACCTTACCCGTCCGCTTCTTGATCCTTTATTTTAGGCAGCAACACATTCTTTTACTTAACAACATAATGCACACAATGGTCTCATTGGCCTCCCGTGTATTATTTCATTAATAAATCTAAAAACAATAGCATTTTCTTTGGGCTCATTCAGTGAATTACTGAATTCCAATCAAATAGGTCACCATTTTAGAACTATAACATACTTTAAGGGCATGACTGGTGACATGTCCGGGGTCCGTACTCGACAGCGAAAGCTGCTTTTTGTGCCCGGAAGGGCGGATGGACCCTCATTAAGCATTAACATACATACATACATACATACACGAATAGATCCCTGAGGAACTCCAGAAGTTACAAGCCTGCTATTGGACATGGTACGTCCAACAATAACAACTTGCGGTCTGTTTGACAGATAAGATTTGAAAAGAAGGATACTTTAATCTGAAAAATGCAAAGTTTTAACTTATGCTTTAAAAAGTTATAGTCGACAGGATCAAAATGCATTTTTAGGTCTAAAAATACAGTTCCAACAAATTTACCAGCATCTATATCTGTTAGCCATGCTTCTATAGAATAGCCAAATTAGTGCTGTGTGACATAAATGGTAGTCTTAACCTTGATTGAGTTTTATGAATGATGTTTGTTTTTTTAAAGAAGGATTGTACTTGATTTGCTATATATATGTTCACAAGTCTCTCGGCTCTTGATTTTCATCTGCGTTCTTCTGGTGATTCCAAATCCTCGGGAAATCACCATACTTGGTTCTGTCCTGTATAATGCAGTCATTAGCAATGAAAGCAAAACACTCGATCATATCCAAAGTCCGACAATTAAGCAAAGCAAACTACCAATCAATTAAACTCTCCGTATGTTGTCCATTATCTTCAAATGGCTTAACGAAGAATACTGTTAAGCAAGTTATGATCCATCTATTTGCCAATTTTATCAATTGTCCTGATTCAAGGTGCTCTTTATCATCTTTCAGTGCATTTTCGAGTTAGTTTGCAATGCATTTTTCATAGCTAGACATAATACTGACGATTTACATATGTATCTATGACAAACTAAACATTAGTTTCTATACATGCTCCTATAAGTTTTTCATTGTATGCGTTTAACCAAGACTAAAACTGCTCTGTTTGTAAATGAAAGTACATGTATATTTTTCGGTCACATTACTTTTAATTTTTTTTTCTCCTATTAAAAGATGTGGAGCATTAATTAAAATTATCAAGAATTGCATTTTCGTGTCTATAACTTTTAAACTGCTGAAAGTTTTTGAAATAACTTGGCACAAATGGTGATCACTTGACCTGTAAGCGCAACAGTCGGTTCCATTGTCAAGGTCACACTTAGGGGTCAATTATAAAAAGCTCAAATTTCGTGTCTGCTCAGTAAATGATAAACTAAAGATTTTTCTAAAAATAATTTGGCAGAAATGATCACCACGATGACACGATAAGCAGAGCGCAACAAGCAGTTCGCAACTTCCAGGGAAGGATTTTACTGCTGATTTTTTTGTAAATAACTTGGCACAAATAATCAACAGTATCAATCTGACTTAAGTTCAGATCTACATAAGTTATAATGCGTAGCGTTAATTAGGAACTGATTTTAATCAGACTGCATGTAGGTCAATGATTTCACACTCTACAAGATTAGTGACTTCTCACACCTCATGAATGTCAATGACATCACTCTTAATGAATGTCAATGACTTCCCTCTTCATGAATGTCAATGACTTCCCTCTTCATGAATGTCAATGACTTCACACTTCATGAATGTCAATGACTTCCCTCTTCATGAATGTCAATGACTTCCCTCTTCATGAATGTCAATGACTTCACTCTTCATGAATGTCAATGACTTCACACTTCATGAATGTCAATGACTTCCCTCTTCATGAAGGTCAATGACTTCACTCTTCATGAATGTCAATGACTTCACACTTCATGAATGTCAATGACTTCCCTCTTCATGAATGTCAATGACTTCCCTCTTCATGAATGTCAATGACTTCACACTTCATGAATGTCAATGGCTTAAATCTCTACATGAATGTCATTTGCTTCAATCTACATTAATGTTGGATTTGACTCTATACATGAAGGTAAATGACTTCACTCTATACATGAAGGTCAATGGCTTCACACTTTACATAAAGGAAATGGCTTTGCAAGGTCAATGGCTTCACTCTATGAAGGTCAATGACTTGACTCTCTATATGAAGGTCAATGGCTTCACACTCTGCGTAGGTCAATGGCTTTACACTCTTATATAAAGGAGAATGGTTTCACACTTTAAATGAAGGTCAATTGCTTTATTCAACATGAATGTCAATGGGCCCACGGGTTCTTAATATAGTGAATGACAAGAATATTGATGAAAGACAGGAAAAAGAAATAACAACAATTCTATCCTTCAACCATCTTATATTTTGTTTTAGATAATAAATAATCAGAGAACTTGAAATTTACAAACAAATCTGATTTTTGAGAAAACATCCACATATTTCTTGATCAGAAATTGTGTTTCATTCTTAAATAATACATGCATGCTTTATTTGAGCCGCGTCACGTCAAAACCAACATAGTGGGTTTGCGACCAGCTTGGATCCAGACCACCCTGCGGATGCAAACCCACTATGTTGGTTTTGTCGTGACGCGGCTCATTTTATGCTTTTTTTACTTGGAATAACCATGTTAATTTAGAATAATAACAGAGTAAAAATTAACCCTTCGAGTATACAGTAACAGACATGACATACATTAATCACAAACACTGTAAACATTAAAATGTTTTGATTTTTCAAAAGTTCACTTTGTGACTATTTATTACAGATTTCTAAAATGCACCAATAGTTTATATGTTGCCAATCATTTCTGTACGATTAGTATATTTAAGGATAAAAACAAAATATTTCATGGGTAAATTGTTTATCCTTTATAACATATTTCAATTCACAAACTTTGTAATAATTATATTTTAAAAGGTTTACAATAACATTAACAATTTATGCTTTAAGGTGAACCATATTGTCAAACATAGTATAATATTTGTATTACCTATTCTATATTACCAAACAAGTACGAAAGGGAGAAAAAGGAGAAAGAAATTGTGAGATAAAATAATAATTGTATGACTAATTCTAACATTTAGTTTGATGTATTGCACACTAACAGTTTGTGGAAACTCAGGGACTAACTTTGGCACATCAAAATGGTTGAAATCTGATAATATAATTCAAAGCAATCATATTAAAGGTAATATATGTAATCTATCAACTACTATAGGAACAGAACGACAAGAAGTTAGTTTTATTTGTGTTAACAGAGATTTTACAGCATTATGAATGTACCTTAAGCTCAACAACTTTTTACAAATCTTAAGGGACTCACTCCATTGAGGTTTTTTGATATGACAGGACTTGAACTATTTTTTTTTTATAGATTTTTATACAATTTGATGAAATTCAATACCAATAACTTGGATGCAAAATTACAGATCATTCACTCTTTCTTTTCTGATTATTAACTTTTATTGTGCAAAATCCACTGAAAATGAAAAGTGGTTAAATTACCTTTTCTCAAATTTGGCTTAGAATAGCATTAAAGTTAAATTCAATCTAATTCTGAGTACATTTCTTTGAATCTTTTTCATATTTATTCTGTTTTAAGAGCCCCAGTTGACCTATGTATAATTTGCATATTTTTAAGACTTTTGGACCTCAGTAAAGCTCCTTTAATTAAAGTAGTAACCAATTACCAGTATACTAGAAAAGGAAAACAAATGTATAATGCATATCATTAATATTATATTACTTTTGTTATAGTAGCTTCAATTGTACCAGTAAGCTATCAATCTGTAAAAAAACATTTAGGATTCATAACAACTTATTTTTTACCTTTCTACGTTTAAACAGTTCAAGTCAGTGTTAATGAAATTAAATATATTAAAGATTTTTCATACTTCTAGCTCTGTCACTGCAAAATATGTAATGACTCAATAGCCAACAGAGGAACACTTAACCATCAAAAAATCACTGAGCAAAAAAGTACTACTAGAAAAATTAAAATGCCTTAATAAGAAAAACGTAGAAAAAATTCTATTGCTGTAACAGGTCAATTATCATAAAATCATTAAATAACTGTAACTAGACACTCATTACCTGTAATTAGAATATTATAATATTATTGTAACTAGACACTCATTACCTGTAATTAGAATATTATAATATTATTGTAACTAGACACTCATTACCTGTAATTAGAATATTATAATATTATTGTAACTAGACACTCATTACCTGTAATTAGAATATTATAATATTATTGTAACTAGACACTCATTACCTGTAATTAGAATATTATAATATTATTGTAACTAGACACTCATTACATGTACTAGTAATTAGAATATTGTAATATTATTGTTACAAGACACTCGTTACACTTGTAGAATCAGTTTGAAGGACTATCAATGTCATATATAAATTGTGTCATCACAATCCATCTACATCTACTATTAAATCATAATGTACTATAACAATTAACAACAAACATTAACTCTTGGGTAAATTAAACATGCAATTTTACTAAAAAAAAACACAAAAAAACAATAATCAAGAAATAAATGCACAAGACTTTTTCACAAGGCTAAATAGTTCAGATAAATCACCCTTTAAGTCACAAAGCTATGCTAATTGGTGAGAAAATATACAACTTGTCTTTTGTTTACCATTTTGAACTGATCTAATTTTTGGCCCTTAAATTTTTGCCAGTAATCATGTATAGCTTTAAATTTCTATTTGACTGTAGAAAAGTAATGCAACTCTGACATGCAACTTTCCTTTATAGATGACTGAGAAACACCAACTTTTTTATACAAATTACTATCACAGTATAGTATACACTTCAATATGAAGCAATCTTGACCAGTTAAGTTTGTCTGGTCAAATCCACCCTCATTCTAAACAATAAAATATTGTGCAGCCATTTCTTGAAAATATTGATACTGAAAAAAGCACATATTATAACAATTTATAATAACAAATATGAAATTCACAACATTGGGTAAAGGAAATTTCACTGCTACTATGTATGTATAAAACCATGGTATTGTCTACTGAATGGAAATGAAGGGATACTTGTAAGTACAAAAATAGATATCTTCAAACATAATCTTACCTATGTAAATACACAAAAATTATTTCTTACAAAAATTTACAAATTGTACAAATTTCAATTATGATGAACAATCAAGAGGCATAAAGTTGAAAGATGGGCCAATCTCATTAAAATCATATCCCAACTGTCACTACACTTCCCTTCGCTAGGTAGGGAAGAGTAAATAAGCAAAAACTATGATCTGATTTAATGAGATTGGAAGATGGAACGAAAAGTTAATTTTTCAAGTACTACATGCTACATGTAGATGAATTCTCTCATGACAAAAAGTGACTAAACTGTTAATACAAATAAGGAAAAATAAGACGACCGACAATTTATATTACATAAAAATCCAAGTGATTACAATATTTTTTTGTTTTACAAATTATCAAGTACAAATATGCACATGGTGAACTCTTACAATAAAGTGGCACTAAATAGAACATTGAAGGTAAATGGGATGGTTATTTTGATAGTGATTATTTTTTTTGTATAAAGACTGTACTTTGTGAGCAATATAATCAGTTACAGGATGGTCCTAATTGGGGAATGTAACATACCTACTTTTTGGTAAGAAAAACAACCAAAACAGTATAAATGGGACACCTAACTGACTTTTCATGGATGGTAAAAGCATTCTCATTTATTTTGAAAACCCACAGACCCATAAAAATGAAAAGAACACTTTCTTGCCTCTAATTCTTATGGGTGTTTACGATAACTATGGGTATTTATGAAAACTGTGGGTATTTATGAAAACAAGACCAGTCTGAAGCTTCAAGGAATATTCACTATTTACTGCAGTACAGCAAAAGAACTTCAAGGTTCTTGAACATATGGAAGACAGGAAGTGAAATATTGTCTTTACTACCTAATAATTTTGAGGTTAGTAGTAAAATAATCTATGGTTATTGTCAAACTAAAAATGTTTAGGTTTTTTAAATTCATTTAATAAAATGAGAAACATGTATAAAATGTCATATGGCAATCTTTGTAGAGCAATGGCAGGAAAAAGATCAGTTAAGATCTTTTATACAATTCTCATGGAAGAAAATAACAAATATGAATGGTTTCATAAACAAAATCATAAATCATAAGGACATATATTTTGATTCATGTTGATTTCTTTAGACAAAATGTTTGATAAAAAAAGTTAATCTTTTTATTTTAGCAATGCAAATTTCTTTGAAAATGTAGGAGTTACAATATGCTATTATATAAATAATCAAATAATGCAGTTACAGCCTTGTTATTTTAGCTAGGCTTTGAAGCTGTATGTAAAACACATAAAAAGTATATGTTTGTATTGCTAATCAGTAGTAAAGTGAGATAATCTAATCAATCTCATTTAAAAGAATATATAAGTCTGACCTTCAAAAAACAAAAACAATAGAGAAGTCTGGACCTTCAAAACACAAAATAAAAATTTTCTATGTTATATATTTCAGCTTTTATTTTGCTATAAAAATCTTATAATACTGACTAGACGTTCAGATAACATTCTCCTATAGAACTAATACAACTATATTGATCATTTGAAAATAACCTTTACATTTTATTCTTTAAATTCATAAAACAATCTATTAAGTGCAATATTAAATCTACAGTGATCATCTTGTAATCTTTAAACATAAGGTTGAAAGTGTTATGGTTGAACACATACTGTTGACTTCCAGTATAGTAACTTACTGTAATATACCCTTACAATGCTAAACCGAAAAGCCTTTGTCACCAATATACAGCCAGACAAGCCTGCACACAAAGTGATATCTAATCAGGCTTCAACTTCTCAAAGTTAAGCTGTGATATTTAAAACCTTTTAACTTCGAATGGACTGTCCCAAATTTAAAGGCAGGCATATCCCCATTTCATAAAAATCAGCATGGTAATGGGTAAAGGAATTTCAACTACACACACTGTATTTCACTCAGCTGAGCCACAGCTCATAAAACCCCTGACGACCTCTTCTTCTCTTGTATCATATCTTAATTTCAACTCCAAGTTGACAAGAACTTTCAACATTTATCAATTTACACCAACACTTCAACACATATGACCATTTTCAGCTTTTCTGGCTTTACATTATCAGTTTTACTGGATCTTCAGCTTCCCTAAGGTGTCCTCCCTCCATTATTTCAGGCACCAAAATAAAACTATAACCTTCAACAGCAATAAGGAGCAAGTTTTCAAAAGAGCTAAAATTTCACAAGCTGTGGATTGGTGTAGAACAAATTAAACACTAATTCTAAATATGCAAAAACCTTTGTTATTTTTCTCTACTTTAAAATTCTTATTTTATGATATTTTTCATAATTGTCCTATTTGAAAAATAGGTCAAACATCTGCTAATAAGATGATATATGTACATGCACTTTACAGATTACAAATAGCATGTTAAATCTGGGCTGTACAAAATTTTAACTGATATTTCTATTATTTATGTACATCAATTACCTATATAACACTGAATTTTACCACCTAAAATGAGGTCTCTGTCAAGGTCATGGAAGTCTGCTCTATATTAAAGCTATGTTCATAAACTGATCATACATGTATAAGCAAATAATCAAATACATATGATTTTTATCAAGAATTCATATGTCAAAAAAAACCCATAAACTAGAGAGTGTCTTTTATTTCATGCTATCCAGTGTTTTATTGTAATATATCAGATGATTATATTCTGATAAACCACTAGTGAAATTTATAAAATATAATTTTCACTGTAGCCGGACTATATCTGAATGCGGATGAAAAGAGAATCATAACTAAATGGAATAACAGGCAGAAATAAATGTTGTCATGCGTAAATTTTGCTTCTTTAGGAAAAGAAAGTCGATGTCACCATATATCATGTTAAAAATGTAACAAAATTAGAGAAATTTAACAGAACTATATATCAAAATTGATGATGTGATGACGTCACAAAGGAGAATACGCGACGTTACGCGGCAAAATCAGTAAAACATACTTAAAATCACTTAAAAAGCATGAAATAAAAAGGAAATTTATTTGTTTTACATATAAGATTGAAATATATTTCATTCGTGAACACCAGCTACTATATTTTCACTCGTGGCTACGCCACTCTTGAAAATATTGCATCTGATGTTCACTCATTGAAATTATATTTCAATCTTACATGCAAAACAAACAAATATCCTCTATTTATTCCTATTTTCTTTACTGGATGTATTTTAATAATTAATGTTAATCTCTTAACTATCTGTTTCGGAAATATGACCCAAAGAAAATCCTAAATTATTTACAGATATTAATTTAACTAATATTTTATATAGTAAGAATTTAAACAAATGGCAAATATACTATAGGTTATCCATTATAGATTTAAATAAAGCAAAAATTTGTTTGTTTTAAAACATCTGATATATCATAAAATTAATTTGAAGCACTTTTAACTGAATAAATAAAGCACACATTAATGCACCAAATTAAACACTAGTGGGATACAGGTATTGTAAACTGATCTACGAGTATTATTAAAGCAAACATAACAATTTAAATGCATGTGTAAATATTGTTATAATTAGTAAACATCTTCTCTTGTTACAATTTAATGCACTGTTAAGCAATTATTTATAATCTATTGAATGAATTATAAACTCAACTCCATTAAAATTCAATTTTCAAATAATAAAAAAAATGTCAATTTTGGAGAAAAAACATCAATAACAATAAAATTTTCTTTGTTAATCAGGTTCCAATTAGATTAGGATTCAAGTTTCTATTTCAATTAAATGATGTTTATAGTTGTGATATTCAAGGAGTTAACCTTTGCAAAAGGATTATTGCCTGTGGATATAACATTTCTATGAAAAAATAAACAACTGAGCATGGAAATGCAATGTCCACTGTCAACATCATTTATGCAAAAGTTAACAGGCATACATGTTCATAAATTTACCTAGATACAGTCAACACAAATGTAAATTTATATAAAACTGTAACTTTATATATAACTTAATGTCATGCACTAATAATGTGACTCCTTAAATCACTATTTGCATACAAGCACAATTTTCCATTGCATACACTCAGATTGATTGTTTTAGTCAACTTTTACGTTATGCATCCATTTCATTTAACTTTCATTGTATAAGATGATCTGCTACTTGCTATGTAAATCTTCTTATATTTTTCTTAACAAGGGAGATAATCCCTCAAGGACAAAATTAATACATGTTCATAGAATAAACAAGATTGATAAATAACATGCCTCAGATTAGCCTTTCTGTCTCTAAAATCACTTACAAAACTGATGTAGGAAATGTATTCAATTTCTCTTCAATAAACTTTCAATGTTCAAAGTGAATGAATGATTTTATTCTCAATTTTTTTGTTGTAACAAATGTATGAATGTGAAATCTTCTGTCTTTGCTGTACAATCTATATATTTATAATGTCAGGGTAACTGCTCAGTCTCTCTTTGGACGTGCCTGAGTAGCCTGTCTCACTGCCAGGTTAGCACCTTGCTGCATAAGTTGTGCATATATAGGGGCAAGAGCCTGAAATACAACATTGATGATACAATCATTAAAAACATATACTACAAACTTCTCCCCATTGTGAAGAACCAATATTTTGATATTGCTTACTTTAAAGTAGAATCTCAAAATTTCAAACATCTTTTTTTGGTTGGGTTTTAAGTCATATCAACATTGGTCAAATGTTGACTTTCCAGCTTTACTGGTGGGGAAAACCACATTGATTAAACTCTTATCTTTCATTTCATTTTCAAATTAATATATTGTATAATATATCTTTTTCCTCAATTTTAACAGAAAAGTTTTTTCTCGCTTTACCTTTCCCATCATTTTGTATAACTGGCAAAATAACCACAGAAAAATAATTAGATTGTATTTAAGTTAAGCTAATATATAAATTGAAGGATACGCAAACATCATTTGTAAGAATTCTGGATATTTTATTGCTGAAATTCTTGTAAATATTTCAAATAAGAATTGACCAAAGGCAACAAAAAAATCTTCACTACACACCAACCTAAAGATAAAATATTTCATATGATAAGTGACAAATAAGCCTGAAATTATTTAAAATCTTGATGGAGAGCAAATAATTCTAAAATTGTGTGTATCAAAAAATACCACTTTAAAAGTATCATTGATAAAGAAACAAAACAAGAGGGCCATGATGGCCCTGAGGTCGCTCACCTGTATATAGGCCCCCCACCCCCGGGCCAATTTTTACCCAAGGGCTTTTATTTGTTTATTTGAACAGACTTGGTAGACACCCATAAGAAGATGTTTCATGCTAAACATCTAAGTTCTAGCTCATTGGCATTTTTAAAAGAAGATTTTTTAAGTTTTTACTATATGCATATAGGGAAAATCAATGACCCCCTGGGGCGGGGCCAATTTTGACCCCAGAGCTTTTATTTGAACAAACTTGGTAGACACTCATTAGAAGATGTTTCATGCTAAATATCTTAGCTCTAGCTCTTTGGGTTCTTTAAAAGAAGATTTTTTAAGTTTTTACTATATGCATATAGGGAAAATCTATGACCCCCTGGGGCGGGGTCAATTTTGACCCCAGGGCTTTTATTTGAACAAACTTGGTAGACATTCACTAGAAGATGTTTCATGCCAAATATCTAAGCTCTAGCTCTTATGGTTCTTTAAAAGAAGATTTTTTAAGTTTTTACTATATGCATATAGGGAAAATCAATGACCCCCGGGGCGGGGCCAATTTTGACCCCAGGGCTTTAATTTGAACAAACTTGGTAGACACTCACTAGAAGATGTTTCATGCTTAATATCTTAGCTCTAGCTCTTTGGGTTCTTTAAAAGAAGATTTTTTAAGTTTTTACTATATGCATATAGGGAAAATCTATGACCCCCTGGGGCGGGGTCAATTTTGACCCCAGGGCTTTTATTTGAACAAACTTGGTAGACATTCACTAGAAGATGTTTCATGCCAAATATCTAAGCTCTAGCTCTTATGGTTCTTTAAAAGAAGATTTTTTAAGTTTTTACTATATGCATATAGGGAAAATCAATGACCCCCGGGGCGGGGCCAATTTTGACCCCAGGGCTTTAATTTGAACAAACTTGGTAGACACTCACTAGAAGATGTTTCATGCTTAATATCTTAGCTCTAGCTCTTTGGGTTCTTTAAAAGAAGATTTTTTAAGTTTTTACTATATGCATATAGGGAAAATCAATGACCCCCTGGGTCGGGGCCAATTTTGACCCCAGGGCTTTTATTTGAACAAACTTGGTAGAAATTCACTTGAAGATGTTTCATGCCAAATATCTAAGCTCTAGCTCTTACGGTTCTTTAAAAGAAGATTTTTTAAGTTTTTACTATATGCATATAGGGAAAATCTATGACCCCCTGGGGCGGGGTCAATTTTGACCCCAGGGCTTTTTTTGAACAAACTTGGTAGACATTCACTAGAAGATGTTTCATGCCAAATATCTAAGCTCTAGCTCTTATGGTTCTTTAAAAGAAGATTTTTTAAGTTTTTACTATATGCATATAGGGAAAATCAATGACCGACGGGGCGGGGCCAATTTTGACCCCAGGGCTTTAATTTGAACAAACTTGGTAGACACTCACTAGAAGATGTTTCATGCTTAATATCTTAGCTCTAGCTCTTTGGGTTCTTTAAAAGAAGATTTTTTAAGTTTTTACTATATGCATATAGGGAAAATCAATGACCCCCTGGGTCGGGGCCAATTTTGACCCCAGGGCTTTTATTTGAACAAACTTGGTAGAAATTCACTTGAAGATGTTTCATGCCAAATATCTAAGCTCTAGCTCTTACGGTTCTTTAAAAGAAGATTTTTTAAGTTTTTACTATATGCATATAGGGAAAATCAATGACCCCCTGGGGCGGGGCCAATTTTGACCCCAGGGCTTTTATTTGAACAAACTTGGTAGACACTCACTAGAAGATGTTTCATGCCAAATATCTAAGCTCTAGCTCTTATGGTTTTTTAAAAGAAGATATTTAAAGTTTTTTCTTTTGGTTGCCATGGCAACCAGAGTTCTGCATGGAATTAAATTCTTTGAACAATTTTTAAAGGTGACCACCAAAGGGACATTCCTGTGAAGTTTGGATGAAATTGGCTCAGTGGTTTATGAGGAGATGTCATTTAAAGCAAAAGTTTACGGACAGACGCCGGACGGACGGACGCCGGACGAAAAGCGATCACAAAAGCTCACCCTGTCACTTTGTGACAGGTGAGCTAAAAATAAGACTACTTACATGATCCCAGACCACCGTGGCAATCTGATCTATTTGAATGGCTAAAGTTCTATATTCCCCTGAATACTGTATATAGAACCATGAGCTCAACATCATCAGGAATATGATCATTGAAAAATTGAAAATATTTGCGATTGACTCGAGTCCAATAACACTGAAAATTCCACTTATCATGTAACATACGATCATGACGGTAAACAAAACGGCAGGAGTCCGAGCCGCACTGAATATATTTTTGCTTTCGTTATGCTTTTGAAAGTTTTCAAACTGGTCATAGAGTTCTGTTGTTAACTGTTCTCCATAAGTTTGACTAAACTCTGGACCACCCATCTTTTTTGCATTTTTGAAAGTGTCCAAGGCATTTCTTAAACATCGTTGATGTTCTTTGTCGAGCTCTGTTGGATGGATATATGCTTTGTCACCACCACAAACCTGCCAAAACATTCATAATAATGAAATGCTACTATAACAACTTAATAAAATTTCAAGGACTTAACACAATAAAAATGTGTATATCAATTACAAGCACAAAGTATAGTTTTAGTTAGGCAACTTCATTTGAGAGCTTTAAATAGCAGATTAATATTCATTACAATCCAACTTCAACACTCACAAATAAAGAATAGTCTTTACCCAGTCCAAACTTTGGAAATAAAACAGAGAAAAAGTTTTGAAACAAGTCAAGTTAAGTGAGTTAACTATATAATAACTTATAGTTTTTCCTTTCTTTTTGCTTAAATAATACTCATCCAAGTTCTTTATCCTTTCTTTGCATTTGACACAGCCCATTGTCAATTTAGATTATACTAAATTATTTTAGTTTGACTGAATTGAAAGCTATAAGCTCACGTAAACAACGACTTGGTCCTGAAGAGTTTGAAACCACACATTTAGCAATCATTAGATTACTAGTCCAACGTGTTAACCACTTGGCCACATTGCCAATTTAAGGGCCTTTAAGCCGTTAAGTAAGACTAAGCAGTGAACATCTATATAGAATCATATCAGACAAATGAATTGTCCTTAATACTGACAATGGGCAATCAACAGTCGAGATCAGGACAGTTTCATGACCTTATATTAAAAGTAAAAGCTTACATTTTATACCACTAAAACATACCTCCTCCATATCCTTAATATACTGACTTCTTGCTGCTGATACTGCTGCTAAATTGTTCGCCTCCGCAGTTGCCTGTCAAAATAGGGGCAAAATATTTCATAACCTATTTTCTTTTTAACCTATTTCTTTTACTCTGACTGTTTTCAAAAATGCAAAAACTTTCCTATCTTTCTGTAATGTTATGAAGCAGTTTCTTTTAAGCAATATAACTATGGTTGTAAATGTTTCTAAAATCTTGTAGACACTGTAGCAAAATCTTAATGGCCCATTATGCCTTAGAAATGCTTTTATTTCTATTGCTCACAAGCTTTTTATCTTTGGTGTTTTGTTATAGTTTCCAAAGTTACTTATTGGCCAATTATCTGAACCAGCTTTTGCCTCTGATACCTATAGCAATAAGTACATTTACAGTGATTTAGTATTTTGTATTGAAGTCAAAATACTACCTTGTTTACATTTTGCTACTTTTAAGAGAAATATTTCACTTTCTACACTACCTTGCTCATGTAATAAACATTTAACATTGTCTAAACCCATTTTTTAAATGTTATAAAAGTTCTTTTTGGCCTTTCTAAAGAGGTAAACAGTTTTATTCCTTTTTGAGGCATAATGTGCCATAAACATTTCTTTATGATAAGAATCAAAACAATGACTTATAACACAAAGCAAATACTAGTAATTCCATTCTTATTAAGGAAAATATGACTCAAGCGTCGAGAAGCAGGAGTATTGAAGAAAATGTATCTCTTTTTTAAATTGTGTAATACATTTTGTCAAGTATGACTGTATTTTTTATTATTATGTTTTATTACCTTACCTGAAGCATAGACTTTGGTTCTGGTAGTTCCTCTCCTTGGTAAATCTTAATGTACGCCTGCAAAAATTGAATATACGATTCAAACTAATAATGCAATTAAGTTAATGCATACTTAAACCAAATTAAACATGTGTATATCAATAACAAGCACAAAGGATAGTTTCACTTTGGGCACTACATTTAGTCTAACACAAACTACGAAATAGTTTGAAAATTCATCACAAATTATTTAACATGTTAGAAATTATTGCAGTAATTCTTAACTTTAAAAGGCACTGCCTGCAAAACTGTGCTTAAATTTTTTAAAACAACCTCAAGTCAAGAAACGTATTACACTTGTTTAAAATATTATAAACTTAGGTTTTCCATTTCTGAAATTTAACAATTATTCAGCATTATCACTTTGAATACCTCTTGTTAAAAAAGATGGTTACTATCATATCTTTGTCCATGTGTTTTCAACATACTATTAATAAGAAAAAAAGATCTTTTATCTGATTCATGAGTAGGTACTTGACATTTGACCATTTATCAGTTTAATATATTTTTAACCAATCTTGGAAACAACAATTTAAACAAGAAAATACCTTGAAATATTCTACAAGATCCCTGCATGTTATTCTACTACCATTAATTTCTTTCATGATGAGGTTCTCCTTGGCCAGTAACTGTGGAACAAGTGTCTGTAACTGCTCTTTAAAATCTACTTCTATATCTACAAACACAAACATGAATGCTTGTCAAGTGACTATTGCTTAACATTTATAAACCTTCAACTAAAAGTGAGCAACTTTTGAAACTGTACTTGAACCAGGTCATCCCTATATTATGAATAAAGCAAGCAGTGTGGCTTAGTTTGCATTTTTTTTTGTACATTTCTTACCATAAAGTAAGTACCTTTTAATAACTGTACTATTATATACTTAAATAACAATTTTCATTTTAAATGTATAATTTCCTTTACAGTAAAAATTCTCAAAAGTTTAGACATATGGCAAATACTTTTTTCCCCAATGTCATCAGTATTGATGGTGTTCTTAAAATGATAAATAGACCATTCCCATCATACAGTAACATCTGTGACTGACACTTATCATACACTGGAGTTTCATTGTAATTACACAGAACAAAGTAATTAACAACAAAATTGATATAACAGGTGTCATCTTGTTGAACTGACATTTAATGAAACAAGAGTTGATAGTTTACAATGAAATGTATGCATTTTGCCATTCTCTTACCAAGGTATCTTCTTAAAGACATATTATCATTAGCAAATATACTTTGAATAATTCCTATATAATCTAAATAAGAAAATGCAAAATTTTCATTTGCATCTTAGCAATAAACTCGGGATTGAAATAAAATAAAACAGCAAACAATTATAAAGGATTATTATTAAATCTTAATTTAATCAATTATAAAACCATGTAACATTTTACCTCTGAGCCGGCCATCAAAATGTGGGTTAGTAGCCACCCTGAGGCCTGGGTGTGGCATTAGGAAACAACCAATCTTACTGAAGCAAGAACGAATGTGTTTTCTAATCTGTTGTAATTCTGGATGCTGCTTGTCTGAAATCTACAAAAAAAGTAAACATTAAATGATGCTTCCTCTCTTAAGTCAGCCATATGTCAGGATCCAAAAATAATCATTTCGATCCACAGTAAGTTTTAACCACTTTTGTTTTGCTTTGTTTTGTTTTAAGTCATCATGACACTTTGAAAAGATCTTAAAATATGTTGACTTTCCAGATTTACTGTTTGAGGAAGACCTCAGGTGCCCCTTTATGCATTATCATTAAACATTTTCAGGTTCTTTATTTTGCACTGAAACATATAATCCATCTTCCTTTTTTTATATCAATAAATCCTTGTTTAATTTAACATTATTTACTAATACTTAATAAAAACTAGTAATAATGAATATATTGGTTCAGTTTAACTAATCAAGGGCCATAACTAATGTGACAGATCTGATACAGAAAATAACGCATTCCATCCAAATAAACATTTGTGTAGGATTCTAAGATTTAGTAACTTTCTCATTTCCTTGACAAGTTGTTATGTCCAAGATTTTATTGAAGCATGAATGTAAATATTTATATACAGACATGAGAAAATCTTTTGAAAGTGTGTAAGTAAATCAGTACCTACAGACAAAACCATTCTATCCCACACCCTTTGTTGAAGCATAACAAATGTATTAAACCAACAAATTATTCAAAGCAACATGAAAAAGGTTGACATTGGAGAGAGAAAATCTATAATAACACCAATATTTGTGCAATTTCACAACTGGTAACACAAATTTGCTATTCAAATATATTCTATCCCGATGACATTTTTATTGAATTTGTAATCAAGTGGTAGATGAGGAAAACTTATGAAGCTTTGCCAAGCACATGTTAGTTTAATTAGTCTAGAAGTCAACATTACAGAAGGAAAATCAATGTAATCAACAATGCAGACATAAGGAAGAAAAGAAGCATAAAATCATTGTTACCAAAGTGTATTACTGAGCTTAAATATAACAATTAATTCAACCACAGACTCGCAGCTCTTATTAAAAGATATAAACATCATAATATCGGAAGTATACCTTTAATCTTCGCTCTAACATTTGTTTGCCACCTTCTTCACCATATGCAGCATCATATGGGTAGCTCCAATCTCGTACCAGAAATTCCAGGACCTAAAAGTACAACAAAATCAGCCATGTGAAAGTTCAAAGTTAACATAATCAAGGTGTATTAGTCTCTAAATGTACGATTTACTGAGATTTCAGTCTATTCATAAAAGAAAATGTATCTTTTTATTTAGTAAAAACTAAATATTCATCATCACAAAAACAGATAACTTTTCAATGGCAACATATTAATAACTCAAGTTATGACTGAATATGATTGAAAATTATCTGCATAATATTTATAGTTTATTGCATAAAAAACTCAAATCTTCTTATCAATATATTTTTTAATGAAAACATATGGAGGCAAGGAGTCAAATGTTTGATATGAGATAATCTACTAGTATACAATATGAGATAACACTGCATATCTAACCTGGAAAGGTTTTGATTCATTGTCATTTGCTTCTAAAGCAAGACGGCCATACTCTGTGAATAACTGAAAGATAAAACAACATATTCCAAGTATAAAATTATCAACAGTTTGATTGCTAATGGAATTTATGATTTGTTGCCAGTTCGCACATCAACATAAAGAACAATTGCAGGGGAGTGATGGCCTAGTGGTTAAGGTGTCAGTCTCTCAACCTAGAGACTACGGGTTGAGCCCTACTTGTATTATGACCATGTTTTCTCATATAGTACCAATACTGGTTAGATCCAGTAAGCTGACCCGAAAGAGATTAATAAAAGTCACAAAAACTTGTTTCGCAGTGGAGCTAAAATAAAAATGTTTAAACCAACAATTGCACACATAAAGATTAAGAAATACAGAGTATCATATATATGTACATTTGTCCTTGCTTAGTTGCAACAAATGCTCAAATCTTACTTTTTTTAACTACAAATAAGTCAGTGTCCAGAATGGCAAGGTCATGACCCAACTAAAACTAACCAAAGATTGTTTGGTTAAGAGGCAGTCATTTTAAAAGACCCGAAATACCATACAACATTCCCTAAAACTTTCTTTATTTTACACTACCGGTACATGCTATTTAAAATAAAAGAACCCTCAAGCCTACCTGTAAATGCTGAAGATCATCTTCTTGTATATTTTGAGACAAGTTATATACCTGTAAAAAAAAGCATTTTCAGTTTTTCTTCAAAGTTTATCCAGTACTTTTTATCAAAAGCATATTCACTTTTTTCTCCACCAATATCTTAACTGCAAATGCATATTATATCCTTCTTCCTTACAAATGTGTAAATAAAATATTTCACTTAACCAAGAGATTTTTGGTACATGTACCCTACATATTATTACACGGAACAAAATGATATTGATTTTTTGCCAACAAGTATACTTTTATCCTACTTAGAAAATGTTCACTCACTGAATGTATTAAAATGTAAGGAAGTTGGGACCAGTTATTTCTATGATCTAGTTCAGAGATACAAACTTTCAAAGAAAGTTGTAATTTAAGGGCCCATTATATCTCAGAAATGCTTTTACTTTTATTTTTCAAAAGCTTTTAAAATTTGGTGTTCTTTTATAGTATCCAAAAAGTTACTCATTGGCAAATTACTGGAACCATTTTTTTCTTCTGTTGCTTTCTGCAATAAATATAGAAATACCAGTCCAGTATAATGAATGAGAATGGAAGTCAAAATACTACTTTGTTTACATTTTGCTTATGACAAATAACTTAAAATCTATTGCTACCTTTTTCAGGTAACAAGAAGTAAAAATTTATTTGTTTCTGAGGCATAATGTGCATTTAACAGTTAACCCTTGAGGATATTATGAGTTGCCTGCATTATAATAGCAAATTTGAAGTAAGTCCTTAAAGAAAACATAAAAATTTTTGACCTATAAGGGAGACCCTGACCTTCACTGGCACAGCTACATTGGCCTTGCACATCTTGCTGAGGTGAACATTTGAGCCAAGTTAAAAGAAAGTTCTTCAAGGGGTATAGGACTTATACAGCTGTCACAAAATTGTTTGGCATTTGACCTTGAAAGGAGATCACATTATGTGATGGGGGGGGGGAAGGGGGTATAATATTCACTAAGATTTCAACAAACCTGAACTGAACTAATCATAGTGCTGAGAGCAAACACTGTAGCACAATCTCTCACTGTAGACTCACTGTCAAAAGCACCTTGTGTATCCATTAACAATACTGCCACCTATAATCATATATGTAAGGTTATCATTATATATGTTATAACATAGTTATTGTACATGTATGACTTTCCTTTTCTAAAAGAACCAATCATATCACTTCCACCATCTCTTACTACAGGTATCTGTCAATAAATCTACAGTTCTAGTTTATTCAATGCTTTCTTTTAAAACTTCTTACCAAAATTTCCTTAATTGGGAAATTGGGAAATTTTAAGGCCCATTTTAAAACTTACACCCTGAACATGTTAATATTTGATTCAAATGTGACATGCAACAATTTTGGTATACACATATAGTACTGAAATAGGTACATAATCCTACAATATATAACAGTTGGTATGAGTGACTCCTAAGAATATTCATGTAGTAATTTATTCATGCATGGCTGGCAATATACGCTCAATATACATAGCTGTCAATAAGCATTTGCACATTTCAGTATAAATCTGAAATAATGACATACTTGTTTTGCCTTTTGAGTAGGTATGATAGTAAGTTTGTTTTTAGACTCAAACAAGTTTTTTTTCTATATTTTATCAGTAAATAAAATATACATTTTTTCACAATTTCTAAACTTCAATCACCTAAGCAATGAGTTTGTGACTTTTTTTTATTAAATTATAAATATTGTTGTAACTACTTTTATATAATGTAGTCTAATACAGATCAATTATTCATATTGTATATTAGGTAAATCTCCTACCTCCTCTCCATTTGGCAGCGTACAACAGAATGGCTCACTCCATAGTAATATCCCCGTAGTTTCCCTCTCTGAACCACCACGCCAAGAGAAACCCTCTAAAGGGGAATCATCATCTCCTAACCAATCTGGCGAACACTAAAGTTAAGTGACACAAAAATATTAATTTTTAAAGAAGACAGAATATCTTTCCCCAAATCAAATCTGACAAAATATAATATTTCAAATTTCCATCAAAGCAATATTATTCATCTTTTCATTAGCATATCAATGATACTAGGTATCTTTTGTCACTCTTTATTATTGTAGAATGTTTATTTTAGTAGCTTAAAACTTGTGAAAATTAAGAATTTGAATATCAGCTATGAATGATTGTCTTTTTACTCATTCCACAGTGGAATTTAACTCTAAGAAGCCAGAAACTCAACAGCCACCCCAAACTTCATATTTTCAACATAACTTCCGCAAAGTTTCTTAAATCACTTTTAAGTTAAGACATGTCCATTTTTAGGGCATTTTATGAAAATTGGCATGAAAAGGAATATTGCTTTGGTAAATAAACTTAAGGTTTCTATACAAAATATAAAACCTAATTGTGTACTCACATCTGCATTGAGATATCTGAGGAAGAAATCTAGAAGAAATGACTTCCCTTTCCTAAAAGCACCAGCAACAGATACAACTACAGCCTTTTTGTCATGTAATTCTGGGCTCAACAATATAGAGTCCAAATTCTCCTCATCTAGAGAGAATGTGTGGTCTTCCTCAACACTAACAATCTGTACTGGTTCCCCTTTCAATGTCATGCCTTTAGCAGAAACTGTAAATAAAAGTTACCAGCACATAAAAGATATACTGCTACCCTGGCTGAAAAATTCTTTAAGCTATGTAATTTTCTGATTTCATACAAAATTTTATCTAATTAGCATAGTCTGAGCAAAAATAAACATGTAATAAATCATATTCTTTGAAGCCAGATTAATAAAATGTTAGCAAATGGCTTGACTAATGGAGTGATCCCTGACTTGGTGTATAGTTAAGTAATGTTCTGAATGTGAAAATAACCTTACAAAATAGCTTTGTGTTGTATACTTCAGGTTTTCAATGAATAAGTGTATAAATTTTTTTGAAAGTCTGCAACCTTTACCACTTGGCTATGACAACAAAAACTTCCACATTCATCTGATCTAGATGAGAAGAAACACAAATTTAAAGCCTACGTTTTGTACACAAATATTAATTACACACACAAAACAGTGCCTCCTTAAACCAAATTTATAATAAAACAGTTAACATTATAAACAAACTTTCTACAAACAATGAATTATACAAATAATAAAGTCAACTTTTAATTAAAATTGAACAATGTTGATAAGCAAATCAAAGTTTACAGACATTTAATAAGCATACTCAACAGTGAACCACCTAACTTTAACTTATCTTTTATTGCAGATACATTTAAGAGAAACATAAAATACCAATTCAGAGAGCATAATATAGACTATAGGGCAATTGGTACATGATTGTTTCATGTAATTCAGGTAATGATTACATTTACAGATGGAATAAAGAGTTTAACATGTATACAGAAATAACTTGACATAATGATAATTATATTCTACCACAAAGTTATCATTCATGCTTCTAATATACTTTCTTATTTTAAATAACTATGATCAAGATTATAAAGAAATGATCAAACAAAGAAACAAGAATAGTGCCCGGAGCAACTGATGTGTATGAAGCTTAATTCTTTGATAAATATGGAGAAAGAAAATAGTTATCATTCTAAATCTACTATATAGCGCAGAAACATTAAAACAACAAAATTTCACCGAAATGATTACTATTTAGAGGATACTGTATTCCTATGTTTAAATAATCTACATTTCAAGGTCAAATGTTCCTTTTCAAAAAATCTTGCAGTTTGGAAGTATCAATTATACATGCATTTTGAAATTAAGTAAAAACTTACAACACATGTCATGTACAGTTTGTACAGTATATTGAATGAATGCAATTATCTTCGTTAGGGAAAAGTAACATAGTGTACTATGCTTTTATTGTCAATAAACAACTACTATTTTTTTGTAAAAATGGTTAAAATTTAGAAAATTCAAGCAATTAACTAGTTAGGTCAATCATTAATTGCAGAATTACATTTCTTAACGCTATGATCTAAATAAAAATAACAATTAATGTTATTTGCCAAGAAATAAGTAATCTCAAATGAATGAACTTTTATTTTTCTGGTATAAGAAAACTTATTTTGAAACAATTGAGAATTGAACTTCTAAATTTGTGATTAATAATTGCATAAATGATTGTCTCTGCGTTAACATCATTCCTTAGAAAAACACAAAATTAGCAAAAGTTTCTACAGTACTTTTTTTTTAAATTAAAAAGCTATAGACTACTACATGTACAAATTTGTCAGATAAAATATAAAAGATAAATTTGTTTAGCTATTAGTGAATAATGAAATACATGTATATATCTTAACTCAATGTGACAGTCATTAAATTAATCTCAGGAGCATAAAGCACATTTGTGGCATTTCACCACTTAAACATGTCAGAAATTACTAAAAATACTGTCAAATAACATCACCATGTGCATTCTTCATTGCTAAATGATCACTATATTTTAAAGACATCTCCATTATGTATGTCAATTTAAGACTGTGGGTAAAATTGACTGGTGCACAGCAACTCCAAAGATACATGTACATGTATCTTGTACATGTATCTCCTTAATGCATCTAAAGTTCTGTTACTTTGAACATTCAAAATTGTGTCAAGACTTTTATATCTTTATAAATAATTTTGTAAAGACATTCTTTTCTGAAAAATATATGTGTTCCCCTAACCCAAAGCTAAATGTTCCTTATACATTCATTTTATTAAAATATGCACATAACTCAAAACTACATAATGCAAATTGCAATTAAACCTACAAGAGAATCTTATATAATATAGTATCTAAATATGTAAAACAGTCAATTTTTGCATCAAGTTCTAAAAATATAAATTATGTAATCAGTTAAAGGGACTTCACTGAGGTTCTTTGTCATAGAAAGATATCTTCAATACATGTATTTGTTTACCAATTAATCAAGTCTGGAATGCAAAATACTAGACTATCTTCTCAATTCATTTTTCTAGAATAATCATTTTTATATTAATTTTTTTTCCAAAAAGACTTAATTAAAACATGAAGTCTTTTTTCAACTGAAATCTGGCTAAAAAAAGCTCCTAGTATATTTCTGCATTATCCTTTGCACATTTTTTCACTTATAAGTCTATGCAATAGCAACAGATTTTATGTTTTTTCCACTTTTGTACCTCATTGGAGTTCCTTTAATGATAGTTTCCAAACATTTAGTAGTTTATCTAACACACTTTATTAATATTTGCATAAGAAATTTATGATATTTTAGTCTCCTTTATTATACCGAACAAAAGTCTGAACTAGACCCCTTTTTTGTGGTATAACCAGAGTATTATTGGTGGTACAGTACAATTTTAGTATGGACATTAAAGGAAAACTTATAACAACATTAATATAATGTTAATTCAAATTGGTTATCTCAATATGCAATTGATCTGCACTACCCACAAAACCAAAAGTTGCAAAGTCTTTATCCCATTATGTAATTTAAACTCAAGAAAATTTAATAACAACCATTGACACAACCAGCTTGGGCCTGACCTTCTGATGGACAATTAGCTCTAAAAACATTGAATTTGCAACTATTATGGGCAAAGTGTAGATAGAGAAAAAGTTTACAAATCTGATTTTTACATCATCTCTTTTATGTCCATATTAATTTTATGATACCACCACCAGTATTCTGATTATTCCAAAAAAAATCTCTATGGTCTAGATGAAAACCATCCATAAAATGAAGGTGGTATTCAGCTAGATGAAATGTAGTATAATTTATGCATCACAAACTAAAAGTGGACATATATTTTTTATCATGTTTATATCGTGTTTCTATAAACTTCATGCAATCATAAACTTCTTGAATTGATGAAAAGCATTTATACAGAAATAAACATAACACTGGAGATGTACATGTACTTACATTGAGCATCTGCAGAAAAACAACAATAACAAGAGATAAATTAATGACATGTAATGTACAAAACAGTAGTCTTTTAAATTGACTGAGACAGAACTTAAGTTCTAAGTACACTTCAATAGATCTTTTGTTCTTATCCTGTGTGAAAAGCATTATATAAATAAATATTCAAAGAGTTGCAATTATTCAAATTAATGTCAGCCACTGGCACTTTGCAGATTATAAATGTAAATAACTCAAAGCAGTGCTATATTGTTTATAGGACTGGTGACATGCTACTTTTTCAAACAATTTAATTTTCTTAGACAGAATGATGCGGTAAAAATGGATATGCATGGATGTCTTTGACTCAGTTCGTTGTAAGGAATTTTCTGATAATATATAAAATATTTATAATAAAAGAAAATAAGAAAGCAAGTTGACCAAGAAGGAGATGACCACAGGACCAAAAAGGTGACGCTTTCACTCAAAGACAATGTTCAATGATGGCTGCATATACCTGAACTGCTCCATTTAATAGTCTTTTCCACATGTTTTTACATAACTAACTATCTTTAGTCTGTACAAAAACAATGAACATATTGAAGAATATTTTATCATACATGCCATAACGTCCAGGATTGTCCCGGAAATAAGGTGTCTGTCCCTGAGATGAATTATGTCTCGGCAAAAATGAAAATCTATAATAATCTACTTTGCAGCCAGAAATTTCACATTTTTATATAATCTTATTGTCAAATTATTATTAACTATTCTAGAACACTAATAACAGAATGGTTATCCCCATACAGCATTGCAATATACAGTAAACGGTGACACCAATCCTTTGTTTGGTAAATCTATGTGCCCCTTCCAACTAACAATTATTGGCAATAATTTTTATCAATTAAAAGTTTGTTTACCCAGTGGCTCCCTGAGTGAAGGCAGGGCTTTTTTTCACAGTTTGGGGAAGCAGCCCAGCCCTTAATTTTGGGGAAAAATTACATAGTATATTGGCAAAAGGGGAAGAAAAAACTTGATGTAAATTCAATTTTTGGGGAAAACTGCATGATTTTAAAGAAATTTTCTTTGGGGAAGCAGCCCTATACCGGCCCCTGTTATAGAAGGTAAAAAGGCCCTGGAAGGTGTCCTAAACTGTCAATAACAACTGGTCAGTATACATTGAATCTGTCTGCAGGCAATTATCATTGCACAAATATCATGAAAATACCGATAAATATGAGGTGATTAAATTAAGTCTACATTGGAGAATGTTTGTTAGGTACTGTACTGTATGTCCCCCATATTTTATTCAACTCCCCCGCATGAGTGGTGGATTATACCCCATAATTTTGAAATTGTAGATGCAACACTGAGTGGAAGAATAGAAATCTAAACTCAATTTCCTAAAATTATAGTAATAATTTTTTACACGAGTTAACTTCAGTTTCACTTACAACCATCGCACTACCTGTCAAATGCCTAATAAAGTAGTAATATTTAGAAATTCCATAAACTTAAATTGCTACTATTAAAATTAATTGCTTAATCATATCTTCCAAATTAAAAATAATTATCAATTTTTTTTAAAAAATGCCCATTTTGGTTCGAAAAGTCAAAGTACGAATCTTGTAATAATGAATAAAAAAGAACACCTCATCAACAACATGGCTATAGATACAATTTCTTTTCCAAGTATACATTTCAAAGAAATATATAATGTTAGTAAACATACCAGGAGGGTGATTTTCTGACAGGTTCATCTTGTACTAGTAAATTTTGTACGAAATTTTAATCATGTCAACTGTAATGACGTCACAAAAAATTGACTAGCACTTTGGACCGTTTTCTGATTGGAAAAAAATATAAAAAGAGAATTGATAAATATGAAACTTTTGGTAACCTATTTTTTAGATAAATTAATATTGATGTTCCTATTTAAACTTGTAAATGAATCGTTTTTTATATATTTAATTAATCTATATCTTCTATGTATTCACTGCCGCTCTAACTTATTTCTACTTCCTGTGACTAAAAATGAAAAAATATTTTTAGAATTTGTTATTTTGGCTTCATATTGAAGTTTTGAGAGTTCTATATTTGATATTATCACAGGAATTCAATTCTCCTAAGTATTTTCTATTAAACGTTAGTAATTGTTTGATGTTATCAATTATTGAATTTAGCAGTTAACTTTCAAGTTTTTCATCATCATTCACCTGTTCACCTAGACTCTTCTCCCCCTTACCAGTTCCTACACTGATGTTTCCTGCCTGACTGTGATCCTCCTAATTTGGGTGAGAACTGCCTACATATCTGCAGACTATTCTTCCACATTTTTATTCTTAGCGGTATTTTAGATGATATTGATTATAGTAAATTTTTTAACTTAATAACAGGCCATGACAAATCCACTTGCCCGCTCGCTTTTGCAAGTGAAAGTTTGGGTGGGTCAAGAAAAAAATTAATAAAATTCGCCAGGCAGGGTGAGTAAGGTTCTCCCAATCGAAATGATGTTTCTCTAAACATTTAATATGAAATTAGGTGCTACCTATGGCGCGGAAAGCTCTTATGATTTATGATTTAAGCATAACATGTTTAGTGTACATGTTAACCAGATCTATCATGCAATTCGGTAATAAGTAAATGCAGGTATTTTGTACCGTAAACAGAAACGAATAAATTGGTGGTGTTCAACCTATCATCGGAAGAGGGACCACTGCGCATGCGTCGGCGTTTGGAAAAACCCGTCCGCGAATTTCTGTTAATCTCTAATCACATATGTTGTTTTTTTACGTTATTTTTAATGTGCAAATTTATCAAAAAGGATTTAAAAGTAACTTTTTACATTTATCATCGTTACTGTAGTTCTTATGAATGAAATAAATGTTAATTTTCTGATTTTGTACATCATTTTTTCACCGGAAGTGTAATTAAGCATGCGTCTGCTAGCAATAGTCTGAATTATGTAGACGCTCATTAAAAGTGCTGTGATATCTATATTTAGCTCAAAAGGATTTCAAAATGGCGGCGCCCAGTTAACTAAGGATTTTTGCACAGCTCATTAAGTATAGGATATATATTTTTTTGAAAATTTCATTTACTTTTAATTTGATTTCATTTGATTTGATACACGTCATACATGTTATCTAAGAGCGCTACAGCCCATGCGGGGCCTTTGGCCCCGCTCGGACTTACCGCGTATAAATTAAAGTTATTTGGTATACTGGTGCCTCGTATATTTCGGTGGTACCCATATTTCCAAGGCACAGTGTATGAATTATGGTGGTTTCGTCAAACTACTGGTTCGTTGAACTTAATTTATGAAGAGGTGCGAAAGTGGTTTCGTTGATCTTATTTTATATAGTAATTGAAGGCAAAGTAGGCATTGTTCATGTATATAAAGTGGTTTTATCATCAATATGTTTGTTGTAATCAAATTATGACGCAAAATTTCATCAATGAATATAATACATTGTAGAAGTATGTCTATTTATTATACCTATTTTGATAATGATTTGTTCGATATTTGATTAATTAGTTTTGAGAAAAAAATATTTAAAAAATATATATATATATATATATTGGAGCCTTATTCGACACCTGGGACAAGGCCACTCTTAAAAAATTATCTGTTTGCTATTGCCGGCCGACCCAGCGAAAATGCCCCGACTCAAAAGTTTTTTTCAGCTTAAAAAAATCAGATTTATTTTTATTTCCGCCAAATCAGCAAGGGCATTCCATCTAAAAAATTCCCTCGAAAACAAAAATAAAATTGGAGGAAAATCACACATTTAATATGTAAAGTAACGAGTGATCATTCATGAGGGCATTCTGTGCGTTACTATTTAAAGTATTTACATAAATAGCAACCAACCAGGGAAGGATATTTTCCTTACGTCACGCAGTACTCTGCATGCGCGCGGCAATTAAGTCGAATTAACTAATAATAGAACGTATCAAATTAAGGTGTGGAAACGGGATTAAAAATAATGTTTGTTCAGTTAATGAATATTTGTGAAGCATTTATATGGTCACTAGTTTACCATGTGGTAATTTTAATGTGCTTTGGAGTACATGTTTGTTTGTTTATGACTGCCGACACAGATTAAATACTTAGCCCATGCAATAAAACATTTCTGGTAGCAGCGGGGATTCTGTCATAAAATTTACCGAAAAAATAATTATTTGGAAGCTGTGGTCATTTTATATGCATTATTGTTTTGATAGCAGACACAATTATTGCAAAATATCTTCAAGATCATAAAAATGTAAATAAAATATCACAATCAAAATCACAGATTTACATACTTCTAATTAAACTCCATGTCAAAATGCACTTACGATTAATAATATGTCAATAATTGACACGATAAATATCCAACATTTTTTACTTGAGCAATAATTAAACATGTGTAATCATTCCTTGACAAAAAGAAATGACAGTTTTTTTTCTGATATATAAAAAAGAGGTGGAAATCGATTGAGTGTCGGCATTTCTTTGATGATTCGGCAACAACTACAGGTGTGTAAACATCAAAGATTCACAGATTCTTCAGAAGAGCCGACCAGTCATTTGTCAGAGGTCATTTCGTGTGTAAATTTTGTATTTATATTTAACAATGGAAACATTATATTCCTTTTATCTATGGATGCTACTTTTTGCGCGAGTGTTTTTGTGTCTTTTAGCGCTATGGAATTTCAACAATCTGCGATAATTTTCGGGAACTAACAATGAAATATTTTAACGATCCGCCATTCAGAAATTATAGGAGACAAATCTTGCGTGTGTTATTTTTTACAGACCTGTAATAAATTGAGTAATGATCATGCATCCATGAGAACGAAATGTCCTGGTGATTCACTATAATTTTTCCAGTTCGTACGGGAATTTAACGCAGGATTAGTTTATCACATCGGTAATTTGACCATGCTTGAATTTATGTCTACATAGTCATTTTTTTTATTTCATGTTATGATTACTAGTGAACATGTTTTTTATTGTTTTTGACTGTGTTTAACATGTTAGTTTTGCCGATGATGATAGTGTAGCTCAAATTTCCACAATCTGTTACAACGTACTAAGCGTATTAACTTATGTTCAGTAAAAATTATATAAAAAAAAAAAAAGCCTACCTACCGACCCACTCCTTATAACTCTGGGTCGGCAATAGCAAACATATATATTATTAAGGATGGCCCAAGATGCTGACTACTTCCCAACTACTGAGATTATGCAGCCACATTCAGGAATAGAATTCAACAACTTCACCGACAGATGCATAAAGAATAAAAACAGATTGTTGTTGTTTATTATGTAAAAAAACAGTAGATTCTTTTTAATACAATGCATGTGTCAATTGTTTATATAGAGATGAATAAAGTAGTTGTTTATTATGTTTTTCATTTTTCATTTTTCAGGCTTCACTTACATACGTACATGTATATATTTTTATGATGTTGTTTGTTTACTGAGATCATTTGTGTTGAGTTATGCTTTTATGTAAAATATAACTATTATATAGAATATCTTGTCTTTAATTGCATGAAAATGTGTGATAAACAACAGATTGAGACCCACAATAATTGACGTGCCCATTATACAATAGATATTTTTGCACTATATAAGTTAAATTCGCCGAAACCACAACCTGTTTTATTATATAAGATTAGTTCGCCGAACCAGTAGTTTGACGAAACCACTCCCACCCACAGTGTATCAGGCTTAAACAGTCTAAAGTCTCTCCTAGACTTAATGAACCTGCCAGTAGTTTTACTTTTACTATTTTATTGTATTTTTATCGAAATGTTACATATAGAACGAAAAAAAATTATTTTATTCAGATTAAGAGCAAAGTTATTTAATATTTCACCATTTTTCTTTTAGATTTCATACCTTTTAAGAAAATCTTTTTTGTTAAACAACCATATTGAGGTATTTGATAATGCCAAAGAGAAAATCGCCCCTTTCAGATGAGCCTAGGCATAGGTGTACTAATAAATAAAGTTTACTATTGGTTTTGCTTTTGAAACTGTTAAAATGTAATTGCCTTGGAAATATGAGAACACAAATTTACTCACAAGGCCGCAGATGGGTGTTAATTACAATGTTGTATACATAATTGCTTACATGCAAACATTAAATGGAATAAACTATGATGCAATTGACATGTCTATCCTACAATATTCACTGTGTTTTCCAGAATTTTATCCTTTTAACTTTTGTTGTCTGTGTTAAACAGTTAAGTACCACGGAAATATGAGGCACCAGTATAAAAGAATCAAACTGCAGACACGATTTCAATCGTAATACTGTCAAACAAATCTGGAAATTGACCAGTCACCTTATGACTAAGTATAAAACAGCAGCATTTGTCAATGTTTTATACATATATGTGTTAGAATTTGAATGTAATAAGTACTCAGGCAATGTCCAAGATCATATATTAAAAGAAGGAAAAGTATTATAAACAATATTTAATTGTATAAAGCTGATTATATTGATATTGACCGGTAAATAGTAAATTTGAGTTTTTTTGATTTTAACAATTTTTTTTTGGTCAAAATGTGCGCAAGTACATTTTATGAAGGGCGATTAAATTTTTGATGGTCCCTCGCCCTACATTTAACAAATTTTTTTGGTCCTGTAGGGCGAGTGACCCTAGAAAAATTCATTGAGGCCTGCTTATAAATATGAAAAAGAGAATGTTATTACCAGATTACTACACAATACGAGTTATAAAGAAATTCTAAACAATAAATATGTAATAAATGTCATGTTTTATTTTTCTTAACATAAACTGTATTATACAATTACTGTATAATTATCTTTGATATATATATTTGGACCAAAAGTTAATATTTGATGACATATCAGAACATACAGTGATTTTTTTACCTCTGCATCCTGAGTCCAGGACTCATTGAATTTGCTGTGGATGCAAAGTTTCAAATAATGTGCATCTTTTGAATGCATACTTTTTCTGAGTAGAGAGTCCTGTCTGACAGGAATTTGGTAATAAATACCAAATTGTGTTCAAGTTATGTCATTCATATTCTAGGTCTGCAAATCTTCTACAGATAAGAAATAATAATATGCTTTACTATAGATAAGCATAAAAATATTAAGGAAAATGAAGTTTTGATTAATCTCAAACTAAATTAATGGAAATAAACTTATTAAATTTATTTGACAGTTTTGAATATAAATTTCAGTATCAGAAGCATTGTTATTAATGTAGAAATCAAATTCATTTTTTCTTCATTCCATTGTTAATATACCTTTTATATTACTAACGCAATATTAAGCCTTGTAACTTGGATTAGTCAGCTAAATTTTGGGACTCGTAGATTAATAGCCCAGCGAGTCTTAGGACCCACACTGATGAGTTTGTAAAAAAATCACTGAACATATCTTTTATCACTTTACTAACTATAAACAAATGGATGGAGTTGGTCTAAGTAGTACCATGTCCAGTGTTTAGTGCAGCTGTATCTCTTAAAAAATGGTTTAACATGTATAGGCAAACCTCTCAAGGCTAAATTCATTGAAAAATATTCTATATTATTCTTTTTTTATGTTTTAGGAGAAGGCAAGATAGCAGGCATGTGCAGCCACAGTTCATTTATTTAAAGAAATGGGAGCAAATGTTTCATTTGTAGAGGGAAGCCAGTCTTGCACTGGGTCACCTTCTAAGCTGCAAACATTTTCACGACTTGCACACTCTTACACAGTATCAGATACAGACCTTGCAGGAAAGGATAAAAAGAAAAAAGCTTCTAAATTTGCCACTCTTAGAAAGAAATTGATAAGAGCAAGAAGGCACAGTAGATCATGTGACTATGGACGTGCCCTTAGAGAATTTATCTCTTCATGGTCTGTACGTGACATAAGCACATTGATTCATGAATATGAGGCTCTTATAGCAATGAAAGAGTTAGCAATCACAACAAATTTAGCCCGTCCACCAGCAAATTCATTTAGACATGACTTTTCCCATTTGTATGATTTTAAATTTTGTACAGATATTGATTTAGTCTACAAAGGTGTATGCTTTCCTGCACATCGTGCTCTACTGTCTATTAGGAGCCCATTCTTTAGAGACATTCTATCTAGAAACCATGAATCATTTCCACAAATTCCCATCAAATTACGCACACATGGAGTAGACATAGTACTTTTCTCAGTTTTACTTCGATATCTCTATACAGATACATTAAGTCACGATGAACTTCATATTGAGAATCGTGATATTTTACTTAAAGTTGCCACAGAGTTAGGAATGCCAAATCCCTTAGATCAGGATTTACAGACGTTGCTAGACACGGGAGATTATAGTGATGCTGTTTTAGTGTTTTCTAGTGAGTTGGATTTAAATGAAAGTTTTTCCTCAGAGGCTGGTTCCTCCGATGGGTTTAGCAGAACTAAATATGAACTTCCTTGTCACAAGGCAGTTCTTGCAGCCAGGTCTCCTTTCTTCAGAAACTTACTTTTAAGGAGGGCAAGATCTGGTGAAGATTTGACAGATTACGCATTGAATGCACCAACAAGAATTGTGTTAGATGATTCTGTGATTCCAAGACGATATGCTCGTGTTTTATTACATGCTATTTATCTAGATGTAGTGGATTTATCATTGATAATGCGGGGTAGTGCAAGTATGTGTAGTTTAAGCGAGGTTCAAGCAATAGTTGCAGGAAAAGGACAGATGACTGTAGTTGATGAAGCAATGGAAATGTATCAAATTGGACAGTTTCTTGACATACCAGCTCTTTCTCAAGGTATTTTGGACTGTAAAATGTGTATTTTGAAAAGCTTTGATAAAATGAAAGGCAGAATGTATTTCTGTAAATCTTGCATGCATAAAAGTGGCCTATAATTGTATTTTTTAATTAAACAAAAAGGATTTGTAACTTCCAAAAGTTATTTCCTAAGCTATTTTTGTAAAAGTTAACATGTATTATTTTATTTTCATTTTATTTGCAATTGTATATAATAGTAGTTATATCACATATGGACCAATGATGCAACATAGAGATGATTGTTTCATTAATTTTTTTTATTTTTTCAAAAGGTTGTGAAGACATCATTGCTGATAATATCACTGTAGACAACCTTATCTCAGTGTTGACATGGAGTGCAGAGCCTCATGGGTCCAGCTGGGTATCGCGCCAGGCATTGCACTTCCTTAGGGAGGAGTTTATACAAGTGGCAAACTCTCCTGTACTTTTTGAACTCAGCAAATCTCATCTCATTGAAACTCTCAGTTCAGATCTCCTGCAGGTATGGTTTCATTTTATAGGAAAGTCCACAGGTGCTAGACACACTTTTAATATACCTTGAGCTTATATGCTAAATTTAAACAAAATATTATTTTATAAGCATATAAATTTAAGACATACGTGTCTAATGCCTGTGGTATGGTCGTCATTAGAAAATTGTCATTTTTTGCAGCTCCTCCTTTTTAGGTCATATTAGCTGTATGTCAGTCTTAAAAGGTAATATATCTTAGACTCTGCAATGTAACAGAATTCTACTTTATTCCTGGTGAGATTAAAGGCAGTTATTTGTTTCTTTGTTGAAATTACTAATTTACCTCTATATTTTAACACTCTTTAATTCATCCCCTATAAAAGATACAGGGCAGTAAGTTGAGTGTATTATTACATTATACACTGCACTTTACATATTTGTACTACATCAAATTCAATTTTTTCATTGTGCAAGTTAAAAGGGACACTTGATTTTACTCGGTAACATGTTTGTGTTACACTATGTGTAGTAAATTTGTATATTTGATTGAAGGCAGGGGAACTTGATGTATTAACAGCAGTCATGAAATGGGGAGAACATCATTTGGTGCGGAGAATTGAGAAGAGAGGTATAGCTTACTTTTTAAGTATGGACATGTACATTGCTTATGTACACATGTACATTGTATTACTACTATTCCTGCAACATTTTATCTAAGATACATTTGGCTTAATTTATTAGTTCTGAGTTTAATCGATACACGTGGATAAGAAGCTGTATTTTTTTTCTCAATAAGAAAATTTACTATTTTGTGTATGGTAGGTGATTACCATGAGTTAGATATTAAGTTCTGTAGATCTCAATAAATACATATTCTGATTTATTGTCTTAAAAATGACCACTGACAATCAATTTAAAGCTTTGAATTTGTTTCTTATTATTGATTTTATAATACATGTAAGAGTATAAATACTTATTTTAGTCAGAATTGTTAATATTTGCTGGCTTTACAATGTATGCTATCAATCACATGACAGTCAAGACTATTAAAAATCAATTTAAGTCATTATGTTTTATTTCATTATCATATGAAATAGTCAGTTACAATGACTTACGTAAATGATTTTTCAGAGCCCAATTTATTAAGTCATACTGCTCATAGTGTCAGTAAGAAAGGGGTTAAGCGCAGAGATCTAAATGATGTAGAACTACGTGATATTCTTGCTGAGATACTGCCATTAGTCAGAATGGATCATGTCTTACCACACAACAGCGATATACTGACAAGTGCAATTAGGCGTGGATTGGTGAGCACCCCGCCTAGTCATATGATCAGTGATGATGGAGGAACGAATCAAATTGCGTCGGCATGGATACCTGGAAAAAACAGCGGGATGTTCACAAGACCAAGACTCTTTACACCTTATTATGAAGAAGCAAAAGTAAGATTTTTCAATTTTTGTTGGTTGCCTAAAAATCTAAAATAAAATGGAAAGTAACCTTATTAATTAATTCCTGTTTTGACCTAAACTTTGAACCAAAGATTTTCACTGCAGAACAATGTAAAATAAAATGAACATAAATGTGAAATTTAGTTAGTGAATTGCTAGATCATTGACCTGGGGAGTCTGGAACCTTTTGAAGGAATGCTGGGTGACATTTGTAGAGGATTGACAATATTACAAAATTGTCATAATGGACTAATTGACCATAAATACAAACATTTGAAAAACCTCTGAAAATTGGTTGTATGGAAACCTAATGTAAAGAGTGTTTTCAATGATAGCAATTGCAATGTCACAGTGGCAAGTGCATGCAAAAACTGCATATGTAAAAAATTAGAATAATTAACAAATAATGAAAATATTTATATATTTATATGTTACTTTAAAGGATTTAATGTGTCAGTATAATAAAAAAAAAATATAAAATAAATAATAAAATAAAAATTTATTATAAATTTTAGAGTGTCTTAGAAGACAGACAGATGTCTGGTCAGGATCACGAATTGGCTCGGGTCAGACCAATCCAGATATCCTCTATACCTGACACACTGTACATGGTAGAAGATCCACAATATATACAACAGTTCATGACCTACAATCCTTCACCATTACATAACATTGACATTGTATCAGGGACCATACCAGGTTTGTATAGAAACATGTGTTCCGTAATTCTTTTTCAGGTAAAAAGTTTCTTTTGCTTGGGAAAGGTAGTAATAAGATGTAACTTCGGGAGGGATTTAAAAAGGAAAATTTAAATTGGTTTTCAATTAGTTTTCACTTTATGCTTAATGATTTCATTACTGCAATTTTAAATTTCTTTTTGTATTGATTGCTTTTAATATATCATATCACTCAAATTTCATATTTCTTTGAAATGAGTAGATTTGATAATAAAATTTGATTAGGATGCTGGAAGTTTTTGTTAATCTTTTGCTGCATTTATTGATGACAGATTTCTAACAATAATTTTAGTGCCTACTTCTGAGATGTTGCGGTTAATGATACAGAGGGAGCAGGAACTCCAGTCATTACCACAAGTACAGAGGGCATTCAGTCAATCATTCATTGACCGACGATCAGTCATGTGTCAGATTAAGCTTAGAGTGGTTCGCGAGTTTGGCTGGCCAGATGCTACAGTAGATGTACTTCAGAACATGCAATATTACTATGATAATGAACGTGTCCCAGGATTTGTTGACAGAAATTATCACGCAACCCCGTCCAAACGACCACCCAGTCCTCGCCTTCAATTACGTAGACGTAAAACTGCACCAACAAAGCCTGTTCAATGTGTTTCTCCATTGTCATCACCTACAAAAACATACAGACCACCACTGATAGAGGTATATATAAATTTATTTTCTGTCATTTACAAATTTCTATAAAATGCTGAATTATTTATCTATTTACTGACATGCTTGTTCACACAAATATCTGTAACTAATTTGAAATTTCATTACCCCCTTTTATGATACTTTCAGTAGTATAGTTAATTAAAGGAAGTAGATTTATTCAAATATGGATATACCAGAAAAACAAAAACCTAAAAATGCGCCATTATATAGAACTACACATGCATTAAAAGTGACATTATAAAGTTCAAGTATTCAAGGTAAAATATGGGAATAGAAAAGATGATGGGATATCACCTTATTCTTGTAGGTTTTAAAATATAATCAGAGTGAATAGGAAATAATTTAACTGTTATTAATAATTGTGACTTTAGTTCGCACAATGATTTGTCATTATTTAAGAGGTTGATTTTACGACTTTTTCAGTCTCCGTCCAGTAGTCCAAACAGTGACCATGACAACAGTCGCAGTGCCACCTTAAGTAGTAATCGCAGCACACTTAGTGACACAATGCCAGATATTGCCATGGCAACAGCATCTGTAAATCAGCTTCAACTTCAGGATGAATATGGTCCAGATATTGGTGATGAAGGGGCCAGTAGACACGGAACACTTTATATTTAGATTACTTATTCATTGAATAGCACATTGTATTTAGGTTTATATTCTATAAGCTCTGTAATTTTACTTTAACAGTGAAACTTGTTCTACAAATGATAGTCTCTACTGCTCCACAACTTGCAGTAGAAGGGTACATTATTTTCTGTTCTGGTATAATGAATTTAAAATCTGTTGGATGTATTGTATAATTAGTCCCCTACGGGTTTAACCGGAGGGGACTTTAGGTTTACCCTTCGTCCGTCTGTCCATCCGTCTGTCAGTCCGTCCGTCCACAAAACTGGATCCCGCGATAACGCAAAAAGTACTGAAAATATTTTTATGAAACTTGATATATGGATAGATGGCAGTATGGTGATTATGCACGTATTTTTCTTTTCTTCCTATGTTGAAAATTCTGGTTGCTATGGCAACAAATAGTCTGAAAATATGGCAAATTTAACACATAAACTGGATCCAGTGATAACTCAAAAAGTACTGAAAATATTTTTATGAAACTTGAAATATGGGTAGATGGCAGTCTGGAGATTATGCACATCTTTTTCTTTTCTTCCTATGTTGAAAATTTTGTTTGCTATGGCAACAAATAGCCTGAATTTCAAGATTTCTAATTTAAATATTTCAGCTTTTTCACTATACGTTCTTTATTTCTTAAGGTGTTTACTTCAAACTTTAAATATAAGTTTCTGGTCATCAACCACATCATATGTGACAAGGTTTACAACTCTTGCAGAAAAATTATCAGTATTACCTCCCTTGAACTTAGAATTTTTATGAGAAAAAAATGTTGTCTTTTTAGCTCACCTGTCACAAAGTGACAGGGTGAGCTTTTGTGATCGCTTTTCGTCCGGCGTCCATCCGTCCGTCCGTCCGTCCGTCGTCCGTCAGTAAACTTTTGCTTTAAATGACATCTCCTCATAAACCACTGAGCCAATTTCATCCAAACTTCACAGGAATGTTCCTTTGGTGGTCACCTTTAAAAATTGTTCAAAGAATTTAATTCCATGCAGAACTCTGGTTGCCATGGCAACCGAAAGAAAAATCTTTAAATATCTTCTTTTAAACAACCCTAAGAGCTAGAGCTTAGATATTTGGCATGAAACATCTTCTAGTGAGTGTCTACCAAGTTTGTTCAAATAAAAGCCCTGGGGTCAAAATTGGCCCCGCCCCAGGGGGTCATTGATTTTCCCTATATGCATATAGTAAAAACTTAAAAAATCTTCTTTTAAAGAACCGTAAGAGCTAGAGCTTAGATAATTAGCATGAAACATCTTCTAGTGAATGTCTACCAAGTTTGTTCAAATAAAAGCCCTGGGGTCAAAATTGGCCCCGCCCCAGGGGGTCATTGATTTTCCCTATATGCATATAGTAAAAACTTAAAAAGTCTTCTTTTAAAAAAACCAAAGAGCTACAGGTTAGATATTTAGCTTGAAACATCTTCTAGCGAGTCTCTAGCAAATTTGTTCAAATAAAAGCCCTGTGGTCAAAATTGGCCCCACCCCGGGGGGTCATTGATTTTCCCTATATGCATATAGTAAAAACTTAAAAAATCTTCTTTTAAAGAACCATAAGAGCTAGAGCTTAGATATTTGGCATGAAACATCTTCTAGTGAATGTCTACCAAGTTTGTTCAAATAAAAGCCCTGGGGTCAAAATTGACCCCGCCCCAGGGGGTCATAGATTTTCCCTATTAGCATGAAACATCTTCTAATGAGTGTCTACCAAGTTTGTTCAAATAAAAGCCCTGGGGTCAAAATTGGCACCGCCCCAGGGGGTCATTGATTTTCCCTATATGCATATAGTAAAAACTTAAAAAATCTTCTTTTAAAGAACTCAAAGAGCTAGAGTTTAGATATTAAGCATGAAACATCTTTAAGTAAATATCTACAAAGTTTGTTCAAATAAAAGCCCGGGGGTCAAAACTGGCCCTGCCCCAGGGGTGTCATTGTTTTTAACTATATGTGTATAGTAAAAACTTTAAAAATCTTCTTTTAAAAAACCCAATGAGCTAGAACTTAGATGTTTAGCATGAAACATCTTCTTATGGGTGTCTACCAAGTCTGTTCAAATAAACAAATAAAAGCCCTTGGGTAAAAATTGGCCCGGGGGTGGGGGGGGGGCTATATACAGGTGAGCGACCTCAGGGCCATCATGGCCCTCTTGTTTAAATAACTTCTTTATTTCCTAATGTATCTACTTCAAACTTCATATATATGTTTCTTATTATCACTCAACATTTTTGAGAAGGTTAAATACTCTAGCAAGACTATTTCCAGAATTATGTCCCCCTTGAACTTAGATTTTTTTCGAGAAATTGGTATTTTTTACTCCAACTTCTTCATCCCTTATAGGATTTACTTTAAAATCCCACATCATAATAATATGACAAGGTTGTATAAACATAATTTCCTTACTAGGCAGGGAAACTTAACACATTACTGTAAAATAGACAAACTAAGAACTTAAAAGATTCATTCATGTCATTCATTCACTGGTAAAATTGAAATCAGAATGTTGCTGGGGTTCTAACCGGTAGGCGACTTATGGATTGCTTGCAATACTATGATAATTGCTTGTTTTTGATGATTTAAACATTAAGTTACAGCAAAACACATCTATTGTTATCACTATAGATAGTAAGATTATAAAATTAAAAGAAAAGGAGAAAAATTGCTTGTTTGTAAAGATAAAATGTGATAGCTCCAAGCGATATTTTGAGAAGACTTTGTAAAAATTAGAATAGTTGTCAATATATAATGAGAGCTTTGTGCAAAGTGATTGTATCTTAATTTTTTTTTTAAGTTGTAACTATTTTGTGCGTAGCCCTTGATATTTTGTCAATATATACATTTATTATATACTTATAAATGAAATATTGAGAAATATTGATGAAATAAAATGCGTATTTTCATTTTCCGTATTTTCACTGTAAAAATTTATTTTTCACTGCAGTGAAACATATTTTCCGTATTTTCACTGGTGTCTTGCCGGACTACTTTCTTTTAAATTCTACCAGTACACAAAATTTAAGGGAAAGTTTTTCAAATTTCATCACAAAAAAGAGAAAAATGTACATAATAAACAGAAAATTCAAGTTTTTTCTATAAATACATGATTTATTTTCATCTTGTGGCATGAAAATTACCATATTTCACTCGTGGCTACCGCCACTCATGAAATATTTATTTTCATACCACTCGATGAAAATAAATCATGTATTTATAGAAAAAACTTGAATATCCTCTATTTATTCTATTATATTCGTTAGATTTACATATATATCTTTATGCATGTAATCGGATTAAGACATTAAAGTGAAAGAATGATGTAAGATTTCAGGATTTCAGTGATCTCAATTTCCTAAAAACATCAAAATTAGTGTTAAAGAATATTGTGAGCATTGTTTTCTTGACGGAATTAGTACCAATTATAAGTTCTTTTCTAAAGATTCTTTATAGATGTATGGACTCAAATAATATGCTATGCTGTTTATGTTGGATAAGGTTTTACTCAGTTACCTCTTTGATTAAAATTCTGCTCAATTATTTTTTTCTCCTTATGTTATGAAGATATTTAGTATTTAAATTATTTACAATTTGTGGCTTTAAGTTAGTCATCTTAAGGTGTTTTAAGATGAAACGAAATGAATCATTTTTGACTGAATGAAAATAGAAATTCGCAAGTAAGATTTGCTTTGATAATAATTATTGTGTCATTTTTTTACATCTTGGTTAAAATAGAGAAAAACAGAATCCCTAAAGAATGCCCAAAATGGCAAAATTGAAAATATTGCAGGTCCAGTTTGATTGAGCCTGTTCATGAAGAACGGTTGTGATGATTGCAAATTAGATAAATAGATGGATGTTTAAACAAAAACATTACTTTCCATTACAGTAAATTTATTATTTCTTTTCTAAACTTTTTAAAAGAAAATGAAATTTGATATTGTTCCAAGATATCTTCTTTAATTTAATTATAGTTTTGAATGCACAATTTATATGTATATTTTAATGTAACAAACTGTTTAAACTGTTTATAAACCACATAGCTATACCACTCTTTTATTGTATGTATACACTTCCATTAGTGCTTCACAGAATTCTTTTCAAATTACAAAAAAGAAAAAAAATTGAAAAAGTAAGCATACATTACTAATCTTTAATATCTTTTAATGTATGTTGTTCAGATGTGCATCATATCATCACGAGAGCTATGTCCTTGTGATATAATTCCTCGCATCCAAACTCCAAACAGTAATTATTATTTTATATAGAGATAAAAATCAGTGTTGAGGATATGTTATTTCTTAATCAATTATGGGAAAATCAAGATGAAAATATAAATATGGTCAGCCAATAGTCTAGAGTCTAGTCAGATTGCACATATGTGCAGATTGGCCTGGCTCTATACTGGTGACAAATGCTAGGTAAACTATTTAAACAGACCTTGTTTCTGTAATTTGTTAATAATTTGATATTCATTTTGTAGAATTTACATACAAAGGTATATGAAGCTCTGTTTGTTTTATTAATACTTACCTTTTGTTAATCTTTATTTACAAAATGGCATACGATTTTGTTTTCATTACTTTGAATGAAATATTGTAGATTTATTTATACGTTTTTAAGTGTATTTATAGAATTATCAGTTGAGTAAATTTTTATTTACTTGTTATCAACTAATCTGTATTTTTTTTTATGTTGTATATTCCTGCAATATGTAGTACTGACTACTGTTAGAAAGATGTTATTTCTTGAAGGTGCAAGCTTCAAAAGCAAGAATGTGAAATTATAATTACACACACTGAGGTATGAGAAATAATATAGGATGGGTAAAAAGAAATCATAGGAGTTAGAATTTTTATCTGTTTAGAAGATAAATACAGTAAAATATTAGCCCCCTACAGAAAATACAAGGTAAACAATGTTTAGTTATGTTTAGTATATTTGGGGCTTATATTTCACTACAATTTATATTTATTGATGTAATTTCAAACTTTTGTGGTAAAGTCAATTTTTTTTCTGGCATCTTATATTGTTTATTTATGTTCCTTTTAGATAGTGTTAATTTATGATAACTGCTCACAAGTCATGAAAATATTTACCCTTTTTTGTGTAAAGGGAACATGGTGAAGTAAATATATCAGGAATTTTTGTTTTAGAGGTTAACAATAGGTAGAAATTATTTAACTTATTAAAGCAGCATGCCTCCAGATTCATGGTAATGAAAGTTTAAAAAAAAAAATATTTAAAAAGTCAAATATTGTGAAGTGAACAAAGACAGAACATGTAATTTACACATTGCAAATGGCACTTTCAATCTGCATAAATTACCAAGAAAAGGTCAAAATATGTATAAATAGCCCTTACTCCGTTAATCACACAGTAGCAATATGGTGATAATGAAATACCAGTTATCAATAGCTCATAACATGTTAATTATCACTTGAATCTGTACTTTTCCTAAAATCTAAGTACTGCATAACATTTTTCTCAAGTTTGAAATATTTAGGCTCATCTGGAGGCATGCAGCTGTTAACTTTTAATTGACAATATAAGGGATCAAGTTTGGTTTAAAATCATCAAAAATGTTATCATCAAAAATATTTTTTCTTCTTCTGGAAATGGCTACGTTCAGTTTTATTTTAAGTTTTAATTTACTGAAAATGTCTAAGTTTGGATTTACAGAAAGTTGTTAAAGTGTGGTTTTACTGAAAATCATTAGATAATGGTCATACAATTTATTGTTAAAGAATATGCTCAGGTAATGCTGCTGGAAGATTTGATTGGCAAGAAATTTAGAAGAAAAGTGGTTTGTAAGAGGCTGAGTGATTAACTTTTCTGCCTTTTACAACAGTTACTTTTGGTTTGAATTAAATCAGGGACATAGAAGCTATACAGCTAGCTTGGGTAACAATTCTGTGATTTTTCATGACCCACCCGATGGCATAGGCTTTGGTTTTGGTTTTTGTAAGCTATTACATTGAAACTTTATGTATGGACAGGTCCATTTACCAGTCAAAACATCAATGCAAGGTCACTGACAATTATAATAACCAAATTATTAGAATGGCTATTTAATCCAAGTGCATTGATTTTGCAAGTTCAAATTTTATATGTAGGTGTACCTTCATGAGTCCTTACTGTCATACTCACTTTGGGACAAAAGGTCAAATTCACAGTGACCTTTGTTAACTTTCTTGTTCATGGTCAATAACTTCAATTATGACTTTGAAAATTGGTATTTACGTTGTAGATGTTGGAACCTGAAATGCCAAATTTTGGGTTAGAAGGTCAAAAGTCAGTATGATCTTTAATACATATTATCTTTTTATTTAGAAAATGGGCATTTTACTAACAAGCACCGAGGAAGTTCGAGGGGGGCTACTCCTTGGACAGCTCATGTTTTGTGTGTTTCTGTCTAACTGGTAAAAATTGAAAATTATGAATATGACCTCAACATTAATTACTTCATTTAAAAGGCAAAGGAAACTGACACAATTTTAAATTTAAGTCTGGAATGTGTAGCTGGTATTAGTATAAAATTTGAAAATTATGGTATTAGTATAAAATTTGAAAATTATCATTACTAATCTATGTGTTTTTTTTTTATACCTCTTGTATCTTAAGATACATTTTCAATTAGGGCAAATGAAAAATAACAAAAACTGTTTGTTAATAATGAAATTTTTGTTTACTTTTTACTATTTCAATAATGAAATTTTTGTTTACTTTTTACTATTTCATAGTAACAGTTTACTTTAAGAAAATCTATTCACTTGTTTTAAGTTCTATATTTGATATATATACAGGAGTGACATATCTTTTCACAATGTGCAATAACTTGTTGATGTTGCTTGAAAATAATTCTTAAGCGTCTTAAATTTTGAATATACAATGTAACTAGGCGATTTGGTAACATTATGTTTTCTATTGTATGTAAAACTTATAAATATAAAAATGAAATATATCTTTTTGTTTCTTTCTGATTTGTATAAATACCGCACATTTGAATATTTTATATACTGCACATTTTGAAGAAAAAAAGTTTTATATATATGAAATTGATAAAGGATATTTGTTTTAATGATATTAATGTTGAAAATTTGTTATTTAATACTATAGATGAAAAAATAAACAACAGCATTTACTCAGAAGTGATATAAAGAAAAAAGATTATCATTTATATGAATGAAATAGTGTATTGTTAAACATGTATAAATATATGATGAATATTGCTTCATGAAAAAAAAAAAAACACTATGAAATGGCAATTTCCATATCAAAATTAATTTTCTTTCTTTAATACTTTGCTGTTTGGTGTTAACAAGTTGATTCTAAGTTTTAGTCTGAATTTCACAAAATGTTAGAATATTGAATTTACCTTTTAAGTCCCGTTTTTAAATAAGTTTTTTGTTGGAAAATCAGCTAAGTTTGTTTGAATAATGAAGTTAAAATCCACAGAAGTGGTACGTTTAGGAGCTGTATTGAAATTTATAAAATCTAGCAATATACCTTTAGAATATTCATTATAATTGCTACAACATGTATGTTACACTTTGGGGAGGGTGGGGGAGGGGGGGGGGGGGAATCCGTTCTATAATTGTAAAGTAAAATTGTTTTAACACTTTGATTTCCACACTTTGTGTTTTTCTGAAATATTTTGACTTTATGATAAAAAACAATATTGATTAATATAGATTCCATTTTCTTTTTCCTGTAAAACAACCATATTGAATTACTTTCTTTTTTTGAAGCAACTTGTTGACATTATAAGATGATTTTTTTATCTTTTTTCTGTAAATAAAAAAAATCATAATCTTAATCTATAAGTTAAGTTTAAGATTTTCAGATTAAAAGAAAATTTATATTATCATATATCCTCAACATAGAAAATAAGGTAAGAAGATTCTTTCAGCTGATTTGGGGAGTTTTTCATGGAGTCTTTAAATAATAATTAGTGTTATTTATGCAACACTTGTGTAAAAATATAAGTAATAAAGGAAGAATGCAGTCTTGCATTGAACTAAGAGTCTATTTATTAGAATAGTAGTAGTATTCAAAGTATGGTACGTTCTTGTGGCCTTATTAGCCTTATTGGTATAGTATAGGATATATATATATAAAAACTATTTAAATAACATTTTTTAAAATCTAGGGAAGAAAAACAACACCACCAGCTTGGTTTATGAACATTTATTTGTTTACCAGTTTAGGTTCTTCACTAATATTTTGGTAAGTATCACTGGACTGTAGGTGAAATGTTAGTGTGCAGAACTGTAGGGTATGAGACACAACATGTTTTAATTAAACTTTAGACAGTTTCGTAACCTTTTATTGTGTTACGGTACTTTCAAAATTGTTTGAGAATGTACATGTATATATCTTATAACTGAATTTAACTAAAGTCACAATTGATATCTATAAGTAGAAAAGCATGTTGATATACTAAGTATTGTATTTGTTAATGTAGATATTATTAAGACGTGCCTTACTGCGGCAATCTATAAATTTAATATATGTATATTTTGAGTGATGAAATGTATCGTTTTGAAAAATATAAAATAGTGGGCATCTTAGTGTACGATATAAAATTGACTGTGTATTTTCACTATTTTTACATATACTTTACAAATATATTCGTTTTTTTTTAAGAATTAATAAAAGTAGATGGATTTGTAAAATCATAAAAAATTTACTTTGACTTAAGTTGTATTTAATGACGAAAGTGAATGTATATGTATATAAATAATTAAGTTTTGTTACATTTTATATAGATACAATTTTCTGCCATGGAATAATCAAATAGTGGTTCTGTTTTGTTCTGTTCTGTTGTGTACATGTGATATAAAGAACTTCTGTGTTAATTTTGTGTTTAATCATGTTACAACATGACAGTTCATATTATTTCATTTTAAATGAATAAATTATTTGTAACCTTTACTTTTGTTTTCTTCTTCTTTGTAATACTTGGAAGTAAGATGAAAAAAAATGATTCTATCCTGAAAAAAGCTTGCATCATATTTTGTGCTTAAAAAGCAGAGAAGAATCTTGCAGTTTTGTCTTGTGATTAACTACTGTTCTCTGTGAATTTTGGACTTTATAGTTGCCATCTTGTTGTAAAATGCATATAATGGCATTTGTCCTCCACCCAGTATAAACATATTTATTTAAAATTGATTGTGTGTAACTTAAATTAATCACTTTGTTGTTTGCTTCCGTGAACTAACCAGTACAGATGTTGTGTGAAGAAACATGGTAGTGGCCCTAGTATGGCTTGAACCCATGATCCCTGGAGTGAGAGACAGACATTTTTACCACTAAGCCATTCACTCCCTCACTGCTTTTCGCACCTGAAAAGTTACTGATAAATGAGGAAGTTAGCAGCATAACAACTAGCAAAAACCAGGAATAAGCCAAGAACATGAGATGGTTAATGGCCTGTATCAACTCGGATATTTAGTAGATTTTTCAAGTGAAATTTAAAAATTATGTCAAAAGATGGACATAATCTTACAATCCTAAAATGAAAAGAAACAAACCATCACTAAACAACATTTTAAAAACAAGAAATGACTGCAAAAAAATAAGACTTGTTGCTTACTGTATATTCGATAACATGAAAGTGCATGTTAAAAGGAATTTTTAGCACAACAATTTGTAGAATCGGTATGCTTACATATTTGTCTTGGTTTCTATGTCTATAACAGCATCACATTTTGATTGAGTAAAACTTGTCTACTGACCTCACAGGATATTAATTTGAGTTCTTATAAATAATGATATTGTCTCGTCTTGTAGATGAGGGTACATCATTCTTGTCAAGGAATTTGGCATTATTTTGCTCTTTTTTCTTGTAATATTTTCAGTTATTATTATTGTACCCCTCTCAATTTTAATGGAAGACTTGTAAGACTGATTTGCTTTGAAACAGTGAATGCATGTTCATGATCATCAATCTTTATATGTAGGTAAACATACAGAAACTTATAACCTTATTTTACATAGAATTTCAGTAAGGTTTTCGTTCCAACTGCTTTGTTTGAGATATTGAACCAGGAATAAATGTTTATGACATTAACCATCCTAGCAATGCAAGCGTACATAACAGTTCATAGGGCTGCTAGAATTTGACATTATGCCTTATGACCTAAAGTTTTTCCAAGACCTACACTTGCTCTACTATCAAGCACTCTGTCCTGTGAGCAGCATTTGTTTTTGCCTTAAAACTCTTTCTGATGCTCAACCAAATTGAGACTATACATTTCATAGATTTTTTTCTTTCATTTCTTTTGAGCCTCTCATTCTTTAAGGTGGATGGAAGAGATTATACCATAAGACTCTTTATTAGGGATTCTTTAAAATATGGGAAGAAGTGGTAAGACTTTTACTATGGGATTGAGGGGTCTGCGAGAAAATTACCTGGTACTCTTCATTGCGTCACTCCACCCAGTTGTTAATGGGTACCTCAGAGGGTGGTATATTTTTAGGCACTATAATTTGGAATGCCATAAGCATTGGGGAAATCAATAAATCTATGTGGATAAAACTTAAGACTTAAAAATGCAATACTTTACTAGTTACTTTCACTAACTTATGAAGCTGTTACAAAATATATAACATCTTAGATGTTAGTTTGAATGCAAACATTAATTAGTTTTCAAGTGACCTTAAACTGAATGCTTTCAAATTCAACTACCAGGTATATAGCAGCAGAAATCTGTGTTAAGGTAGTATATAGGCTTTAAGGCCTAGAGGTATATCATTTAAAGGTTACAGCATTTGCCCAGTTAATTACCTGCATAGTTAGGGAGTAATCTCAACATTGTGGTTCCGATTCCCGGGCTGGCAAACTAATATTACTAAACAATCTTTTGAATGAAACTTGAAATCAAGGTCTAGTGTATGAGGGCTGAACAGTTGGAACGCTAAAGAACCAAGAAAAGCTTCTGGAATTGGGACATCTTTCTGTATCTTGCACTATCATCCAAAATCTAAAATAACTAATACTCTTCTGGAGGACTCGTCCATATATGGGCAACCCGTGGCAAGTATAAATGGACTCAAATAAACACATCAGTTGATCATTTATTTCTAACACAACCCTTGACTACATTGTATTACTTTAGTCTTACTTTAATAAAGTATAGGAGTGCTGAATGAAGTACTGTAGACCTGTAGTCTATATATTGCAAATAATATTAAATAAATAGATTTTGTAAGTTTTGTTCAACTTTACATTATGAATATTCAAAAGTTATCTTGAAAGCATTTTTACTTTTATTACCCTGGCTATATTAATTTTGGTCCGATAATATAATATTTTCCAGAAATTTATTAAATATATTTAGGCCTTCATTACAGTGTGTATCAAATTTGGTATTGCTAGTAGTTTGTGAGCGTCTAAATTTAATTCTTATTGAAAAATATTCTATGATGAATTTTAGAAAACATTTTGAATATCTACATATTTGGTGATTTTTGCATGTATACAACCGTGGTGAAAAATGTAAACAAGGGGGCGTGGCTTTTTCAGACGGAAATTATGACGTCAGAATTTGTTTTTTATACATTAAGGATTTAGAGCATTAAAAGAAAATCACATTGAATTCAAATAAAGATAACTTTAATAATACATAGAGTATGGTTATACAGTGTATTCTTAAGGTAAACAAATACTCAATCAATTATAAACTTATTAATCTCTCCCTACGATATTTCCCATCATCCCCGATAAAGTGCACGTGACGTCATAAAGGAAAACATTGGACAGTCGATCACAGCTCTGTGCATACATGTCGCATTTTCTCCTTTATTTTCCTTCTGGGTTGCACATCCAGACAGATACGAACCCTAAAATCGAGCGCTGACATACTGGCATCGTCGTCGGACTCCGAGAGCGGTGGTCTGACCCCTCCACCGCGGAAAAAGCTTAAAACTTGTGTCAGTATGCAGACCAATGGTACCACACAACAACACAATGGAGAAACCGTGGAGATGCCGTCGGTTTCGCAACATAACGGCACCTGTGAGGGGTCGTTTAATGGTGAACTAACGGATAAACCTTCTCCACAAAAAACAATGTCAAGATCTGATGTAGATATCATTCGATTGATAGGACAGCATTTGAGGGGACTTGGACTAAAGTAAGCAGTGACAAATGAAATTGAGGCTCTCGTTTTACGGATTATTATTCTAATTACGTCGGAATATATGTGTTGTCATTGCAATGTATCTGCGTGCTTTTTCTTATTAATCATAACCCCATTGAAATTAATTGTGATCCAAGTTGTGTTTAATACGAAAATGTGTCTACATAATTATTTTGTTGCGATCAGCTGTCAAATTAAAAGGGGTCATCTCAAAATTATGTGAGGTCAAAACACCTATCACAAATATGCATAACAAATTTTAGCTACTTTTAGCTAAGAGTTCAGATATCATGATAATTAAGACTTTCCCTTTATAAGTTCAACAGTTAAATTATTCACTAGCCCATTGTCACAACAGTCCCCACTCCCAGGAATTAGTTAAAAGTCCCGGCTCCCAGGAAATAATTGGGTACATTAATTAATAAACAATGGGCCTGCAGCCATCAAATAACAAAATCTTAGTCTAAATGCTCCTACACTGCAGGGATATACCAGGTTGAGCCAATATTCCCAAGACTTAATGCACTTGTAATGTGTTTCCACCTAACTGAATCAATTTAAGAGGACTTAATGGATTTTCACACCTTTGATTTTATAAGGCCTTTTCTGCCTGGACAGTAATTAAGATGGTTAATTTTTTTGTGTGGTTAAGGTTGTTGACTTGAAACCACTTGCCCCTCAGTGCTGTAGGTTCGAATTTTGACAGGTACTTTGGATTTTTTTCACCTGAGGAAGGTAGTTAGGTTATAATATAAATGGAACATCAATGACCAGTTCTATTCAGGTGCTTGTTTGTGCCTGAAATAATGCACTGAAGTTTAATTATCCCTGTTATTTTTGTGCCAAAAAATCATTCTTGCATGGCATAGAAGTGTGAGAATATACAAAAAATAAAGAATCAGCTCAATAAGCCTCATGTGTTGGCATGGCCCAGTTGTTAATGTGTTCTAGTGATCTAAGGATCATTAGATGCATTGGTCAAAACATCGTGAGGGGGCAAGCTGTTGTTTCCATGAGCAAGAAACTAAACACTCGGTATCGTTTGTTCTAGGAATGGGTTAAAAAGTGTCTCTAACTGCTTTTCCTACACAATCAAATGATCCCAGCACTGCTGCCATGCTTACAATTGATGGTTAAGATGGTTAAGAACATGAAAATAATACAGATTTTGTGTTTACTTCATGGTTAAGTTATAGATTTGTATTTATATAAAAATTGGAACATTTACTAAATGGACAGTGAGTTTTTTGTCTTAATGTCTGATTAAGTATATCCCCTGCTTAACTTAACAATCAACTTCTTTACATGTATATTTAAAGGTGTTTTTCTGTTACAGTAAGCTAGGTTTGAGTTAAATATTCTCATTAATAATTATGTTTTGTACAATTTTTAATAATGAACCTGAAATATATCAATTCTACACTGCCCAATTTTCAGTTAGAATAAATTATAATCAAATGATATTCTTTCTTTCATAATTTTCTTTTAACACTATTTCATAACCTGTCTCTATTTACCAAGGATGCATGCATGAACTATTTTGTCAAAATTACAAATAACCACTACCAAATAACCAGCTGATATTCTAAATTTGTTATTTTTCAGTCACACTGTTGATGAGTTAATAGCCGAGTCGGGTTGCATGTTAGAACATCCAGCTGCAGCTAAGTTTAGATCTCATATAATGACAGGGGAATGGTCGAAGGTAAACTCAATTAAGTTTTTATGATGATCTTTCTTTGTATTATGATTCTAAAGTAATCATAATAAGATTTTACATGTGATGTCTATGCATGAATATCATACATATTTTAAAGTTATAACATTAAAACATTCTGAATTTGATGAGAAATATGTAAGTAACATTACAGAGAATGAATATAAATTTTATATTTTTATGCCCCCACAATGTGGGAGCATATAGCGTTGCACTTGTCCGTCCGTCCGTCAGTCCGTACGTCCCGAAATCTTGTGAACGCAACTCCTCTTAAACCGGTAGGCAGATTTTGCTTAAACTTACAGGGATGAACAACCTTAATGTGAAGAAGGTAGTAAAGGAAGGAATTTTTGCTGCGACCAAATTTAACAGAATTATGGCCCTTTGTTGATTTTTTCACTATATACTATGTAGAAATTTTGTGAACGCAACTCCTCTTAAACCGGATGGCAGATTTTGCTTAAACTTACAAGGATGAACAACCTTCAGGTGTAGATGGTAGTAAAGGAAGGAATTTTCGCTGCGACCAAATTTTACAGAATTATGGCCCTTTGTTGATTTTTTCACTATATACTATGTAGAAATTTTGTGAATGCAACTCCTCTTAAACCGGATGGCAGATTTTGTTTAAACTTCCAGGGATGAACATCCTTAATGTGTAGATGGTAGTAAAGAAAGGAATTTTTGCTGCAACCAAATTTAACAGAATTATGGCCCTTTTTTTATTTTTTCATTATATACTATGTAGAAATTTTGTGAACGCAACTCCTCTTAAACCGGATGGCAGATTTTGCTTAAACTTCCAGGGATTAACAACCTTAATGTGTAGATGGTAGTAAAGGAAGGAATTTTTGCTGCGACCAAATTTAACAGAATTATGGCCCTTTGTTGATTTTTAGTTTTCAACTTGTGGCACATGTAGTCCAAAAAATATTTGACCTAGAGTCATAAGATTGACAGAACAGTGGCGTGTGGGGGCATCCGTGTCCTATGGACACATTTCTAGTTTATTAAGAACTTCTGAATTATTACCAAGTTTAAGCATTCATCAGTTGTCTAAGTTTGATTGTTAAGAAAGCTTGAAGCCTATTTGGACCACTCTAGAGTCTGTTTCATAGAACTAAACCAGTACTGGGTCCAAGGTTGTAAAGAAATTCTCTAAGCTCAAACTCGGATCTCAGGCATTTGATTGGTCGTAAACTGACTCAAAATGTACACTGACCAGTGAAAATCTTATGATTTAAGACAGAACTCAGAAAAATGTTTCATAACTCTTAGTAATAAAATTCGTTTAAACAAAGTGCATTAGAAGAAAATTATTTCCCCTGGTTTTGTTCCCGTCGGATCACATGAGGGCGCTATTCGCGCCAAAATCAGCACGTGATTTTCGGAATAGCGTTGCAAATTCATTCAGCGCTTGGTTAATCGACGGTCAACATGTCCGAAGAAGAAAATTAAGATTTTTATTATAAGTTTTGTTAAGGATTTTCGACAATAGATGTACGTGTTTCATCTTTTCTAGTAATGTGTCTTGTACTTTGACTGAAGTTATTTACATGTAATTTATGAAACGATATAAATTTATGTATGTTATTTGCAAATGAGGGTTTATTTGGACATAAATATGTTGGTTCATTTCATGTACAGTCAGATATAACCAATTCGCTTGCAACACATTAAACATTATTTCATAACTAAATTGTTCTGTTGTTCATTCTATATATTTTGTAAATATAATGGTTGTGATCATATTGTATCCGTCGGGGACGATTTGAGGGGACTGGTGTTACTCTCAGAAACATTTTAGAACCCACCCACAATCTCAGGGTCGTGAGGTAGACACCAGTAGGCAACATCTCTCCATGAGTTACCTGTCTCCTTATTGTTTGTTATATGTTATTTGTTACAGGCAGATGAAGATTTGGAGGATCTGATAACTCTAGTGGAGAAGTCAGACAGTATTCTGGTAAATAAAAAATCATTCAAAATATGTGTACATGGACTAACTTGCTCCATAGAGTAATGACATCTCTGTTTTGAACAGTGGTATACTGACTAAACAGTAATTGTAGGGGACTTAAAATTTAAAATAAATTTGTTCACGCGTCTTATACTATTATGTTCTGCAAATTTATATATTTGTTAAGACTGATTTGTCTATATTTATATATTGACACTGTAGAAACACTGTTTGCATCATTGAAGAAAAAAAATGATACTTTTGAAAAAGGCTGCTCTTTCAGACTGTGGTAAAACTTTGATTTAGTAAGTTGCAAAAGGCTGAAAGTGGAAATTAATTTTAGCTCCTTACAAAATACCATGCCCATACTAAGACAGTTATGATAATGTTAATCAGTAATGTAGTATTCTGTAATGTGCTCAGCCTTAAAACAACAAAATGATGGATTTTAAATTTCTTGATTTACATAATTATAACTTTAATTGATAAGTTTGGGTAAAGCTATGAATTCAAATGAATGAGTATGTATTAGTCACTTTTCAATCCATACCTCTGCAATAAAGCTGAAGTTGTAACTTTCAGGAGATGCGTTTCCTTATCATGGAACAAAAGTATTTGGAGTTGTTGGAAGATGGACATGTATTAGAGGCTTTACAGTGTCTAAGACATGAACTTACACCACTAAAATATAACACTGAGAGGGTTCATGAACTTAGCACGTAAGTTAGTTTTACGTGTCTGTTTTTTTCTCGACAAGTTAAACATATTTTTTATCTTGGCAGCTGGTCTACCTAACTGGCTAACCAGTAATTATCAATTTTTCTTCAGTGACTGGGTACCAATTCCCACAGCTTTTTCTGATTCAAAGCTGATAAACAAATGAGCACTGGACTTGATGACTGAATTCAATTTTCAACGAGATATTTCACTTGGCTAGAAGAGCAAACTAGTGACCTCTAGCATTCAAATACATTGCTGTTCTTATTTAACTTAGCATCTCGTAAATTTTCTGGTCCAACATATGGTAAATTTTATGGTCGTTATGGTTTGGCACTTAAATCAAACTGATAGTATGAAATGTTTAAGATACTTGTAATAAGCTAAGCATGTACTGTATGCAGTTAAAGTAAGTTATAACTTTTTTACAGGTTTATGATGTGTAGTAATCCGGAAGATTTGCATGAAATGTCAGAATGGTGCGGTAAAGGTCAGGAGACAAGACAAAAGCTCATTGAAAAATTACAAGGTATTAACAAATGATTTAAAGTATATTTTTGTACTTTAAATAAAGAAGGCAAAGTATGAAAATCATTGCTCAGTCCAAGTTTTTAACTTTTTAACTTAAGCTTTCTTTATAAAGAGAGCACATTTAACAATTCATGCAAGAAGAGTTTATTCATTAAATGTTAAAACACAGATTTTTTGCCAGCAATATTTTATAATCTGAGGATGTGAATTAATGTTAGTTTATAAGAAAACTTTCAACACAAGGAAGTTTTTCTGGTCTTATCACGTTTTGTTTAGTAATTTTGTGATACTTATTTTACTTCTTTTTTGTAGATCGCCTCTTTAAATTTTTATTCATCACGTTCTTTTTAATTGTTTCTCCTTCACTCTATAAGGAAATAGACCACTTCTTTCTCAAAGTTGTTAAGTGCAAAGTATTGGAGAAACTAGCATATTTCAGATATTATATTAATTGAAATAACTGGGATCAGCCTCATGAAATGAAAGATAAGAAACTGATCTTTCTTTTAAACATCTTATTATTAAGTACTTATATCAAGAGATTGTGGGATGAGCCATTCATGGGTCATGATCATGTTTTCAGACACCAGTATGACATAATGGACTAGTTTCAGATAGCAGACCCGAAATTTGTTCCAATATACTCCAAACTTTCATCACAATCATGCTGAATGCAAAAAAATGTTTGCATAATTTTGGGGCAATATTGGTAGTTACAGCATATTTTGTATTACAGCATTCCTGCCTCCATCAGTGATGTTACCTCCTCGAAGATTGATGACCCTTCTAAACCAAGCTGTTGAATTACAGAAAGATAAATGCCCTTATCATAACACCAAGTCCACAAATACTCTAGAAGATGTCTCTTTGTTGCTTGACCATGTCTGTAGCAAGTAAGTCAACATGATATTGTACTTGTCTTCACTTGTTGTAAACCATTGGTATGATGTCTAGGTTACAATTACTATAAAAACATGGTTGATGTAGGTACATTACTATAGTTTGACATAAAATGATTAAATATACAGTACAAATATTATTGATGAATGGTTATTGGTTCTAATTTAGTGTCCCCTTTTGTCTAAATATATCTAATGTTAAGGGTCTATCTTCTCTAATCAGATTTTTCTTTTAAGGATCTAATAGCCTAATTTAGATGTAAGTTATAGAAAGAGCATCGAAACACGAGGCTATCTGATTTGTACGCGGGGCGTAGCCCCCGAGTATAAATCAGATTGCTGAGTGTTTTGATGTTCTTTCTCTCTTGTATCACAGTCAAGCATAAAAACACGTTCCCTGTTGTCACAATATGAAAACCCAGAAAAAAGAAACCAATGAACAAGCATCTGAATATGATATTTCCATCGCTTTCCCTTTCTCTGCCATCACAATAAGTCAACTCCAGCAAAAAAGAGCCAATCAATGGACATGCTCTGGAGTGCGGGTAACTAATACCTGCACTCCAGTTAACGCACTGTGCATGTATATGTATACAATTTAACTCTGACACATTTTTCAACAGAAAGGTCCCCAAACTATGATACAACTGTTCTTTACTTCTAATTTAGATATAACACTTCTTTACTACTTCACATTCATATGGCAGAGAAGTGTTTGTATAAGTCTGTATTTTTGGTTAGGAATAGCCTTCAATCACTAAAGCAAAATTCTAAATGCAAGGCAGTGTATAACTTAGTTTTTATGTAGTTAAATTTTTAACAGGCACCGGTTTAGCTATAATGCAATAACATCTTTCTGATTTTTAATGATGAACTGTAGGTACATGATATATATTATATTGTAGGGAACAATTTCCATGTCAGACAGCTCAAGTGCTCAATGATCACTGTGATGATGTCTGGTTCCTACGTTTCTCACCAGATGGAACTATGCTGGCCACCGGCTCAAAGGATGGTACCCTCATAGTCTGGGATGTAGAAAAGGTCATTTTGAAGACAATTTTATTGGGTTTACTTTATTAGCTAGATGTTTGGATAAAATCTTACATGTCAGTCTTCCAACACTCAGACTGCAGGACTGTAATAGTTTGCTAATTTGTTATGCTACTAGTATCTTGCTGATTTAATGTTATTATCCCAAGATTTAATGTTATTATCCCAAGATTTAATGTATTAAAGGTTTGTCTGAAATTCATTGTACTTGTATTTTAGTAGAGAATTTCTGTGAAAGTAAGCAGATATCTTGGTAAAGATATCACTATGCCTGTGGAATTTAGACCTAAGTGTGGTTTTGGCCTGAAATTGAATGTTGCACATGTTTCCCACAATGATTTGGTTTATGACAACATGTCTAAAGCCATTCGATTTCTTCTACTGGTCTAGTTTGTGATTTTTGTAGAGCAGTTGGCTGTTACTTCTACGAAAACAGCCTGAATCCAGGAACACTAGTGGGATTACTTAACATAAACATATTACTAGAACACTTATACATACCAGATTTTATCTAAAAACAAATATATTGGCTGTTTTTATCACAATCAAATCTGCATATTAGTTTAGTCTGATTTCACAACTAGTAGTATCTCTACTTTAAAATTTGTGTGCATGAGAAAAAATTGAAAATGCTTGTTTTCTTTGTTCATTTCAGGAAACTGGAACAGTAAAACATAAAAGAACATTTGAAAACCATTCATATGGGGTATCATACATTGCATGGAGCCCTGATTGTACATACATCATAGCCTGTGGACCAGACGATTGCTCTGAACTCTGGCTATGGAATGTTTTGGTAATGAAGTTTGAAGATTGATATAATAGTGTCTTTGTAACATGAAAGCGGGCCAAATGTTATTTGTGATATTAAGAGTTTAATAAATTTTGTTATCTCTATGATGATTCAAATGATTTTATTCATTTTACATCTTGTTTGTAAATTGTTAATGATAATAATCATTTGTTTTTTTCTTTCATGATTTTCCTCTAAAGTGAACTGCTATGCGAATGTTGTTTTCATAATCTTCAGAGAATTTTTTCATTATGAAAATTTCCATTTTAAATAGCACAGATTTAAGAAAACGTTCTTACTTCTATGTGTCATAGCCTGTTTTCTGTATTGAATCATTGTCTACTATTTATAGACTGGAGAGTTAAAGGTGAAGATGAGCCAATCACCTGAAGATAGTTTAACAAGTGCATCCTGGCATTGTGATGGCAGGAAGTTTGTTACAGGTGGTGTCCGGGGACAGTTCTACCAGTGTGTAAGTAAATTGTTACCAACCCTTGTGTCAGAAATAAAAGTGTGTAAAATATAGATACAAGTATATTTGCTTATATTGGTAAATTTCATGTCCAAGTTAAACTCTTTCCCCTCTGTATCTGTAAAATGAGCTTGTGCTGCTTTTCAATGTTCAGCTGACTAGTGTGAGTCTGAGGGATTTTAGCCTATGGAATATTGAAATTTAACAACCAGCATATAGTCAGCAGTTCAGTCCAGTTTTATTTAGCAGATTGGCATATGCCTTTGGCTAATTTAACAAATATGATAAAAAAGTGAAGAATATGGTCAAGACAACATAAACATATAAACATGGGTGTGCAGACTGGCCTAGCCCTAACCTGACAGCATAGACAATTCATCAGAGCCTAAGGGTTAAGCTTTAAGTATGTTGATATATATATATCGGGTAAATTGCCAAGAAAGGTGTTAACAGTGGAACAAACATTAATATTATTGTTCATATCCCTATAACTGTGTTGCATTGATGGAAACATTATCAGATGGCAATGTTGTATTTGGTATACTACTTTTATCCCTGTGAATAATGCCAGTGAGAAACGGAAACCTCTGTTTTTGAATGCAAAAGTTCCTTTTCTTGGGAAATATTTTTGTATAATGTAACCTTTATCGGCTTAAGTGATATACACACTTGAAGAGATATTTTAATGCATTTTCCATATGAAAGAATAGTAAAATTTCATTTCTGTATCATTTACTGTATTACTGTATTTACTGCATTATTTTGCAGTGTCACTAGATAAAATATCACTTGACAATACGGTATATTTATAATGTTTGTTTTATATATTCCAGGATTTAGATGGTAATGTGTTAGATTCCTGGGAAGGAGTCCGGGTTCAATGTCTTGCCTGCCAGGTAGATGGTAAACTTGTGTATGCTGCCGACACACACTTCCGCATTAGAGGTTACAACTTCGATGAACTTACAGACTGCCATTTGTAAGTGATATGATTTCATTTTGTTTTATGCTCATTTCCTTTCCCTTGGCATCAGTAGATTGACAGGTATATTGTTATGCCCCCACAATGTGGGAGCATATAGCGTTGCACTTGTCCGTCCGTCCGTACGTCTGTCCGTCCGTCCCAAAATCTTGTGAACGCAACTCCTCTTAAACCGGATGGCAGATTTTGCTTAAACTTACAGGGATGATCAACCTTAATGTGTAGATGGTAGTAAAGGAAGGAATTTTTGCTGCGACCAAATTTAACAGAATTATGGCCCTTTGTTGATTTTTTTCACCATATACCATATAGGAATTTTGTGAACGCAACTCCTCTTAAACCGGATGGCAGATTTTGCTTAAACTTCCAGGGATGATCAACCTTAATGTGTAGATGGGGGTAAAGGAAGGAAATTTTGCTGCAACCAAATTTAACAGAATTATGGCCCTTTGTTGATTTTTTTACTATATACCACATAGAAATTTTGTGAACGCAACTCCTCTTAAACCGGATGGCAGATTTTGCTTAGACTTTCAGGGATGATCAACCTTAATGTGTAGATGGGAGTAAAGGAAGGAATTTTTGCTGCGTCCAAATTTAACAGAATTATGGCCCTTTGTTGATTTTTTCACTATATACCATATAGTAATTTTGTGAACGCAACTCCTCTTAAACTGGATGGCAGATTTTGCTTAAACTTCCAGGGATGAACAACCTTAATGTGTAGATGGTAGTAAAGGAAGGAATTTTTGCTGCGACCAAATTTAACAGAATTATGGCCCTTTGTTGATTTTTTCACTATATACCATATATAAGTTGTCAGTGGGGGCATCCGTGTCCTTTGGACACAGTTCTAGTTTTAGTCTTGCTTTTCTGTTCTTTAATCAGATTCTGGACAATAACTTATTTTGGATTTACTGGAACTTGACATTGACTCCTAAATGACATTGACCTTCAAGGTCAAATCTTAAGAAAATTTGCCATAACTTTGTTATTTTATATCAAGATATTTGACTTTGTAATCAAAATGTGTATGTTTAACATGTGTTAAGTAACACATAATACACTTTTCTTTTGAAATTTCTTTGTATATTTTCCTTTTGATATTTTCATGAAGTGTCCTCACTTGTATTAGTTGTAAGTACTGATTTCTAATATTCTTCTATACAGTGGCTTAGATTTGATGGTACTGTCTGTTGCTTATTTCATTGTTTCATGGTATAATAAAGCTGTAAATTTAATTAAAGATATTAAGTTTGAATTGAACATTTGTATTTGTTTATCTTTTCTACTGTAACGTTCTACTGTACATGTATTTTCTTTTTTTAATCACTTCTTGTTTCGAATGATTTGGTTTGAAAGTTTTATGAATTTTATTCTCTCACACAGAATTCAGGAGTCACACCCTATCATGTCTTTCACATTAAATGAAACAGGACGGCTATGCCTGCTGAATATAGCAAGTCAGGTAAGATAACTGCTCTTGTTTGTATCAGTATTTTTTATCATATTATATCAATATATCTTATAATACTGCATGTTTGTAATGTCGCTTTTCATTGGATAATCGTGACGTTTATATTGTTTTATATACACAGCTGCTGTCAATTCATGATTAAATATCACTTTTTTCTTTAAAAAAGGAAGTTTGCAGTATTATTAATTTGTTACAAATATTCCTGACTGGTTATATGGCCGTCTATAAATGGTTGTTTGCAATATATACAAACAGTCATTTATATAAGGCCATATAACCTGTCAAAAAATCTTTAAAACCAATTATATTATCAGTTTTATGATAACAAATTAATGTTTCCTCAAAACACATACTTTGAGGTTGACATGTTTAATGTTAGTGATGTATTGGCTATTTGCCATAGATGGCTACATGGGATATCACTGGTACACGTTTTTAATGTTTTGACAATGTAGATAAACAAATGTCATCATTTCAAAACTGAATCATTTTAAATACCAATATACTGTTGTAAATCAAGTTGGTGTTATAGGACATTTTAAATAATGCTTGGTTTTCATCATTTGTTCCTTAGTAAGAAGCAGACATTCCTTAAAGGCACATTATGCCTCAGAAATGCTTTTATTTCTCAAAAGCATTTTAATTTTGGTGTACTTTTATAGCGTCCAAAAAATTACTTATTGGCCAATTATCTAAATCATCTTTTATGACTGTTGCTTTTGGCAATAAGTGCAGTTATAGTGAATTAGTATTTTGTAATGTGCCTTTAAGGTTACAGGTCATTGGTTCTAGCTATGCAAGGTTTCACTCATGCCCTACTTAATAGAGAAAAGGGCTTCTAATATGAATGTTTTAAGGGGAATATATAAAATTGATCTTTTGACTAGAAACTTAATTCAGCTTCTTGAAAACATTGAGAAAAAACCCAAAACAATTCAGATCTTGGGTTAAGATTTAATAGGTCATGAAATAATCTTCATAAATTGATGACATGGATAGGCACTAGATATAAGTTTCAAACATAAGTAAAGACAGAATGTTTGTAACATTTTTTTCAGGGAGTCCATTTATGGGACCTAAAAGACCGTGTTTTAGTACGTAAATTTCAAGGTGTGTCACAAGGAACATATGCAATACATTCATGTTTCGGTGGTCTCAATCAGGATTTTGTTGCCAGTGGAAGTGAAGGTATGTTGTCCATATTTTATATTAACTAACTAAAGTTTATATTGAAAGGTGCATAACCTAGGCTTGATAATAAGTTTCTAATCATAGAAGGTTAAATTTTTTTTAATTGTTAGATTTTTTGTCAAAATAGATTATCAATTGTCACTGCCTTTAATGGATGAACCTTAACACTGCATGCAGTACTCTTGTTACATATTCCATCAATCTGCCTTTGAAAAAAGTGTAAATTTTAAAAATTTTATCAGAATTCATTATATTCTTATTTCAGATAATAAAGTATATATTTGGCATGCACGGCGAGAAATGCCCATCACTGTATTAGAAGGTCACTCACGCACTGTCAACTGTGTTCATTGGAATCCCAAAGTGCCTAGCATGCTGGCAAGTGCGTCAGATGATGGCACAGTACGGGTATGGGGTCCAAGGTTACCTACCAATTCAAAAACAGGTATCATTCAAAATTCACTTTAATTTTAAGGTAATATTGTAACTGTACTTTCTTTTTATGGTAACTGGTTGAAATAAATTTTTAAAAACTTGTAGGTTTGCTTTTAAAATCAATCTGTTTCTACATTTCTATTGTGTTGTGTTACCAGTCATCTAAGAATGTGTCACACTCGTTATCATAATTCAGAAGTTTTATATAGTACAATTTACTGAAATATTTGCTTTTTTCCAGGATACTAAATGATTCACCTTGGAATTTCTTTGGTTTGTAAATTTTTGTATCCTTTTTTTCAGGATCAAACTCAAGTTGTATAGAATCTGGTCGAAGTACTCCTGTATAACACAGACTCAAAATTAGGCTTCCAAAATTTTCATCAACATCGTTCAAATGCATGAAGAAATCGCCTGCTGCAAATTGTTTCAAAATTTTACATCATTTCATTATCAAGTGTTGAAAATCCTCTTTTGAAGATGAAAAAAATCTAAAACATGCATTCTCATTAGTGGAGTTCGACTGTATGTTTCGAAGTACAATATGATGGATTGGAGGACCCAAAATTCTAAGGATAGTTACATACTAAAAATGTGTCTTACGAGGAAGAAAGTTCAAACACTTATAACGTCCATACATCATTTATTTATTAGGGTTTACGTTGCATGAATGAAATCATTACCATTTTTGATAAAAGTTTGTGTAATGTTACGCATCTTTTTTTTTACATAGAACAATTTTTATCACAAGACTTTTTATTGATGACATTGTCAATTTTCATTACATTTATGATTATGTATGATAAATTATATTTAGCTGATGTCATAGGTCAAATAATCATGCATGTATTAAATTGAACATGTTATAATTGTAGGACAAGTAGTGAGTGACTATTTTTTTATCTTTACCACTCTAGATACTGTAAATGGAATTGTCAGTCTTTTAATTTAGACAAAACCATTCATCATTTTTAGGGAAAATGTTAAAATATATACTTACTGAAGAGCAAACGGCAGATCAAACGGCAGAGCAAACGTCAGATCAAGATCAGACGGCATGGATTTGCAGGCAGATGTTGGGTCTGCACTGGTTGTATGGGCAGACTCATTCACTGCCAGCAGGCTGAAGGTTAAGGGTGTATACAACAAATAAGATGGAAGAATTTAATACAATCAATAAAACACTGAATTTATGTAATGGACTTGCCCTGTCTAGGTATTTGGAACTATACATTGTTATTTCAAGGGGTTTCAATTTCAAATTCAAAATTTGATCAGGGAACAGTATAAATTTAGTCTGACTACACAGGCATGCAGGCTGGCCAGATTTTTATGCTAGTAGTATAGGCAAGTCAGTGTAACTTGAGTTGCTGTTAATGCACTAAATTTCTTCCTTTACCATTTGTTTTTGGTGCCTAAAATTTATTTCTATTTCTTCTGAAGTTTTTTTTAAAATGCATTAAATCAGTCTATTTTTGCTCTTAAAGAAAAATGTGTTAGAAATTCGGCATTTTATAAATGGTTAATGACTTCTAATAAAAATTAGAAATTTATTTTCTGAATGCAATTCAGTGATGTTGTCTCTAAAACGAACACAGACTTGTTTCTGTATTTTATCTATTATTGCAAATTATGAGAATATACTAAATATGGACATATGTTCAAAGCTAAAGAGCTATTAGTATGCTATTTACTTTTATAGAAACCAGTTATCAGTAACCATGTTTTTCTATTGTCTTGTTTTGTGCTAGAAATTATGCTGTGTTATTTAAGTGATAAATTTGGTCGTCTAAATATAATTGTGTAAAACAGTCGTCTATGTTGAAATGTGTGACCGTAGACATAATTGAACGCGCCATGACGAAACCAACATAATGGGTTTGCTACCAGCATGGATCCAGACCAGCCTGGGCATACAGTCTGTTCAGGATCCATGCTGTTTTCTATCAGTTTCTGTACTTATTATAGGGTTTGTAAGCGAACAGCATGGATCCTGATCAGACTGCACGGATGCGCAGGCTGGTCTGGATCCATGCTGGTCGCAAACCCATATGTTGGTTTTGTCATGGTGCGGCTCAATTATATGTTTGTGTTATTTTATGTTTGTATATATGCTAAATGCAGATTTTAATATGGGTATTATATTTTTTGTTTCTTTTTATTTCCAAACATTGTTTGTAAATTGTTGTGGAATGGGTTTGTTTTATGATAACTGAATCATGTCACCCCCTTGTTAGAGAGTATTCCCAGTTTGTATTTTGTGTTTTATATGAATGTATTAAATAGTTTATGATTATGAAAAATAATTTCCAACTTGTTAAATGAACATATGTATACAAGATAATCTATTTATCTATTTTGCCTATAAGATATGATTGTTTTGAACACAGTGGTGTCGATTATAAATTAGATCTGATTCATTTTGGTTTGAATCTGTTACATCTGTGGAAATTAAAGAAAAAAGTTCTTGAAAACAAGCATTCCTTTTCTTAACGTTTTGTTTCTTCTTTTGGAACTATTATTATTTTTATTAAGATTTCTAAACGTACATCCTAATTTCCAGTTTCAGTTTTTTATTTCCTACTTAGTGGTTTCATTTTTCTGTCCTTCCATTTTTTGTCCAAATTTGGGAAGAATTTTCTTTATTTTGTATGCCTTTTGTTATCATGATCTGTTATTTTATGAAACACTAAGTGTGCTATCTATAAATGATTTAGAACCTTTAAATTTAAGGTAAACATGTCCCCACATGATACAAGGTTCTTTAGGACATCCATTCTGATAAATGTTTACATTTTACATGTAAAACAGATATTGATACAATTCTGAAGGAACACATTCCTTATAAGAAATGTTCCAGACATGGTTTGACGGAAGACGATAATAAAGAGGCCAATGTTTAATCAAGTGGGGAAAAAGTAGCTTTATTGTGAGACATCTTAGTACTGTAATAGTGATATGTCAATGTGTGAAAATGATCAAGGTGATGTAGAAAAAGGCTGGGCTATATCTTAATATTTATTCAATACAAAAGTATGAAAATGTAATACGGTAAAAAAGGAAATATGCAAAACAAAATAGAAATCTTAGATAGAAAAATTGAGCGTATCTTGTAACACACATTGAAGGGAAGCAATTGTCAAATTTTTAAGGTGTTGCCTGTGATACCCAGTGTTTATTGGTTCGAGCCCTTCTTGATTCACATCCTTGCTTCCTCAAATCACACCTGCACAGGTTAGTCCCAGGCATCATATATTTTTATGAGGCAGGAATTTATTTCACAGTCTGGCATGAAATAAAATACATTAAATGAAATTTTGTGTCATAGTTTACCTGTGCTGATTTTGGAATTGCCCTTTGTTAGCACTTGACCTGCTGGTTTTTTTTTTATAAATGGACTTGTCCAACTTCCATTATTTGGAACTGTCCATTATAAATTTTGGGGACGTCCAGAGGAGAAAATTACACCATTTTGAAAACAGGTCATGTCTTGTTGTTTGTACACTGGCAAATTTTATTGTAAATAGCAATGGAGTGAAAAAAAATATTTTTTTTTATTTATAAATGTCTATGTATTTGACTCTGTGATTCTGTTAGTGTATTGATGTCAAGGTAGTTACCCATAAAGCCATGTAGAAATTAGGTCACAGTATATAATAGTGCTTTCAAAATTTCCTTCATTACGTGTTGTTTACAAAAATTTGAACATTTTGTTTGCGTGATCCTCCATTTGCGTTCTTTTTTTGGACATTCCCTCATTTAATATATGATTTTCATTTGTTGATTAGTCATAATTTTTTTCTTTAAACAGTTTTGAAATATAAGTTCACAGGATTTTGTTTGTTATTGTTGAGAGCTCTGAAGAAATTTTGGCTGACACTTGGCTATAATCATTCATAGATAACAAAACAAAAGATTGCAACCTGATCGAGAAATTGCTGCGGCAGAAATGAAAGTTTTATTAAGCCAGACAGTTTTTTAGAAATTTACAGCTGTAATAAATTGATGTACACTTCTACTACAATATAGGATGTACTCTTTGGCTTTAAAAACAATTATAATGTTCAATATTATAAAATTGCCGCAAGTGTCAGTCTAGCATTAAATTCATTATTGGCTATTATTACATTGTATGAAGTTATCTTTGTTTCATATTTTTCGTTACAGAATAAAAGATCAGATATTCGAATGCATGATGAAAAATTATGGAGTAGAATGCATAGGTTTTGTTCTAAATGGTAAATGTTTTAGTTGAATGATTTTATATTCCCATACAGTGTTTTTCTTTTCTTCTGGTTTCAAATACTATGATTGTGTAACAATATTTTATAGTAATAATAATAAATGAATAGAAATAAATTCCATTGTCTTTGTTTTGTTCAGATTAGTTTCAGGGAATTCTGCGTCACATTCCTGGAGCAGTTTCCAGATTAAACCGGTGCTTTGCATGTGTGAGAATTGCACTGTCAGGCAGTGTAGTGATGCATGCTCAGAATATTCAAGAAATTCATGCCAGCTGCTGCCAAGAATTTGCTTAGTGGTTAGGTTGTCAGTCACACTTATATTTAAAGCAGCACACCTCTAGATGTATGTAAATTTTAAAAGAAAATTAAAAAAAAAAAATTCTAATGAGTAAAAATATGTTCAAGTGTACAAAATTAATGTCTTACTTATGACTATTACGATCCAAACAAATTACTCTTTGTAATTATGCAGAATATTCTTCTACAGTGGAACCTGTCTAATCCGAACCAGCAAAAAAATTTAAGGAAAGAAAGGTACAAATGTACGTTAGTAACTGGGTAGCATTTTGGTGACAAAAATAGTAACTAATTCTGTCATATTTTACATTGAACATTCAAAATTCTTATCAAGACCAAGAATACATGTTTTAAACTACATGTACATGTATAATTCTAACATGATTCACACAAATCACTATCAAATACATAGGGCAGTCCAGTGCGTTATTACAAATTATATGCATGACATAAGCAAATGCTTACACATCCTAGGACATCAATAAACCAAATGATGATAGGAAAATTTCTTCTTGGGCTCAATGCAGTTCAACGTTCTTTTTAATAGCATGTAAGAATGGAAATTTTCCTCAAATGTTTTGTGTGCCTATTGGCCTTTATGATTTTATTCTGGTGCATTTGAACTCTTACCCGTACATTATTCTACAACAATGAACTTAAAATTGACATCTGTGTCCTAAAAAAAATTTTTTTTTTTTTTTTGGGGGGGGGGGGACATTTATTTTACTCATCTGGATGTCACATTAAATGAAAATACAAAGTTCAAGGACTTAATAATGACAACTATATACAGGTTATCTAAAACAATATTTATTAACTGTAAAATACATAATGCAAATATGCACCAAGATATTCTGTAAGTAGAGAGTATAACTTATTGCCACATTGTTCATGCACCAGGCTTGTCTACATACACACAAGTAAATATAGACTGTCTCACACAATTTTCAACTAAAAACAGTGGTTATGATATACACCAGTCAATTGAAAACATAGCCTTACTGCATCTGCTGGATAGCATGGGTAATGAGCCAAGTCTTTATCTTTAATCTGTCTCCGCACTGCCTGGTCAATATTGTGGTTTTGTTTTGGTACCAAAATGGCCAAGGATATAAAATAAATGGCAGTGCCTGGTTTATAGCTGGTATTTTATCGGACAGTCTAGGCAAAGGGAGGCTCTTCACCAAGGGTTTAAAAATTGCAAAGCCAAAGTCCCCACAAGTACCAAGGGGTGGAGGGGCCGTGCTTACAATTGACTTGTGCATTACATTTTTTGTAAATCAGTCTAACAAATTAAAATTACTAATAAATTGTCAGCATTTTGAGATATAACAATAAGATGAATCACTTTACTAAATAATGTGATGATTCACTTAAATATATACTTTTACTTACTTCATAAATTTTATTTCAGAAATTAAATTTCTCACAGATAAAAATAACTTTGTTGATTATGCTATGACACAAGTTGACTGAAAAACTCAAGAACGGCATATCACCTTTTAAAATACAATTCAACATTTTGATGATGTATAAAACGAACCAAAAAACATACATGTACCAGAGGGGATAAACTTTCATAATTCTAAATTAAAAAGTAAGAAATCCATTTCAAATTGCAATTATAAATTACATATTAAACAAGAGTATTATTTGTTGACTTATTTTGTTCAAATTGTAGTAAAATGAGCCTTTATTCATAATTTAAATTAGGTCAAGCTGGCTTGACTTTGGGGAAAAAATATAATCATATGTACAGGCTATTGTACTATAATACTTAAAATGAGTTGGTGGGTGCATTATAAAATATCAGAATATCTTAATCATTTACACTAATGCGAAAAAAAGAAAATCAATACTACTTCAAATGATTATGTTCCTGGCCACTTTCAGATAATAGGATAAAGATAATAAAATGTACAGCTGTTTTGTAGATACATGTATGTAAATGTGATACATAATTGAGCAAAAACTTGGGTTTTGAAATATCGTTTATCATTATACTAGTACAATATATATAATTATACTGAATACACATATATTTTAACTTTCTGATATTAGATATCTTAGAATATTTATATATCTGACTGTTTAAATAATAAACTTATTAAACAGTCATATAATTGATAATTGTATATTGATTTAAAACAGGTCTATACATAAGTCCTGTGAGATACTTTACCCAAAAATAAGAAAACCTAAACATCAAATGATTCAACCTTGTATTAAAAAATCCCTCTGTTCCATACAATGACTGATTTTTTTTGGCAATTAATTACAAACAAAGTTTATGTTGTGTAAAAAGTTAAATAATAAACCCTGTATAGAAGTAAATCATATTCAAAAAAGAATGTATACAGATTCAAATTTTAAAAAAAGCCCAAATATCCGATTAACACGTCTTAAACAAGCAAAAATATCCATAAACAATGAATGACATGTATTCGCATATCCTTCGTGAATATGTGTTTTCTAAGCCACATCATATAATAATACAGAGTTGAGGAAACCACAGGTATCCTGGTGTACATTGTGCCATAAACTGTAAATGGTTTAAAACCAATGTTTGAAAGCAATTGAATGAATCTAATAAATCTATGGTGTAAAAAAGTAACAAAATTCTGAGTCTACAACAAAAATGTTTGTTTAAGTACCATTTGTTCAAGTGCACAACCTATATGATAGTTATATAAGCATAAATATATAGGACATGATATAAGCAAATACATAGGGACAGATCAAAACACACACACATATATAAATATGTGACCTAGCTTTGGTGACAAGAGATAAATTCTGACATTTAAAGTCTTTAAAAGGACTATTCATACATGAATGAACAAAAAGTATTAATAAAATGCTAAACTGAGAATAATGTTCAAGCTTATCATAATGTAAATGTTTATATAATCTAACATAACATCTGTTGTTTCTTTTGCAATTCACTTAGCATGCATCAGCTATTTCAATACAGAAAATAAAATATATGTTACCCTACCGGATTGCAACATGAGAAATGGAAAGTTGACTTGCTAGCAAAATATGAGGTATAAACATTAAGTCAGATTAGTTTCTATTCCTTTAAAGGTACATAGAGCCTCAAATTCTTATTTTTTTAAGTAGGAAGGACAAACATGTTTCAACACCCTTGTAATAATGGATTTAGAACATATATGATGCTTAGTGCTGAATGTGAAATAAACTAAAATAAACTTATAAAGTGTGCTAAAGATAGCAAAATGTAAACAAAATGGTAATTTGACACTCATACAAAATAATAAATCACTATAACAGTACAAATCAAAAATGCAAAAGTAAAATATGGCTCAGCTATACTGCATATATGTATCTTTTTTTTGGGACACAAAAAATAAATAAATAAAAAAATTAAAGTTAAAAAAAGGAAGAGAAAATAATGGCATTTTCAGACTTAATGGGCCTTTAAGTCATTAAAAGCTTGTGGTGATAATGACTTTATAGTGCAAGACCAACCTACATTTTGTGTTGCCTCTTTGTGGATTAATTTTAGCATTTTGAGATCAAAATCCCATATATTTAGAGTGGACTGTTTATATTTAGTATTGTAAGGAGTGAATGCATAACTATTTCATCTCCTGTGTTAACTTTAGTTACCATAATTCAGTGCCCACATCCCCAGTAGATCTCACTTATAATATATACATACCCTTCTTGTGCATTTGTGAAATCGATTACTGGCAGTCCTGTTTTAAACACAGACCTGTATATTCTTATTTAATCAGACTATCAATATCAAAATGATGAAATTTAGCAGACAACATTATAGTGACATATTAATCTTCAGACTGCATGTAATGTAAGTTAAGGATGGCTTGTCTTAATACAGGTGATAAAAGGTGAGCCAATATTGCAATACAAAGTTTGAATAAACATGATTCTTGATCTATAATATTTTCAAAGAACAAAAACAAAAATATAAAATAAAAAAATCTGGACACTTTATATATCTAGCAAAATCGTAACACATTTAAGGCATGGATATATATGATATGTACATAATGTTTCTGGTATGAGTAGATCTGCAGGGATTCTTGAGGCAGTTAGAGATCATCACCCTTTATCAGTGAGTATATCATCCTGTAACGAATAAAAAAAAACATCCATAATAAAAATATTTCTTTCTATTTTTAGAAAACAAAACAAACACAAACATGGCAAGCAATAGCTTTAACCTTAACCTGCTGGAACCAAAGAAATTATCTTTACCAACAATACAGAGCGCTTGCACATTCGGGCAGTCTGATCAGGCTTTATATTATTGGCTGATTAACTTTCTGTTTCATTTTGATTTCCCCAAAAGAAAATTGTTAATGGACAGTTCTTAAATAGAAAACAACTCAACAAAAACTTTTAACAAATTCAGCTTTGGTTATATGCTTAGTTTTAGTAAATTTGAACATATCACATATAAATACTGGTGCAATACCCCCCCCCCCACAAACTTGTAATTTACTAGTATACTTACAAATACAGGTACACAAAAAAGAAAACAAGATGGAATCCCATTTTACAAAGATTTTCTTTCATATGGTATTTAAGTTGTTGTCTATTATGGATTTCTGTAGGATCATATATTCCTATATTTCCTGATGGCTTAGTAACATATCTGAAATAAAATGAGAGAGAAAACTTGCTTACAATTCAATGACATCTTATTTCATTACAGTTAATATGCATAATAAATCATAAAGTTGAAACTTGTTTTTTTTTTACTTGATTTTTCTCATAATATTTACAAACATTTAAAGATATGTGTACATGCATTTAACATTAACAATTTTACAGGTATTATACAGTTAACATTTACTGGTATGAATGCATTTAACACAACTTCCCTCTCTGCATGGGCCCTGCCACCATTCACCTAAAAGTGAGAAAAACTGGCCACTTTGAGATTTTCACCTTATTAGAGTTAAATATCAAGAATTATAGCGATCATCTGTTTATTGATTTTATAAGCCTCTAAAATGAAATTTGAAAATCTTTTTTTCCCTCACTCATACTTACCTATAAATGATCCACGCTGTGCATGTTCCATAGACAAGAAATAACAGCCAGTGACCAGTGAACAACAGCAAAACTGTTAATATTGCCTGTGGAATGATTTCTGGTAAAACCCACTGCAATTAAAAATACACATTTCGTAAGTATCTGCAAAAGTTTACATCTGAATTCTAGATGTTCAGTAAATTTACATCAAATCCCATCTGGTGGTTTTAACTCTGAAACAAAATTCATTTGTTTTTTAGACTTGTATTATATACTTTAATTTCACATGACCTGTACATTTTCATTCTATTTCATGTTTCAAAATTTACATTCATTTTATCAGTCACCAACACGGCAGAAATAGAACAAAGTTTAATACTGACAACTGTGTATTTCAAATAGTTTCAACTGCAATGCCAAGTAGAAAAATATGTTCATTTATAGCAAAGTGAACAAAATTAATGTAGTACAGTATACTTACAAAATTAAGTTTTTCACAGCAAGTTCTGGCATTTAGGTAATCACATTCTAAATCTGATAATGTGATAACCTGAGTTCAGTTAAGGAGTCATGAACACTAATATTTAACCCAAAAGGACATGATAACTTTTAAGTGACTGTCCATATAACATGTGACAGATCAACACACTATTATAACCATTATACTAGATCCAAAAGTTAGATGGGCCCCCAAAATTTAAAAAAAAAAATGTTTTTGTAAACTAACAATAATTTTTGCACCAAGAGTAAGAAATAATTTAGTTTAAAATGTCCTTAAAAACTTAAACAAGAGGGCCATGATGGCCCTGAGGTCGCTCACCTGTATATAGGCCCCCCCAACCCCCAAACGTTGCAGGGCCAATTTAACCAAAGGGCTTTTATTTGCACAAACTTGGTAGACACCCATAAAAAGATGTTTCATGCTAAACATCTAAGCTCTAGCTCATTGGGCTATTTAAAAGAAGATTTTTACTATACACATAAAGTTAAAAACAATGACACCCCTGGGGCCGGGCCAGTTATGACCCCAGGGTTTTTATTTGAACAAACTTTGTAGACACTTACTAGAATATGTTTCATGCTTAATATCTAAACTCTAGCTATTTGGGTTTTTTCAAAGAAGATTTTAAGTTTTTGCTATACACATATAAGCTAAATATCTTAACCATAGCTCTTTGAGTTCTTTAAAAGAAGATTTTTTTAGTTTTTACTATATGCATTACTATATGCATATATAGGAAAAATCAATGACCCCCCGGGGCGGGGTCAATTTTGACCCCAGGGCTTTTATTTGAACAAACTTGGTAGACACTTATTAGAACATGTTTCATGCTAAATATCTTAGCTCTAACTCTTTTTGTTCTTTAAAAGAAGATTTTTTAAGTTTTTACTATATGCATATAGGGAAAATCAATGACCCCCTGGGGCGGGGCCAATTTTGACCCCAGGGCTTTTCTTTGAACAAACTTGGTAGACACCTATTAGAACATGTTTGATGCTCAACATCTTAGCCATAGCTCTTTGAGTTCTTTAAAAGAAGATTTTTTAAGTTTTTACTATATGCATATAGGGAAAATCAATGACCCCCCGGGGCGGGGCCAATTTTGACCCCAGGGCTTTTATTTGAACAAACTTGGTAGACACTCACTAGAAAATGTTTCATGCCTAATATCTAATCTCTAGCTCTTATGGTTTTTTAAAAGAAGATATTTAAAGTTTTTTCTTTCGGTTGCCATGGCAACCAGAGTTCTGCATGGAATTAAATTCTTTGAACAATTTTTAAAGGTGACCACCAAAGGAACATTCCTGTGAAGTTTGGATGAAATTGGCCTTGTGGTTTATGAGGAGATGTCATTTAAAGTAAAAGTTTACGGACGACGGACGGACGACGGACGCCGGACAAAAAGCGATCACAAAAGCTCACCCTGTCACTTTGTGACAGGTGAGCTAAAAAGGCACATTAAGACACGGCTTTAATGTAATTAAAGCAGTGATTAGGCCTCAGAAACAAATTATTTTTTCTTTCATAAGAAAAGGCAAATATGAGAGTTTGATAACATTTAAGTAATGATTTAAGCCTATGTTAGATGCTTACATGTAAGTTAGCTGGTTAAGATGCAAGCGCTGTTGTTTTACATGTAGAATACAAGTAGGTCCTGGACACCAAACTACCCCTTTGTAGCTGGGGAGTAAAGTTTCCATGATCGCAACCCAGAGATCTGCCGAGGACGCGATTTTGCGCCATTGGCGCTAAAAAATGAGAATGGCGCAGAAAAATCGGCAGCAAAGGGCCATGGGCGCATATAAAATCTGTGCCAGACTTATAAGAAAACAAAACTGTTCGCTGGGTTATTTAGTCATCCAGTCAAAACTGGTACCAACAGCAACATGTTACCCATTCCCCTGTAATTATGCATATTCTTGAGGTTATCCATTCCCCTATAGCTTTTGTCCATGTTATCTACTTATCGCATTTCTTCTCATAATCCCTTTCCCACACAAATACTCATTTCTACTACGTAAATTTAATCCAATAAAACAAACAAACAAACAAATTATACAACTACTTAATACTTAATATGATTATCGGTAACTGAAAAAAAAGTGTTGATATTTTAAGAAATGCTGTAAGTTACAGTATAATCTGACAGGTGTACCTAAGGTCACTCAAGTTCACTGATGAAGTGAAAAAAAAAAAGATGTCTATTTCGTCATCAGAATATTTGACAGGGTGATTAACCAATCAGGGAAACATTGTGCATGACTTTTTTTCATGATCAAAAGGTCTGTCGGCAAGTGTCTTTGATGTATGCTGTCTACACAGAGGCATACAAGGGGCAATAAAATTTGTCAATATACAGTGGTAAGGGACATTTGGTGCAAAGTAGGAACAATTAAATGGATAATGCACAGTATTAGACATTAGAAGTAAGAACCAGCAATTATGTGAATAAATTTTCACATCAAATTTTTGAGCAGCCATTTGAAAAATATTTTGTCTGCAATTAATATTAGTTAGAAAGTTACCATGTAGGCATAGTTTTTAATTATTGGTTTAGTACTGAATCATAAGTGAACCACTTGTCATAAAATATGATTTAAGTTTTACTACCAGGGAAATTCAATTATCTACAAACTTTTTAACAGTTATTTAAGTCAATGTTTACTTATTTTCTCAAGGCCCATACTTTGGTAAAAATGGCCCATCATTTTCAGACCAAGTGGGCCCAGGGCCCAGTACTTTCAAATTCTTGGCAGATCTCTGACTATGTGTACCCCCAGATTTTAAAATGTACCGCCAATTTTCAATGACAGGGGGTACATGTACCCCTGCAAACAGGACATTTCAGCCCCAAACCAAATCGGCCCCAGTGGAAAAATCGGCCCCTGGACGTTTCGGCCCTACTATAGATTATTGCTTGATTGATTAACAACAATTAATTTAATTAAAATTAAACAATTATGACACTTTAATTCTTTAAATAATTATTTAGTATCTTTTGATCTCTTGAACCATTTAGATATATATATGTTTTAAAGGTGTAACAAACAATAAAGACAGGTTAATCCATAATTTATAAAACAAAGACAGGTTAATCCATAATTTATAAAACAAAACGAATATACGGATATGAAAAGTTTATTTGTATAAAGCATAGTACAATGCTTATAACAAGTATAAAATTGTAATATATACAATGTTTGGAGATCAAAACATGGATTTTTCCAGCAAACATAGGATGATTCATTGAATAAATTATGTTCAATATATAAAATATGTTTAATATATATGTTGCGCTTGCAAGCATAAGTTTCAAATAAACCACTTGTCATAAAATATGATTTAAGTTTTACTACCAGGGAAATTCAATTATCTAGAACTTTTTAACAGTTATTTAAGTCAATGTTTACTTATTTTCTCAAGGCCCATACTTTGGTAAAAATGGCCCATCATTTTCAGACCAAGTGGGCCCAGGGCCCAGTACTTTCAAATTTTTGGCAGATCTCTGCAACCTATGACTCAGATGTCGATGTTCTGACTAAACCCAAGGGGAATGGCCCTAAAAAAAAAAAAAAGGAGGCAGGAATGATGAGGAATTGTGCTAGTGCAGGAATGACTAGGAAGTGTGCAAGTATGTGTAAGCCCCTGGCGTAGAGAGTGACAGCTTGAAAAGAAGGCCCTTTGTTGACATAACAGCCCTTTTCTGGGCTACTTCCTTTTCATAATGATATTGTAAATTAATAATTTTTATCACCACTTTGTGCTTCAAAATTAACCATTTAAGGGCATGACTGGTAACATGTCCGAGGTACTTACTCTACAGTGAAAGCCGATCTTTGTGCCTTTGCGGGCAGATACACCCTTTTTAAGCACAGAATTCAATCTGTCAATCTTAAGCTAGTAAATTGTATTGTACTTGTAGAGAAAAAAATCAACCTCATTTACTTCTATTCCTATTACACAGCCTTCACCTGTTTACTAAGCGTATGTATTCATAAATAAAGTATTTTAATATAGTTGGACGCTATCACCAAAATCGCTGAAAAGGAAATTATTAATCACTGTTAATATTTTGAAAGTTCATGGAACCGGCATCACTACTCTATCCGATTTCTATTCTACTTCGAAAACTAAATCGGAAGCATTTTCTCTCGATAACACTTCATTCTTAGAGCAAAAATTATAGACTTAAAATTTGGGGCATATTTAGAAAGGATACAAAGTACACGATAAGGAAAAGAAGATATCCTTCATCAATTAATGAAAATATGAAGAGCGGTGCGTCGACACCCATGTTGGCTACGGAAATCACTAATTATTAACGGAAATGACTGACCAATCAATATTTTTGTTACATCTCACGTGTGTTTCGTCAATTTCCGTAAGGTCCGAAAAGAGAAATGTTTCAATGGGGGTCATCTCAAAATTGACAGAAAATTCGGAAGGTGTCGGTGTTTTACGTTAGATTGAGAATTCCAGTTTCCAATGAAAACAAGTTGAAGATGGATCCATTATTTTTGGCATACAGCTACTTTAGAAGACGTAAATATCAACAAAGTGTTGATATTTGCACACAATTATTGGAAAAGAATCCTTATGACCAGGTAATTATTCATTTTATCATCTTCAACACAAGAAAAAAATATTGTATATTACTGTGACTAAAGTCGGATTTAGCATTTTTCGGATGTTGTGGCAGTAAAACACATAAAAGTTCAGTTTACTCTGTCTTTTTTATGCAGTGTTTTAACATAGTTACAAGATTTAAGTTCATGTAATCATGTAGGAAAGTCAATTTCCAAGTATTTCCACTTCAGTCTGTTTATCAAGATCATCTCAAAGAATCCGGGTCAGTTCGGCCCTAAAACATACTCGGCCCCCGAGTCAGCTCGGCCCTATTCCAACTCGGCACGGGTCAACTCGGCCCACTTTTAAAAATGGATAAAGGACATCAAAGGGCTCCTATTGGCATGGGCTATTATTATCAATCAATGTGTATGCTAAAGATACCGATTAATTAGGTGATAATTATGATTGACCCATTCATTCAAATTTGATTAGTGACCACCTGCAATTAATTAGAAGCTTATGCTGTTAAGTTAACACGTTTTTGTTTCATATTTTTTAAAAAATTACTTTACAAACAAAAAATGCATCTAAGGAAACACATTTTTATTATATCTATATTCACAGGCACAAGTATAGGACCTGGGAAGAAAAAATATGAAGTTATTTTATCAATCTTTTCATATTTTTCTTCCCAGGTTCGATAATCATGCCTGTGTCTGCATTAATTTTATCGAATCTGCAAGACAAATAAATAACTTTTTTTTCTAAGTATACTTTATTTCAGCAGAGGTACAATGTATAATTATATAATAATAATAAGATATTTCTTATTATTCATTTACCTTAACAACATACAAAGCAAAGTAAATTATATACGTTATAGGCCTATATATTTTTGTAAAGTGGGCCGAGTTGACCCGTGCCGAGTTGGTATAGGGCCGAGTTGACTCTTTTCCATCTCAAATGCTATAGACCCCAGATATTTTATCATCATTTTATATTTATGATTGAGACATTCTGCATCTATACTGCTTAACAATCAGTTCTGATTATGACTAGCAGGCGCGTTGTCAGGGAACTGTTAATAAAAGAAATTATTTATATGCTAATTAAAAAAGTTAAAAGAATAAAAGTTCTACAAGACTATTAATTTAAAAGACATAGCTTGCAATTTAGAATTTATAGAATGGGTCAAGCCTCTAAGTAATGATGTTTCAACTGGGGCTAGACATTTTACAGTTTATATTATCCAGGCTGTTTTCAGGATAACATGGAAAATAAAAAATGTTGAATATTAGATTAATAAAGGATAAACATGAAAAAGGTTATGATGTAATATGAAAATTAAACTTATTTCCATAACAAATAAATTTGGATTCATATACCCTGAAAAAACAATAACAGTTGGTACAAATCAACCTCAGAACAGACATTGCACTGTTAATATTTTCAGGCACATTGCCATCGAAAAAAATAGCAGCTCACCTAATCATGATCATTAATAGTCATTTGAACTAAAAACTATGATGAATTAAGTCAATAAAATTCTTAGCTTCACAACAAGTTACATCCAAACCTAATCAGCAAGAATTTTGAAAGCAATTCTTTAAACTAGTCTTGTTATTATAACAAAAGTTGCATTGTGAATTTTGCATTTGTTGATTGCTGACTGATTTTTTTCCAGATAAGTGTTATTTCATGGGTGAAAGAAAATGCTTGTGACTGATTTTAACCCATTACTTCATATACACGCCTTTTAACGCCTTTTTCACCCCCCCCCCTTTTCGTTGTCTCAAATGGTGAAAAAATGCATTTTTTTGCCCCTTAACACTTGTTTTTGTTTGAGAAATGTTGTTAAAAAAAGTGACCACTTTTTCGGCGCGGCCCCCCAACCAAAAGATACATCAGGGGTTGCCAGAAGGGGGATGTGCCCCCTTCTGTTTGGGGGGTTTGAAGGGGGGCGGAGTCCCCCTCATCGCCAAGAAAATTTTGGACTTGTGAGAGGCTATAAATGACCCCAGATTGATCATAAGGTAACGTCTAACCAACGCTGAAATGCATTTGACTCTATCTCAATCCATTGAGAAGTTGCAGCACTTTGAAATCAATTATGATGGAAAAAATCAACGCAAAATAGTGATTTTTGGCAATTTTGAGATGTCCCCTCGTTGCCATGGTAACAGGAAATTTAAGTCTGAGCATGTTGTTGCAAGGGCAATGGTCCAGTCAACATTTGTGCCAAGTTTGATTAGTGTTGAAGCAGTTTTTATAGTATTATAGCAATTTGAACTTGTAACGGGAGACTTTTCAATGAAAACAGCCATTTTTCACAAAATGCTCATGAAGTAATGGGTTAATGAAAAAAATAAAAAAATCTACAAAACAACAATTTTTCTTCAAATTTATATGACAGGCCATGTTTAAACATGGAAAAACGCAATTTAGAGTAATTTCAAGTATTTTCATCATTTTCTGTTAACCCATTACTTCATATACACTCCTTTTAACGCCTTTTTCACCCCCCCCCCCTTTTCGTTGTCTCAAATGGTGAAAAAATGCATTTTTTTGCCCCTTAACACTTGTTTTTGTTTGAGAAATGTTGTTAAAAAAAGTGACCACTTTTTCGGCGCGGCCCCCCAACCAAAAGATACATCAGGGGGTTGCCAGAAGGGGGATGTGCCCCCTTTTGTTTGGGGGGTTTGAAGGGGGTCGGAGTCCCCGTCATCGCCAAGAAAATTTTGGACTTGTGAGAGGCTATAAATGACCCCAGATTGATCATAAGGTAGCGTGTAACCAACGCTGAAAGCATTTGACTCTATCTCAATCCATTGAGAAGTTGCAGCACTTTGAAAATCAATTTTGTTGGAAAAAATCAACGCAAAATAGTGATTTTTGGCAATTTTGAGATGTCCCCTCGTTGCCATGGTAACAGAAAATTTAAGCCTAAGCATGTTGTTGCAAGGGCAATGGTCCAGTCAACATTTGTGCCAAGTTTGATTAGTGTTGAAGCAGTTTTTATAGTATTATAGCAATTTGAACTTGTAACGGGAGACTTTTCAATGAAAACAGCCATTTTTCACAAAATGCTCATGAAGTAATGGGTTAATGAAAAAAATAAAAAAATCTACAAAACAACAATTTTTCTTCAAATTTATATGACAGGCCATGTTTAAACATGGAAAAACGCAATTTAGAGTAATTTCAAGTATTTTCATCATTTTCTGTTAACCCATTACTTCATATACACGCCTTTTAACGCCTTTTTCACCCCCCCCCCCTTTTTGTTGTCTCAAATGGTGAAAAAATGCATTATTTAGGCCCTTAACACTTGTTTTTGTTTGAGAAATGTTGTTAAAAAAAGTGACCACTTTTTCGGCGCGGCCCCCCAACCAAAAGATACATCAGGGGGTTGCCAGAAGGGGGATGTGCCCCCTTCTGTTTGGGGGGTTTGAAGGGGGGCGGAGTCCCCCTCATCGCCAAGAAAATTTTGGACTTGTGAGAGGCTATAAATGACCCCAGATTGATCATAAGGTAACGTCTAACCAACGCTGAAATGCATTTGACTCTATCTCAATCCATTGAGAAGTTGCAGCACTTTGAAATCAATTATGATGGAAAAAATCAACGCAAAATAGTGATTTTTGGCAATTTTGAGATGTCCCCTCGTTGCCATGGTAACAGGAAATTTAAGTCTGAGCATGTTGTTGCAAGGGCAATGGTCCAGTCAACATTTGTGCCAAGTTTGATTAGTGTTGAAGCAGTTTTTATAGTATTATAGCAATTTGAACTTGTAACGGGAGACTTTTCAATGAAAACAGCCATTTTTCACAAAATGCTCATGAAGTAATGGGTTAAATAATAACTTTTGATTAATTTAAGATATATGTAGAAAGTCTTTTAACGCTTTCACCAAATTATAATCTTCATTGTTATAATAATATAATTAAGGACAGTTTTTGTAAAAAGAAGAGAGAAATTAAGTCATAGCAGAGCCAGAATTTTTTTTGAAGTTATTTGCTTTGTGTAAATTATTATCTATTACATACTGTTGTATTATCACTTACTTCACATAGCAATACCAGTACATTAATTGGGATGCATGTATTTTTGATGTATTAGGCTGCATGGACTCTGAAAACTCGAGCTTTGACAGGGCAGGTATATGTTGATGAAGTGGACTGGGATGAAGAGGGTATAGCAGAAATGTTAATGGACGACAATGTCACTGCACAAGTAGCACGACCGGGAACATCCCTCCGTCAGCCAGGCACTGGTCAAGGAGGAGTTAGTCAGGGAGTCAGGTAATTTTTTTGTGATTGTATTTATCAAATTTTCGTGATATTTAGCATCATTTTCATTTCTGATGTAATCTTCTTAAAGGGACTCCACTGAGGTTTTCAGTCATGATGGGATGGAAAATACTTTTCTGTGATTTATTGATCAATTGATTTTGGTCTTACTTGTGTGCAAATTTTTAGCTCATTTCCTCATCCTGCTTTTTGCAAAAATTTTCAAATTTTATGTTTTTATGCCTTAAAACCTCAGTGGAGTTCCTTTAATATATGTTCAGAGAAGTTAAGAGTTCTGAATTCTTCTGAATGTTCATTTTGAAATGTACTTCTTACTGTAGCATGTTATCATTCTAAACCATCTTGTATTACTAGCAGATTCACTGAAAGATTAATTTTGTATTTCAGACCCATGTCCCAGTCTGGTAGACCTGTTACTGGTTTTGCCAGGCCTGGTACTCAGTCAGGTAGGCCGGGAACCATGGAACAGGCAATAAGAACTCCTCGTACAGCTCACACAGCAAGGCCAGTAACCAGCGCATCAGGGAGATATGTCAGGCTGGGAACTGTAAGTTAAACCTTGGTAATCATTGTTTAAGGTTAAGGTCTGTACAGAATCAGTTCCTAACATAAAATAAATATAATTCAAACATTTTGGCATGGCCATTTAAGGCAAAAGTTGCATATAAATAATTTTAATTGGAATGATATTGTTCATAAAAATCCTCTTGATATTCTTCTCATTCAATACATTCATGGTCCACAGCATCATGTTCTTACAACACATAAAATGCTGTCTATAGAAGATTTAATTAACTTTGCTTTTCATAAATTGATAAAATGTTGCTTGAGATAATTTTATCTCAATTATTTTGTTAAAAAATATGATCAGTAACAGAAAATATTTTTAAGTTGTAAAAAAAAAAAGTTAAAAAATACCCCCTCCCCCAATATTTATGCAGACATTAATGCTTATAATTGCTTAAAATGAAATAAAAAATAAAACAATATCACAAAATGATCACATCATTAAAAGTTTTGTTGTTAAAACTTTAAAAATCTTTATTTTTACAGGCTTCTATGCTGTCAACCCCTGATGGACCATTTATAAATCTGGCTCGTATAAATATGTCCAAATATTCAGCGAGACCTGGACTTGCTAAAGCTCTGTTTGAGTATATATTTCACCATGAAAATGATGTCAGAAATGTAAGTTTAAGTTTATTTACATATAATACCTTGAAAATGATGTCAGAAGTCATAAATGTTAGTTTATAGTTAAAGTACATTCAGTACTTTGAAAATGATGTCAGAAATATAGGTTAATTGTTAAGTACATAACTTACCTTGAAAATGTGAGTTTAAAAGTTTAAGTATGTATACCACCTTGAAAATGGTGTCAGAAGTTTCCAGTTTAGTACATAAAACACATTGGAAATGATGTCGTATATGATAGTACATACAGTACTTTGAAAGTGATGTCAAAAACATAGGTTAATTGTATAAGTACATAACACACCTTGAAAATGATGTCAAAAACATAGGTACAATCATATATAAAACCTTGACAAATAAGGTGAAAATTATAACATAACCCATTCATACATGTATTTAACCATTAAAAGTTGTGATTTGTGGTTAAATTATAAATTCATTGATACAAAGTGTTTAGAATATTAATGAAACCAAATAGTAAGGAAATGCACACCTGAATGAGTTAAAAATTGTTTTATTGTTTTAGGCACTAGAACTAGCAGCCTTGGCAACTGAAGCAAGTCAGTTTAAAGATTGGTGGTGGAAAGTACAGCTAGCAAAATGTTACTATAGGTATAAAAACTGAAATATTCTGATGGTGCATAAAATTAATCATTATAGTGAATGAGCAAAAAAGTAAGCAAGGCAAATTGTCTCCTTCACAAGGCAAATTGTCTTCCTTCACAAGGCAAATTGTCTTCATTCACAAGGCAATTGTCTTCATTCACAAGGCAAATTGACGAAATTGCGTTCCTTCACAAGGCAAATTGTCTTTCTTCACAAGGAAAATTGTCTTCATTCACAAGGAAAATTGTCTTTCTTCACAAGGCAAATAGTGCTGCAAATAGACCAGCCGTATCCTTAATATAAACAGTCTTATTTATCAGCTTTTCTCTATACAGACACAAACATGTAGGATTATTTATATTTGTATAAACTATTCTTTCAGATGTCACAATGTTACATCCTTTGAAATTGTCCCATTATTTCTATGTACAAAAGACCCAATATCACAGTATACAGAATTATATCAGCAATTTTTTTTTTAACAAATATGATCATTATTAAAAAAATTATACATCAGATGATTGCATAATTATTGGCAATTTTAGGCTTAGTCTTATGACTAATTGAACTGTATTTTAATTTTTCAGACTAGGAATGTATCGTGATGCAGAACAACAGCTGAAATCTGCGTTAAAACATCAGGACATGATTGATACCTATCTATACCTGTGTAAAGTTTATATACGTCTGGACCAGCCTCTAACTGCTGTAGACTTCTATAAACAAGGGTTAGAGAAATTTCAGGGGGAGACTAGTCTCATGTCTGGTATAGCAAGAATATACGAGGTAAATAATGCGAATTTTTGCATGAAAGTAATGCTTGTTTGTTTAGATGGGTTTTACGCCACACCAACACAGTATAGGTCATCTGGCGACGTTCCAGCTTTACTGGTGGAGGAAGACCTCTGGTGCCCTTCCGTGCATAATTTCAAGTAGGAATGGGCACCTGAGTAGAACCACCAACATTCTGTAAGCTAGCTGGAAAGCTTTCTCACATGAAAGAATCCAATTTCTGTGTCAGAACCCACAGCGACTTAAGTAAAGCAATGTACACATATTCATACATGTATTTGTGTAATGGATTTGCTCTGATTTAAAATTGGAACAGTCCATTCAATGTTTGAGGGATTTCAGTATTAAAATACAAAAATTGAGCTACTTCTAATATAGAGCCTGATCAGACTGCACAGATATGCATGCTGGCCCAGCGCTATATTGGTGGCAGAAGTTATTTACAACAGGTTAAGGGCTAATACAATATAAATGGCAGAATTCTAACTCTTAAATGTTCTGACATGTGAGTAAAGTTATAAAGTTTTGCGTCATTTTTTTATGTTTGTACATGTATTATAAAGAGAGTATGGACTTTGAGGAATGTAGAGGGAGAAAAAGAGAAAATTAATAGAACTAATAGAAATGTGGGTTAGTGCAATTTGTTTATAAAGGGACATTCCATTTTAAGTTATGTTATTTTATTTTTTTAAACTACAAATTACAAAAGTGAATGTTGATATGAATTCTTTTAAAAATTTTGTTGACCTGATTCAATTTTATTACATCATTTTCACCGTTATAGGTTTAAATCCAGTCATTGAAGGGAACTTTTATTTAATATGTAAGGCCGATATTCGTATAGCGTGCAGATGGTCATAGGTTCTACCTGTATGCCTGCCAGTACCTTTAAAAAATACCCTAGACTGACATTTTGGATGTCCATGAACCAAAAATAAAATGCACATACAAAAAAAGCACACACATGCACACAAAAAAGACTGAAATGTCACCATAGTACTTTCATAGTATTGCTATGGTAAGACAAGAAAATGCCACTTCTACAGATTGGGACAACTGATCAGTCACCATTATGAACCATAATTTGAATGCTGAAATTTATAGTGAACATTTTCAGGGTTTGAATGAGATGGACAATGCTGTGAAGTTTTATAAAGATGTTTTGAGATACGACAACATGCATGTAGAAGCTATAGCCTGTATAGCAACTCATCATTTTTATACTGACCAACCAGAGGTGGCACTTAAATTTTACAGGTAGAATTTTGTTTTGACTTTTTGGCAGCCCGTTAGCTTACTGGGAACAACATTACGTCTGAAGATTTCAAGTTTTGAGTTTTGAATCCCTCGATGTTGTAAATTTAAATTCCTAGTGGTAACAAGTTTGCGTCCTTGGAGATTGTAGATTTTAATCCCTATAAGTTGTAAATTTGAATTCTTTAGAATCCCTATAAGTTGTTAATTAGAATTCTTTAGAATTCCCATAAGTTGTAAATTTGAATTCTTTAG